>NC_139219.1:23878078-24284679 GCF_055691185.1 Crinia signifera | reverse complement strand
TGAGCTCGCAGTCCAGCAGCCAATCAGGAGCTACCACTGGCACTCCTGCTTGGCTCAAGTTTTGAAATAGGCCTGGCCCCGGGGATTTCCATCTGTGCCCGCTATATTGTTAATGATCACCTTTATCGTTCGAACATGCAGTCAAAATATGACGAAACTGACAGTGACTGCATGTGCGGCGGAGGTCCCGCTGACGGCAGTGAACGATACCATTTAGTGTTTGACCCGCGGATCATGCATTTGGTGGCACCGCCGATTTTATTAACGCTCTCGGCGTATTGGGCATATCAATCACAAGGATAACCATGCCCTTTGGTGAAGAGACGGGGAGATCAGATGACCAAGGGGCCATCCTCTCACTCCGAGAGGATGCTCCAAGTTCTCCCTGGTCACCACAGCAATTTAATAGTGAGGTATGCCTGCTCATGTCCAGCATTTGACCTTGCCCTTGTCGACCTAATGCTTGTGTCAACCCACCAACCCAGTCGCGACCTATTTAATTTGTCGACCTAAACCATGTTGACCTAGAAAGGGTCACCCTAATGACCGTACCCCGTATTACCTGTCTGGGTGGTTTTTAGGCGAGCGGCTATCTCTGCCATCTCCTTTTCGACGATTTCCAGTTTAGCCGTCTAAAGATAAAAAAAAAAAAAAAAAAAACATATAGTGTAAGACACAAGGAATAACATCACAATTTTCACTCAAAGGTATTTTATGCCAACCTGGTGCAATAAATCCAATACTGAAAGCTACAATCAGAAACCGCACGCTGCCGGCACTTCGCTCACTCACCAGAGAGTCAAAGGTTTCTGGTTTGTCGCCGATCTTCCCAGCTTTCTTCATGCGGGTCAGGCGCTTCTTTTCAACTACACCGGTGCGGTCGAGGAAAGTGTCGTCGTCACTGTCGTAGAAATCCTCGTCCTCCCACCGCTTGGCCTTTCTTTTGCGTGCAACTGGAAGCAGAGCCACACTTACAGGTTAGATTGCGTTTGCTTAGCCGGTCGTTCGCGACAGCGAGACACGCCAGATATTGAAATGATCAGACACATCCCAGTTAAAACACGGCTCAAAGGGGTTTATTGTGTAGAAAAGGGGTCAGGGAACTTTTAAGCCTTTTACCCCAAAATATTTAGATACGCCGACATTACCGCCTTGGTTTGAAAGGAAGGAAATTATAATTGTAATACACACTGTACCCCCAGAAATTGATGATGTATCCTGCTAGTACGGAACACAGCCTAGCAGCAATTGATGATGATTACCATGTATGGCTGTGGGTGGTACCACCCACAGCCATACATGGTAATCATCACCATCAACTGCTGCCAGGCTGCCGAGATGGAGCAACAACTAGTCGACCTCTACTGAAGAAGTGGGCGGACTTGGAGGCGGGGCCCGGGGCATCACGCAGGGAAGAGTGTTATACACAAGGGCCTGACACACTCGGCCAGGTCATTGTAGACTACAGTACTGTAACACACACAGCCGGGCATGCATATAGAATCTATACATAGATTTCTATATGCAATTAAATGAAATTCCTGGGGTAATGGACAGTCGCGCTGCCGGGCATGCATATAGATTCATATGCATGCCCGGCTGTGTCTCAGCGGCACGACCATCCATTACCCCCAGGAATTAAATTTGTACCCCATTTGGGGTAAATTACCCCTGTTCCCTGACCACTGGTATAGAACAAAAAGCTCAAACAGCAAAGCACATTATGCCAGTTGTACTAAGTGAGATCAGTAATCACGCCTGCATGTATGAAGCACCAATATGACAGCAAGCCGACTTCTAACCAGGGATGCTCCCTCTCACCTGCCCCTTTTACAATAATCTGCTAGCAACAAGCCTTATTCCAGTTCTTATCCACCAAGGAGGCCAATCTCGGGGCAATTTTTAATAGTTGAAGAACGGTCAAGCCCGTCAAAAAATATCAGTTGTGTGCATGTGCTGCTTAATTCTGCAAACCCTGGTATTGGAGGCTCCAATTCCATTGGTTATAGTCCAAGATCCCGCCGGTCCTGATCTCCCGGCATTGTTCTCCCTTTATATGCAGGCTCACTTCTCTAGCACCGATACTGCTTCATAGTGACCGACCCGGTCTCCTACATATTACCTATAGCTGGATGGCAGCTCCCAGGATCATATTGGAAGCTGCTATGCACTGCTCATATACAGTACTAACAATACAGGACACAGCACTGACCTGCCTCCTGCCGCAGCAAGCCTCTCATCTCTAGCATACGGCAGGCCTCTAGAGAGCACAGCCTGGCCGCGTCCTTCTTCTTCCCAGAATGGGTGACCTCCGCTACCAGCTGCTTCCCTGAGGAATCATCCGCTGGCAATCTACATGTAGGAATGGATGGACACAAGTAACCATGAGAAGAAACATCTATTGCAACACAGTACAATGGAAACAACACGATATGCAAATACAGGCACACCCCGATAATCTGGCAGCCTCGGCTCCAGCAGTGTGCTGATTATCTGTTCTTCTGGATCACTGATGGCAAACCCCCCCCCCCCCCCCCCCCACTACAAATGCACCCCACATCTGGTCCCCACCCCAGCATGTCTCCTTCATGCATCCCTCCCAAAACCTAATTTTCCCCTGGGACCTGATGTGCCTGGATTAAAAGAGGTGCCAAACCATCAGAGGATGAAAATTCGGTGGTGTACCAGTACAAACACACCCTTATGTCTTATTTATAGCCATTATTCCACTTATTCTATATTCCACTCTTCAGACATCCACATATTGATGAAAAAGTATAATGCGCACTCAGAAAGCAGCGTAAATACAGAATGCTACAAATGGAACCTGTACCTGCAGTCCTAAAACACTACGACCACTGCACTACAAACAGCAGAGGAAGCCGTGGGGAACACTGGATAACTATTCCAGATCACATGACATAAGCAACAGATACCAGTTATATTGAATGACAGGGAGCATTCTTCCAAACACAGGTCCAGTCCACAATATGGCTGCCTCTGCTGTGTATAGGGGGGGGGGGGGGGGGGGGATTTATTTACAGACTCGTATATACATTGCCATTATTTAGAAGGATATATAATCAGGCCGTACTTCACTCTGCAGACCCAAGATGCGGGACCACGCTCATCATATTCAAACTCCAGCTCTTCCCCTGCAGGAGACAAGACAAAAAGTATAGTTTACAAGACTGCAATGTACTAATAGTGGGGCAGATGTATCATAGCGCAGCGATAAGCGCCGCTATGATACTTCCTGCTTCGCCTCAATAGCGAGGCGAAGCAGGAAGGGACATCGACAAGATGTATTAACATCTTGTCTGCCGAAGCGGGGGAGCGTTAACTCCCCCCTCTGGCGATGTCCCTTTCTGGAGATAGGGCATCAGTTAATACTGATGCGCTATCTCCTGTCCCCCGGCCGGCCGCACTGGGCATGCGCGGGATCTCGCTGTTCACGCGAGATCCCCAGCGCAGCCCAGATCTAAGCGCTGTCCCTGCTGTTTAGATAGGGGCTTCGCCAGCCTGATGCTGGCGAAGCCAAAGCAGGCTTCGTGCGGAACGGTCAGCGATGCTGACCGTTCATACATTCGGCCTGCTATCATTTTGATAGCAGCGCCGATATGGACAGGGGCGCATAGACCCTTCATACATCTGCCCCAGTGTGAAAATCACACACACACACACACAATTATTAACTGCATAACATGATAAAGTAGGGAAGGTAGACATTTTCATGGGTGTAGGTGAACCGGAAGATGGCAGGTCTAATTCAGGAACAGATCAGAGGTAACAGCAGCAGAAACAGACAGTTCTTCTCAGACAGTGTAACTATATCACGGTCCATTACCTGTTAAAGCTGGCTGCAACTGGCAAAACAAGCGCCGTAAAGAAGGTAAATTACAAAATGCTCTTTATGCACCGGCATCAGCTCCAGCATTGGCAAATTAAATAAACAATGACCCGAATAGCACAGGATCAGCGTGCATTCAAATAAAATTTGTGTCTACTTAAATAGGACACAATCCAGAACAAGTCCTGCAACCAACAGAAATGTCTAACTCCGTGATACAATCTGGATTACCTTCCCAAATCTAATAAAAAGGCATCAAAACCCGTTAACACGGTTATAGTCCTAAAAGCGGATAAAGCTAGCTGGTGCCGGCAACAGGACAGAAGCTAAGTTCCGCTATGACATCAGCGCACCCCTACGTCCCCTCCTGTATTAGGGTCGTTGGAGGGCTGATAACTATGAGGTAGGAGGTGTGTTAAGCTATGGCCTCTACCATCTGACTACAAGACCATGGTCATACCTTCTCTATCAAAGAAACCCTGCAGGGCCTTCTTGGGATCCTTCAAGTACAAGGCTTCGCGCTCCTCCTGAAACTCCATTGCGATGGGGTTCTCATCGTTCTCCTCCTCAACCGCATCCTCCCCTGCAAAATGTGGCAGTAAGAAACTTTACTGTGATACAGCAGATACATGGAGCTAGAGGAAACACATCTACCATATAACATTTACACACTAGATCCTAATAGCATGACATATGCTACCTACGTAAGTGATGGAGGTAGCATGTATGAGACGTGTGTCCCCATAAGGTGCAGTGATGCAATGTAATTAAGAATATTTAAACAGACTGTACACTATGGGTGGTATTTAACCTTGGCCGCTATTTCCGTTAAGTGGAAATACCCCCACACCTATTCAATGCTGCAGTTTAGGAAACAGCCGTGGATTGTCAAATCACATCAGTTTTTCAACACGCCCACTTTTCGACACTAAACAGGAGGAACATTGAATTCCCCTTGTCGAGTATCTTTTTAGCGGAGTGAAATTGGCCCGGGTTTAGTAACTGATTGGATGGCACTTTCACTCTAGTTTATCTCTGCAAGGCTTAGTTTGCACAAAACATCTGATATTTATGCGATAAGAGACCTGAGTGATGTGTGAAAGGCCCACAGCCAAGGCAAGTAGGCTTGGTTGGGATCATATACAAAAGGACCAGATACGATAGATCGCATGCGATCAGGTGTCGTAGGTTTCTCAAGTGGGGATGGTGTACGGCTTCACCGAGGGGAGAAAAGCGAATGACCGACTTCACAGTAATCTCCAAGTGAACTAAATGCTGACATAGATTCTAGCAGGAACACCCGCGTTAGAAGAAAATAAAGGTATTAAACTCAGCTCACCCATTCCCCACGTGCAGCCAGAACCAGCTCCAGACTCCCCCTGTTCTGCCTTGCCCGGTCTCTCATTAGTACCATCTTCTTCATCAGAGTCATCTCCCAGCATCTTCTTCTGCAGGGTCTCCCTTTGTCTGCGCGCTTCCTTAATCTCAGTTACTGTCATCTGGGATTCTGCTTCCTGGTCCTCGTCTGGGCCCTGAATACAGATATAAGGTCACAACACTCATTGCACAATAAGATACAGAGAGAGGTCTGGGAACTACAGGGCAAACACACAGAGCACGTTTCACCCAATGTTTACAAGTTTACATTAACTGTGTGGCCTTAAGCTCCCATCGCACAATGCTGGGACCTCTAAGCTCTGCGCCTGCCAGGTATGCTGCCCGGAGCAGCACTTCTGTCAAGGGCAGAGTGAGGGGAAGTGGCTGGGACACTTGACTGCTCACTGTCACAGATAGGGACTGACTCCAGAGTGAGTGTAATAAGAGACGGCACATCTTCGCCATGACAGCAAAAGCTCCTCCGCAACTTTCATGTTCAATATACGCAAAACCCTGGACTCATCTTTATTAGCAAAGCACAAAAACACACAATTGGGCAATATCATGCTGCACTACAGGTGGGGCAGATGTAACATGTGCAGAGTGTTAAATCTATATTGCAGTGTGAATACAAGGCAGCCAGAGCTTCACCCTGCAAAGAAAAATATAACTCCCACAAATCTAACGGGGCAGAATTAAGCCCCATTTTTAAGCGTCCCAAAGGGATAGTGATGTGTGCCCTGCGCGTTGCTAACGCCAGGCTACATGTATCAAGCATGCGTGAAATATCTAGTTATCACCCTTGTTCTCTCTATTGAGAACACAAGCAGTGACAGATCGCTCAGCACAAACCTCCCATTGCCTTGTGTGTAAAAAGGACCTCATATGCTAGAGCGATTGACACGCAATGTGGTCTCTTTTCATACAATTACGGCGATCAATTGCATGAAAATTGCAGCACAGCATGTTTTTGCCCAGTTGTGTGCTTTTTTACTGAATCAGGCGCTTAGTCCGCAATTCAAGTGTAAGGTCCAAGTCAAGGTACATGCTGACGCATTGATGTCTAACCCATACCAGTGTGGGCTGCATCGCTTATGGACCTGCGGTCATCTTTCTGTTAGATGTTTTCCATCCTTCATGAACAAGTTTGATTGTGTCAGCGTAACAGTTAGCATGCACTCACCTGTAGTATGAACAGACGTGTGCTTCCACCAAATTTTAGGACATGTCCCACACGGTAACGGCGGTAGGTCTTAGACTGAATCCGCTGCTTATTGATGAACGTGCCGTGGGTGCTGCCTAAATCATACACATAAAAACCAGGTTCTTCATTCGGGTCAGAACCAGCAACAGAACGGTACTGCAGCACGGCATGGTAACGGGAGACGGATGGGTGCTCTAGTGGGACATGACACCCAGGGAGTCTGCCAAAAACCGTGTAGCTGACATCATTAACACTCTTTGTTGACAGAACGCTGCCGTTTTTTAGCACCTCCAGGCTGTAAAGGCTCTCGGGCCGCCCTGCCCAGTCAGGTTCCCGATAGGGAATGGCAGGGCTGGTTCTGTAGGCATCAGAGGGAAGCCCGGTCCCTGGATCCTGGGACGCTTCCCGTTCGGTCCCTCGAACGGATGCAGGAAGCTGCGGGGAGACTGGTGATTTGTTTCGTTGCTCCAGGGTCTTTTCATTCCAGTTTGGCCTTGCAGCAGCGATGGGTTTCTTAAAGGGCTCTGGCCCCCAGGAATCCTTGGCCCCCTCCACGGTGCCATCATTGGACCCATCTCCCTTTCTGGGTTCTGCATGAAGCTGCCTCTCTGGGGTGATGCCCCCAGTGTCATGGAGTTTCTTGGGGGAATTGGTCCTTGCATCATTGCATTCCTCGGGGCAACTTGTCGCATGAGCATTGGGTTCCTCATTGCCACTGGAGCCATCCTCCCCGCAGGTCCCGGAAGCATCGGCCCTCTCAGCCCCATGGGGCCTGGCAACCCATTGGTCTGTGGTCCTGACCCTTGGAACATTGGTGCCCTCATCGGTCCCATCCCTTGGAAGCTCATGCTTCTCACTAACGCAGGGGAGGGCATGGTTGGGGTCGGCATGGCTCCTCCGGACAGCATTCCCTGGCCCCTCATCGGCCCCGGAGGTTGGCTCCCCATGCCCCTCACTGCTCCTGGAAGCTGGATGCCCCGGGCCCTCACTGATCCCAGAGACTGGATGCCCGGACCCCTTACTGATCCTGGATTCTGGATCCCTGGGCCCCTCATTGATCCCATATTCGGGATCCCCGGGCCCCTCATTAATGCCTGGTTCTGGATGCCCGGGCCCCTCATTGATCCCTGGTTCTGGATTCCCGGGCCCCTCAGCGTACTGGCTCCTGGGCCTGACCCTGGACCCCTGAATAACCCTGGTGCTGACATTCCCTGGGACCTCATCGCACCCATCCTTGGTCCCCTCATTACCCCCGGCCCCAAGCCCCTCATCAACCCCGCCCCTGGTATCATAGGACCTCTTAGCGGTCCCGGGCCCCGCACCCTCAGAACCCCCGGTCCCGGGATGACCAGTCCCGGCTTCCGCATGCCCATGGGCGGGTGTCTCAGGGCCCCGGGGGGTATCCCTGACCTCCAGGGCCCCGGGAACGCTGGGCCATTCCCCGCCATCGGGGTCCAGCTGAGCGGCCTCCATGTGTCCAGCGCCACTTTCACAGGCTCCGGTCTCCGGGAACAGCACGGCCGGTTCACACTGCGAGCAGCACTGCTTTCCACACACACCGGATATCCGGGCAGCCGTAGGTCACATGATGCGTGACGTCGCAACCGGCGCGACAATCGCCGGGACCCGGATGTCGGGGGAGCGCAGGGATCAGTGTCCCCCTGACAGACAGCCGGGGCCTCCACCCGGTCATAAGATCCCTGCGCAGAGTATACAGCCCCAGCCTCCGGTATGTATCTCCCCCTATATACCTGTGCAGTATATTCTGTATACCATATACTATATATATATATATCTGTACTTATCTCCCCCTCTCACAGCCCCAGCCTCCGGTATGTATCTCCCCCCCTATATGCTTGTACAGTATATTCTGTATACCATATACTATATATATATCTGTACTTCTCTCCCAATCTCACAGCCCCAGCCTCCGGTATGTATCTCCCCCTATATACCTGTACAGTATATTCTGTATACCATATACTATATATATATATATCTGTACTTATCTCCCCATCTCACAGCCCCAGCCTCCGGTATGTATCTCCCCCATATATACCTGTACAGTATATTCTGTATACCATATACTATATATATCTGTACTTATCTTCCCATCTCACAGCCCCAGCCTCCGGTATGTGTGTCCCCCCTATATACCTGTGCAGTATATTCTGTATACCATATACTATATATATATATATATATATATATATATATATATATCTGTACTTATCTCCCCATCTCACAGCCCCAGCCTCCGGTATGTATCTCCCCCCTATATACCTGTACAGTATATTCTGTATACCATATACCTGTACTTCTCTCCACCTCTCACAGCTCCAGCCTCCGGTATGTATCTCCCCCCCCTATATGCCTGTACAGTATATTCTGCATACCATATACTATATACCTGTACTTCTCTCCGTCCCCATCTCACAGCCCCAGCCTCCGGTATGTATCTCCCCCCTATATACCTGTACATTATATTCTGTATACCATATACCTGTACTTCTCGGCCCCTCTCACAGCCCCAGCCTCCGGTATGTGTGTCCCTCCTATATACCTGTACAGTATATTCTGTATACCATATACCTGTACTTCTCTCCCCCTCTCACAGCCCTAGCCTCCGGTATGTATCTCCCCCCTATATACCTGTACTGTATACTATATACCTGTACTTATCTCCCCCTCTCACTTCCCCAGTCTCCGGTATGTTGTCCCCCCCCCATATACCTGTACTGTATACTATAAATATGCCTGTACCCCCTATGTACCACCGGTGTACCTATATATCTGTACTTATCTCCCCCTACTGTATATACCACCGGTGTACCTACAGTATATACCTGTACTTATCTCCCCCCCCCCCCCCCCCCCTATGTACCACCGGTGTACCTATATATCTGTACTTATCTCCTCCTACTGTATATACTACCGGTGTACCTACAGTATATACCTGTACTTATCCCCCCCCCCCTATGTACCACCGGTGTACCTATATATCTGTACTACTTATCTCCTCCTACTGTATATACCACCGGTGTACCTACAGTATATACCTGTACTTTATCTCCTAGCTAGTATAAACATTATCCTTTATCTTATTATAAACAACTCTTCCTACTGCTTGACTCGGATCAGGATTCGCTTAAGTGGAAGATTTAGGAACAGCGATTGGAGTGACGCTGATTGGCGTCAGTGATGTCTGTGTCATTAACCATTAACAAAACGAAAACTATTCATTTTAATAACTTTATTACACTTTGATGAACTAAATCTGTACTTGTCGCCCTCCTATAAATGAATGGGATTGGAGTATTGTACACGCAGTATAAAGATAACCACTTGTCTTTCTCTTTCCAGGCTGAGAACATAGAAGAATGTGTATGCAGTTCTGGGCCAGCCTGTGGATGATTATTATTTAGTATGTGATCCATCCTAAAGTCCGGGAATTCCATGAATGTTTTGTTCATGTAGACATAATTAGATTTTTATCCCTATCAAACGTTATCAAGGCTCCTTCTGAAAATGATGCGATACTGGGGTGAGATCCCAGTCCCGTCTGGTCAGGCCAGCCGGAACTCCTTTGATCTCCTGCAGAGAGAGTTCCGCACAGTGGAGATGCAGGAGCCCCCTTTACACCAGCCATCTGCCAACAAGTCAAGGCCAACCGCCGCATTGGATGTCCCCACGCAACAATGCAGCCTTACCATACACACAATCCAGCTGATTCAGCATAACCGCAAACTGCGCAGTCTCATCGCCACAGCACAAACTCCAAATCAACAACAGGTTGAGGGCATTAAAGTGGAAGAGAGCGAACCCCTCCCTCTCCGACCGCCTTCTCCTGTCCTCCCTGATGATCTGATGCCGCCGGACTGCAAGTTACCCAATCTGCCGTTCCAGATGCGCCACAGTGATCCGGAGAGCGATTTCTACCGGTATGTAGCTCTGCTGGAAATACTGAGTGAAGGGTAAAATGGTTTGGATGGAAAGCTCTGAGGTCTTTAGTAGATGGGTTTAGTAATGGGAGCGTGTACAGAGTCACTCGGAGAAGATCCTTTACAATCCACCAAAGCCTGATTCAGACCCGCTGCTTAGCCACCGGGTAAACGCCACCTGCCGGACAAGCCGATGCCCGCCCCCCGTGAGCTTACACAGCCATTTGCATGCGGGCGTACAGGTGAAAAATCATTCGATGGTCGCCAACCATCGAATTATTATTCCCCCCCCCCCCCATTCTCAAATAAAAGTCAGTCTAGGCTTTGTCTCGGGGCAAATAAACGAACGGGGGCGGTTCCGCCCAGTGTAGGCTTCGCCATGCCTGCGTTCGCATGGGGATGCCCACTGTTTTTCTGGGCGCACCCACCGTTTTGGTGGCCACTCCCAGGTAATGCTGGACCGTCCCCATATGTCAGCCCCCTGCCCGGCCACTATCTGTAATATTCGCTGAAGGCGATCGCACATTGGGTCTGCACATGTGTATGTTTGCTGAAACATCGGTCCCTGCAGTGAATTTGCAGGCGGCCCAGTAAACCAAAATCAGGCCCTTTGTAACACAGCTGCAATAGACACTCATGATAGAACTGGACAATATATTT
This sequence comes from Crinia signifera, assembly GCF_055691185.1. NCBI lineage: Eukaryota > Metazoa > Chordata > Amphibia > Anura > Myobatrachidae > Crinia > Crinia signifera. Next base: position 24,273,647 of record NC_139219.1, on the reverse strand, counting down.
TACATTCATTCTTCAGATACTTACATGCCCTCCTACCGCTAGCCTCAATACGGCACACAGTACAAAATGCCTGGCATATGTGATAGTCCTGGTTCCGTGGAACTCTGCTAACATCGGGCTTCTGTGCAGATTCAGAGACTCATGCTGGGTACGTACTGGACGATATATTGGCTATTAAGTTGAACAGCAATGTGTCAACATCGTCTTTCGCAGACCTATTGCGTCATCTGTGTGTGTGTGTGTGTGTGTGTGTGTGTGTGTATATATATATATATATATATATATATCTCTCCTCACACCTTGGTGGTTGTAAAGCTGTGCACACACGGGGGCGATATATTGCTCAGTGTCATCTTTTCATCAGCGACCAGAGATGGTCGCTGATGAAAGGGAACCTCTGCCGGGGGAGCCGCAGAGGGAATCAGCTGGTTGCTGTGACCAGCGATCATAAGGGGGCTAAAAATGGGAGCGCGCACCCGGCGATTTATCGCCGGTGCACACTCCAATTGCTGGCAATATGGTCGCTCAGCAACCATATTGCCAGCGATTATAGCCCGTGTGTACGCACCTTTAGGGTGATCCACCAATTGCCCATACACCCACTGCACAAGCAGCTGTCAGTAATTGACATGGTGGGCCCATGTAAAATGCCTGCCCAATTGCGACGTTAAGCATGACCGTGTATAGAACAGACTGCCCGATCCGACTTCTGATATATCTATAGGTGTTTACCCGGGTTCAAGCGCGCACAGATATAAGTGTCATATATCCAATTACACAACACAGTCTCCCTGTGCCTCCTAATTACATTGCTTTGCAACTGCTTACACTAGGACTGGCCAAACTGGTCCTCGAGATCTACCAACGGTCCACGTTTTCCAAAACCCCTAGCTGGTGCACAGCTGTAGTCATTACTAACTGTCACATTTCACAGACCACCTAGCTGGTGCACAGCTATGGTCATTACTGTCACATTTTCCAGGCCACCTAGCTGGTGCACAGCTGTGGTCATTACTAACTGTCACATTTCCCATACCACCTAGCTGGTGCACAGCTGTAGTCATTAATAACTGTCACATTTTCCAGACCACCTAGCTGGTGCACAGCTGTGGTCATTACTAACTGTCACATTTCCCATACCACCTAGCTAGTGCACAGCTGTAGTCATTACTAACTGTCATTTCCCAGACCACCTAGCTGGTGCAAAGCTGTAGTCATTACTAACTCACATTTCCCAGACCACCTAGTTGGTGCACAGGTGTAGTCATTACTAACTGTCACATTTTGAAACTTGCTGCATTCATTCCTACTATAGATCCACAGGTGACCTGAGACACATGATCTGCTGGTAGATCTTGAGGACAGGTTTGGCCAGTGCCGTCGAGAGGGCCACACTGGCTGATATACCAGTTGTTGAAGTGATGGTCCATTGACCAGTGTGCACCACCGATATGTCTGTGAACGACATCTTTCACAGAAATATTGTCGGCTGTGTAGCACAGCCGATGGGGATATAGCTAAAGGTATATCAATGCATTGTTTTGTGTGTGGCAGGTGATCGACCAACCGCCCGAACACCCGGTGAACAAGCTGCCTTCGATTGACAGGGCAAATGTAAATGCCCGCCCAGTTGTGACATCAGCCACAACTGATCAGGCAGCATGTGTGCGGGACACACTGCTCGATCCGCAGATATATTTATAGATGTGTGTCAAGCTTTAGACTAAATTTTTTGGCAAAAAGAGAAGAGACACCAGAAGATTCCCGCGTGACTGCAGCAAAGATGTAAGAGGACACATCTGTATGAAGAATTAGATGTTGGGGTTTTATTGCTCATTAAGGGTCTGATAGTTGCATGCAAAGTGGCTGGATTTGCGGCAGCCTGATTTACTACCTTATGCTTTTGCGTGTATCTGATCATCTAATGCTGGAGTTCCTGTGCCTGCCAGCAGATATCAGTGCCCCCTAGTGGTTAATCCCTGGGCTTTGCATGCGCTTTGTAAAACTTACATTTTATGTGATAAAGTTGTGTATCTACTTAGCCTTGTGACGAGAGATAAAGTACCAGCCCGTCAGCTCCTAACTGTCAAGTTACTGGATGTGTTTGCAAAGTATAAAAATGTTGAAAAACAGGCCGGTCACCTAGACCGTGGATGCATGGTTAGCAGACCATGCGCTAGGGATGGCCGTCGACCATTGATGATTCAAAATCATCAATGGTTTATGGCTAATGTAGGATAGTTTTGTAATCGATGGTGGTGAGAACCAGATGGCTTCCCTCCATCGATGTCAAGCATAAACGAATAGTTTTGGTTTTCTTTTTTCCCCCAAGGGGGCCTGGACACGGACCATAGTGCCGCCCTGACACCCGTGAAGCCCCACCCCATGTTTTGATTGGCCCACAGGCCAATCAGTCAAAGATAACGGATGACTATCGATAGGTAAAAACATTGATGGTCATCAATTGCATGGGCAGTTGCACTATTGCCATCGATGGCAACTATCGTTGGCAAAATCAATGATGGCCATCACTACCACCTGTTATATTCACATTCTTTCAAGTGCGGATTGATACACAATACAGCAGCATTATGGCTTTTTGGACACCAGGCATCGGTGGGTAAGAACTGTTAATTGCACTTTTATGTTGCGCCCACGCCGCTGGATTGGTTGGAATTTGCTCATTTCCATCCGCTCTTTTCAAGTCCTATTGGAAACATATTCTATGTCTGGATATTGAGGGCATTTGTCATTTCATCTACAAATGCAAATTGTTCAAATATACCAGAACAAATGGAGAACAATCCATGCATTCTCATTTATTGATATTATGGGCGTGCCGGCAGAAATGGCGGCACTCGCCTTTTCAATGCTGCCGTTACTGACCGCATTGAAGTCAGTCAGAGCCGGATCGGTTTTGTCGAAACGGCTGCGGATTGTCGAATTCCCAGCCCTTTTTCAACAATCTGTGGCCATATTTGCCGAACCACTGACTTTCCGACAGTCAGAACATTGAATTCCAACTGTCGAGTTACTGTCTGATCCAATAAAAATGGTCCAGGATTCTGAGTGTTGGGATGTTCTGACAGTCGGAATCCCGGATTGTATACAGGGTTGTATCCTCTTTATAGAAAGATTCTCCCTGCGTTATTGGAAACAGGACGGCTCTTGGTTACTGATAGCAATTATTGTGTGTGTGTGTTTCAATGTTTATCATTTTACATTCTGTTAGTAAATGTTTGAAATAACTTTGCTTATAATTAGAAAGTCAATAGCTGAATTAACCCCTTGGGTGGTGTGCCGCAGCGAGCTGTCCCTGAACATTTCCGGGCATACCACTATTATGCAGTAGGTGCGCGCCAGTGGTGTCTAGGTGTGCACCACCTCTAGAACCATCCGTTCCCTAGCGTGCGAGCAGAAGCGTACGCATTCACATCCGCACGCATGCGGTCGAATGGGTGAAAAATCATTCGATGGCCATGGATTGATTTTTCTCCCGTTCACTAATAAGTCAGTCCAGACTGACTTTTATTCTTGCTGGACGAATTCTAGGCGGGCGCTGATGTCCGGCACCGACATGCCTGCGTACACAGGGGTACGCCCAGTGTTTTTGTGGGCATGCCCTGCATCCGTCCTCATTCGCTATGGTGGTTTGCGCATGTGCAAACCCCAAAAAGAGAGCGACAGCGACAGAGTCAACTGAAAACGGAATTTTTATTTATGAGACCAGAAAAGGGTTCCCAGGCGATAAAATCTGTATCTGCTATTTGTGTCCGTTGTACATTTGGGGTAACGTTCCTCCTTTTTATACTTTAGTGGGATTGGTGAACCGGTGATAGAACTGAGCTACAACGAGTGCCGCCAGCAGATGTACCACTCTGTGGCCACCATCCTTGCCCACGCTGGATTCGAAACCGCCAACGAGAGCGTCTTAGAGACTCTGACGGACATCGCCCACGAGTACTGCCTCAAATTCACCAAGATGCTGAGGTTCAATGTGGACCGAGAAGCCAGGGTCGGCCACACCCCGTTCCCGGACGTCATGGAGCAGGTCTTCCACGAGATGGGAATCGGCAGCGTCTTATCTCTTCAGAAGTTCTGGCAGCAGCGTATTAAAGATTACCACGCGTTTATGCTGCAGGTGAGCAATGGAACGCACAGTGGGCGGGGTTGAGTGCAGCACCACCCCTATTCTCCCCTAGAGGGGGAATAAACCTTGTACCGGTGGTCGGGACGCCATACAACCCCTGTGAATAACTGAACAGTTTGCCAAAGCATGCTATAACATTAAGGGGGTATGCAAATACCATCAATGGCTTCTTCTATTGCATCCTAGAAAACGATGGACAGAATCTGATCTGGTTGCTAAGGGAAACATCACCTTTTTTAATTTTTACAAGCTTTAGTAAATATCCCCCTTAGCCTGTTTTCTGCAAGTGACCCAGAATAGGGATTGCTGCTTCAGTAACATATACCTGAGCGTTGGCAGCCTCAGCTAGTCATTGATTGATAACGGCACGCTGCATCCTCCGGGGCAGTTCCGGGTGTCCACGTTACACCACAGTGATCTATTACACTTCTATACGGTAACTCTTCACTCTCAGGACGTTACTTTGTCGGCTTTGTCTGTATCATTAAATGTAGTTTGTAGATAGAGATTGTGGGCCTTATTCTAGTTCACTCTTTCTGACAAATTCCTTCTTCGATGGACAAAACCATGCGCACTGCAGGAGGCAGATGTAAAATGTGCAGAGAGAATTAGATTTGGGTGAGTTATTTTGTTTCTTTGCTGGGTAAATACTGACTGCTTTATTTTTACACTGCAATATAGATCTCACTTTGAAGTAAAACCCCACCCAAATCTAATTCTCTCTGCACATGTTACATCTGCCCCACCTGCAGTGCACATGGTTTTGTCCATCTAAGAAGGATTTTGTCAGAGTGAACTAGAATAAGGCCTTGTGTCACAGTGAGGACAGTATTTTCCATCCCTATAAAAGGATCAATAATCCTTAAAAGGTGGATTCTGGATGAGCACTGGGGATCTGTAATGAAACGTTTAGTACTGACCACTTTGTCATCAGGCACCATTGTAAATATAGAGGGCCTGATGCTGCCGCATCCGGGGCGGCTGTTCTAAATGGCTGCTACAGTCTGCTTACTGCCTTCTTTATTTATTTATTTATTTATTTACAGTTTCTTATATAGCGCAGCAGATTCCGTTGCGCTTTACAATTGGAAGCAACAGTGATTAAACAAACTGGGTAGATACAAACCGACATAGAGGTAGGAGGGCCCTGCTCGCAAGCTTACAATCTATAGGGATAATAGGAGGAATACATAAGGATAGGATTCCATAGCATGGCAGTCCCAGCAGATTACAAGACAGTCCTGATGGGATGCAATTAGATATGAATGCTACTGGAGTTTATATTTGTGTTCCTGAATATGGTAAGCTTGCCTGAAGAGGTGAGTTTTCAGGGAACGCTTGAAAGTTTGGAGGCTAGAGGAGAGTCTAAGGGGGCTATTCAATCGATGGCAACCATCTCCCCCGTGGGCCTGATTCAATGCTGTCTTCCCCGACAGCATTGAGCAGGGTTTCTCGGCAGAACGAGCCCGAGATCACTAGCTGTCGGGCTCGTTCTGCTGAGAACGGCCGGGAAGTGACGAGCTGCCGGCTGCAGCTCCCCTCTTCTCGGTCCCCGGCAGGCGGGACATTGAATCCCGACAGCATGTTCTTGGTCGTGCTGACCGAGAACGGGACAGGGTCATGGCGGTCGAGCAAGCTCGACCGCCGTGAGCTACACATTGAATACCCCCTTAATGTGCGTGGAAGGGCATTCCATAAGGTGGGTGCTGCCCGACAAAAATTCTGCAAGTGTAAGTGGGACCAAGTAATGAATGTGAGACGCAGATCTTGTGGACGAGTTGGGAAATATTTTGAGATAAGCGAAGAGATATAAGTCGGTGTAGTCAGAGTAATGGCTTTGTATGTAAGTAGAAGTATTTTATATTGAATGCGGTAATACACAGGCAACCAATGGAGGGACTGACAGAGCGGATCAGTAGGCGATGAACTTGCCTTCTGCTAATTTATTTATTTACAGATTGTTATACAGCGCAGCATATTCTGTTGTGCTTTACAATTGCAAAAACCAGTCCTGCTGTGGCGATTGCCCACACAATATTCTGTTCATCCTGATCATCACTTCCCCACAACTACATAACCCACTGGTATACAGGAGGGTTACTCTACATCTCTACACACTGTATATATTCTAACCCTATACGTGGAGGAGAGTATACTGTAAAGAAGTGTGAGTGAGGCTTGGCGTGGCGTTGTGCAGGGTGAGCGATGCTCGGTGTGGCGTTATGCAGCGTGAGCGATGCTCGGTGTGGCGTTATGCAGGGTGAGCGATGCTCGGTGTGGCGATATGCAGGGTGAGCGATGCTCGGTGTGGCGTTATGCAGGGTGAGCGATGCTCGGTGTGGCGTTATGCAGGGTGAGCGATGCTCGGTGTGGCGTTATGCAGGGTGAGCGATGCTCGGTGTGGCGTTATGCAGGGTGAGCGATGCTCGGTGTGGCGTTATGCAGGGTGAGCGATGCTCGGTGTGGCGTTATGCAGGGTGAGCGATGCTCGGTGTGGCGTTATGCAGGGTGAGCGATGCTCGGTGTGGCGTTATGCAGGGTGAGCGATGCTCGGTGTGGCGTTATGCAGGGTGAGCGATGCTCGGTGTGGCGTTATGCAGGGTGAGCGATGCTCGGTGTGGCGTTATGCAGGGTGAGCGATGCTCGGTGTGGCGTTATGCAGGGTGAGCGATGCTCGGTGTGGCGTTATGCAGGGTGAGCGATGCTCGGTGTGGCATTATGCAGGGTGAGCGATGCTCGGTGTGGCGTTATGCAGGGTGAGCGATGCTCGGTGTGGCGTTATGCAGGGTGAGCGATGCTCGGTGTGATGTTATGCAGGGTGAGTGATGCTCGGTGTGATGTTATGCAGGGTGAGCGATGCTCGGTGTGGCGTTATGCAGGGTGAGCGATGCTCGGTGTGATGTTATGCAGGGTGAGCGATGCTCGGTGTGATGTTATGCAGGGTGAGCGATGCTCGGTGTGATGTTATGCAGGGTGAGCGATGCTCGGTGTGATGTTATGCAGGGTGAGCGATGCTCGGTGTGGCGTTATGCAGGGTGAGCGATGCTCGGTGTGGCGTTATGCAGGGTGAGCGATGCTCGGTGTGGCGTTATGCAGGGTGAGCGATGCTCGGTGTGGCGTTATGCAGGGTGAGCGATGCTCGGTGTGGCGTTATGCAGGGTGAGCGATGCTCGGTGTGGCGTTATGCAGGGTGAGCGATGCTCGGTGTGGCGTTATGCAGGGTGAGCGATGCTCGGTGTGATGTTATGCAGGGTGAGTGATGCTCGGTGTGATGTTATGCAGGGTGAGCGATGCTCGGTGTGGCGTTATGCAGGGTGAGCGATGCTCGGTGTGATGTTATGCAGGGTGAGCGATGCTCGGTGTGATGTTATGCAGGGTGAGCGATGCTCGGTGTGATGTTATGCAGGGTGAGCGATGCTCGGTGTGATGTTATGCAGGGTGAGCGATGCTCGGTGTGGCGTTATGCAGGGTGAGCGATGCTCGGTGTAGCGTTATACAGGGTGAGCGATGCTCGGTGTGACGTTATGCAGGGTGAGCGATGCTTGGTGTGGCACTATGCAGGGTGAGTGACCGATTCCTGATATTCCCCTCTCTGGTCACAGGTCAGCAAGCAGCTGTCTGAGGAGTATGAGAAGATTGTCCACCCGGAGCGGGTGTGTGAGGACACAAAGCCGGTGAAGATTAAAGAGGTCACCGATATTACGTTCCCCATCAGCGAGGAGCTGGAAGGTGACCTGGCACCTGGTGATCAGTCGCTGCCAGTGGGTGTCCTCGGGGCCCAGAGCGAGAGGTTCTCATCTAATATGGAAGTGGATTCGTCACCGCAGCCTGGTAAGGAGGGATTTCCTGTCCGCAGCTGTCTATCATAGTGTTTATTCTAGCACCCGCTATCTTGGAAAACCCATGCAGTTCCACTTCCTTGCCTGGGGTGTCGCTGTCTGCTGGAGTGCTTCTAGCACAGTGTGGTCTGTATATCAGCACTGATATGCAAACTAGACCTATGCTAGAAACACCACAGCAGCCAGCGACACCCCAGGCAGGGAACAGGAACTGCATGGGATTTAAAAGATGGCGAGTGCTAGAATGAATGCTATATCATGCAGCTTCTGTGTCTTCTGAAAGCATTTATAACCACAAAACCGTGACCACAGATCTGGGAGACGTGTCGGCCTCTGTGATGTTCTGTTCGGTACTTGTTTCCTAGCACAGCGCCCGTCGGGCCCCATCGCATACCATTAGTTAAGGTATGCGATGGGACCCGATCAGACCCGATATAAACCTTTGCGGGGTTCATTTACAAATTTTTTAATCGCGTCGCATCGCATGCCATTACAATGGCATGCGATGCGACGTGATTATACCCGATTTCCCATTGAGTCCAATGTTAAATGCACCCCCAGACCCGATTTTTTTATTGTATACCCACCCTGATGGGTAATTACTATGTGAAATGCCCCCCATTGTTAACGCCACCCCAGTATCAACACCAACCCGAAGCGTGGCGAGCAGTGGCGGTACGCCCACTTTCATACCCCCACTATCCACGTCAGTGTGGAGTGTGGAGTTGATTTTATATAGTGTGGCGAGCACAGCGAGCGGACGCGGAATACATGTGAAGTAATCCGCGGGACTCGCTGTGCTCGCCACACTTCGGGCTTGCTGCGCTTGCCACACTATATGAAATCAACTCCACGCCGACGTGGATAGTGGGGGTATGAAAAGGTCGGAGGACGCGTACCGCCGCCGCTGCTCACCACGCTTCGGGTTGTTGTTGAACGTGGCGTAGTGTTAACAATGGGGGGGGGGGGGGGGGGGGGGGGGTGGTGGTGGTATTTGACATCTAATTACCCATGTGGGTATACAATTAAAAATCTGGTCGGGGGGGGGGGGGGGGGCATTTAACATAGGAATCAGCCATCAGGGTGGCTGTACAATGAAAAATCGGGTCTAATGCGATGCGACCAGATTTCACAGACCCGATGCCATACAATGCTAGGAAACAAGTACCTTCTGTTCTATGGGGCAAATTCCGGTTTGCTTGGAGTGAACCGAATTCAGGCCCTGCCCTGACGGTCGGTGCTGACCCCGACTGCAAACGGCCGCGGCGATTTATAATGTCACCGGGCCATGGGGCAGCGGGCCCGGGCCTCGCCCATGAGGAACGCACAACGTTTCATGGGCATCCCCATGGGATTGCGGGTAGGAGGGTGTGTGCCGGGGGGCAGGCGGCTGACATCACTTGACATCAGCCACCTGCCCTGTCTTCGTTCCGCTGCCCGCAAATATAAGTCAGTCTCCACTGACTTTTTTACCTGCAAAGGTAGGATATAACATCCGATGATCGGAGACCATCGAATGATTTCTTCTGCTGCAGGCACATGCGAGGGGATGCGGCGGGGCGGGCACTCTGGGACTCGGAAAGCTGCGAGATTCGCAGCTTACTGAGTCAACCAGAATGAGGGCCTATAAGTGACATCAGGAGACCGTGATGTCATCTGCATGGTTCACAGTATGTATGGCGTGATTTCACATTTATCTTTTTAGCCTGACGGTCATTGTTTGCCAGTTTTGCACTTTGAGTCTACCGGCATTATTACTTTCCCAAAGAACTTTGCTTTTTGTTTTCAGTAATTACGAGATTAAAAAAGCAACCAAATTATTAACCCAGGTGAATTTGTCAAAATTGGTGTGAAAATTGCCAAGCAAACAATTTAATTAATCATCGTGACCTGTAATGTTACCTTATGTAGGAAATATAATCTTTTTTCACACAACATTTTTTATTTGAATTTATATATCAAATGTGAGCGATGTTGACATTTTTCTCGTATATTCTACGCATCTCTAACAGAGACGTTGGTCAGTAGCTTAATAACAACTACAGTAAGCTTGAGAATAGGGAAAGAAAATTACATTTTAATGTTTTTAGTTGTTTTTTTTGGTACTTGTTTCCTAGCACGGCGCCCCCGGTTTTGATTGAAGTGCATCTTTTATCGGATCGCGGGAGGGCGAGGAGTCATGTGCATTATTGGAGGAAAGAGGAGGCTGGCGCAGGCACCTTATTGGAGAAAGGGGAAGGCAGGGTCAGGCGTATTATTGGAGAAAAGAGGAGGCAGGGTTAGGCGCTTTATTGGAGGAAGGGGGGGGGACAGGGTCAGGCACATTGTTGGAGGAAAGAGACGGGGTCATGCACATTATTGGAGGAAGGGGAGATGGGTCAGGATCATTATGCGGAGAAGACGGAGTTTGGGCATGTTATTGGTGGGGGTGCCGGACGGCTCCCCGACAGTCGGGATTCCGACAGTCATTACTCCGATGTCGGAATCCCTACTGCTCCCTTGTGGGGGTCCACGACCCCCACAGAGGGAGAATAAAATAGGTGGCGAGCGCAGCTTGCTACCGTGCCCGCAGCGTGGCGAGCGCAGCTTCATTGCGCTCCTCACGCTGTGCAGTCGGGATTCCGACGTCTGACTAATGACTGTCGGAATCCCGACTGTCGGGCTAATATACCACACCCATTGGTGGATATGAGGTCAGGCGCATTGTCATTATGTGGCAGACTGAGATCCATGTAATCCAGTTCTAGCGATAAGCGAAAATTGTTTTGAAGAAAACCAAGGGAAAGTTGTAATGTGATGAAATATGTATGTAATCATGATTGTGGTAAACTGGTTATTTGCTGCTCTGGGGTCCGAGATAACGAGCGAGTCGTCCTGAATGCAGGAAATTTGTCTCCTGATGAGAAGCAATTAGGCCGACGCTGGATGCAGAACACAGAACGGCAACAGGAGCTGGCATCAATGCCCCCCTGCCCCCATTTTCTGTAGTTGTCAGAGGGTAGTACAGCAGGATTTCATGTATGTTATTTTGACAATTAGGGGGAAAATTCGTGAAAAAAATCGTATTTTCATATATACGAATTTTCGTATTTGTATTGATGGGACATTCGTATTTGTAAAAAAGAACAAAGTGGTGGAGCGCTTATATCTAAAAAATTACACTTGGATCGACTGGGTATCACATAAATTTGTAGAGATTATTTAATATGCAATATTGTGTACAATAAAAAAACACTAATGGAACAATATTAAAATTACTGCGGACCCTGGAATAGTGGAACTTCCACTTGTTCCTATATATGCTCCTTTTAACTGAATAAAGACATATTACCCCTTGGTTGTAGTCCGTTGAGTGGTATCGGGGTGTCCAAAATTTACTGCTGAAGTCCCTTTATAATTTGCCTGGAGATGTTATACAGGTGAGCCTTTTAGAATGCCAGGTGGGTCTCCAAGAATTAAGCAGACGATGGTATCCCCCTTAATTGTAATCCGTTTAAGATGGTATCAGGGTGTCCAATGTTACTGCTGAAGTCCCTTGTAGTTTGCCTGGAGATGTTGAGCAGGTAGAACCTGAAGATTACCAGGTGGGTCTCCAAAGATTGAGCAGACGATGGTATCCCTGAAAATAAGAGTCCAATTTGGTGGATTAGAATAAGGGGGGTCCAATAGGGTGGTACGGAGCTGGTTCAAGTGGAATATTGAGCAGAGTCCAACAGTGGGTAAAAAACCAACGCGTTTCGTTGTTTTCCAACAACTTTTTCAAGGTCTATCACCCTTGGTCTGGCCAGGGTTTAAATACCCTATAGACAGGAAGTACTGTTTGGTCACATGACAAAAAAAGCAATTAATTACCCAGTTGATCAATTTTATTTAAAAACATGATTAGATGTACTTTCTATCATGATGTAATTATTTACAAGAGTAGGAGGCAGTCCTAAAAACAGTTTTAATGTTAGTACAATGATTTTGAAGTATATTGCGCTCCACTTCCGGTTGTTGGAACGCACGCAGTACTTCCTGTCTATAGGGTATTTAAACCCTGGCCAGACCAAGGGTGATAGACCTTGAAAAAGTTGTTGGAAAACAACGAAACGCGTTGGTTTTTTACCCACTGTTGGACTCTGGACTTTGCTCAATATTCCACTTGAACCAGCTCCGTACCACCCTATTGGACCCCCCTTATTCCAATCCACCAAATTGGACTCTTATTTTCAGGGATACCATCGTCTGCTCAATCTTTGGAGACCCACCTGGTAATCTTCAGGTTCTACCTGCTCAACATCTCCAGGCAAACTACAAGGGACTTCAGCAGTAACATTGGACACCCTGATACCATCTTAAACGGATTACAATTAAGGGGGATACCATCGTCTGCTTAATTCTTGGAGACCCACCTGGCATTCTAAAAGGCTCACCTGTATAACATCTCCAGGCAAATTATAAAGGGACTTCAGCAGTAAATTTTGGACACCCCGATACCACTCAACGGACTACAACCAAGGGGTAATATGTCTTTATTCAGTTAAAAGGAGCATATATAGGAACAAGTGGAAGTTCCACTATTCCAGGGTCCGCAGTAATTTTAATATTGTTCCATTAGTGTTTTTTTATTGTACACAATATTGCATATTAAATAATCTCTACAAATTTATGTGATACCCAGTCGATCCAAGTGTAATTTTTTAGATATAAACGCTCCACCACTTTGTTCTTTTTTTCCCATTATTATTGGGGGACTGACCTTCCCCTCAGGTGTGAGCAGCTAGCTAAGCACTACATCCATAGCGCCTTTTTGTTTTTCACTCACGTGAACAAACAATTTCTTCTACATTCGTATTTGTATTTACAGATACGAATGAATACACCATCGATAGAATACGACAGAAATCACCATTCAAAAGAATGGTGGTTCCTGATTTACTAAGCGGTCGTGTTGAAAATACGGCCGCTAATTAGCGTAAAACGCCCGCGAATGGCGTGCCAAATACGGCAGGAAAATACACTTTTTTTCTGTCGTATTTGGCTTTAGCCTGCACGGATCAGGGGCATCGAAGACAGCACCAGGCTTCAGCCTGGTCAGGCAAGTCCTGGATGGGGGGGGACCCCTTTATTGGGGGGGGGGTCCTCACTCCCCCAGGACCCCTGGCCAGGCTGACTGGTCGGTAGGGTTAATGCTTTGGCCGCGGGACCTTATATAATAAGTGTCCACCGGCTGTGGCATTACTCTGCTGGCTGGTTTGGCCTGGGGCTGGTTCTTAAAATACGGGGGACCCCTACTCATTTTGTCGCCCGTATTTTGGGAACCAGCCCCGGACCTGGAGCCTGGGGCTGGTTTTAAAAAAATCAGCGAAGCCCTATTTGTCAGGTTTCCTGATTTTTTTTTTTTTTTTTTTTTTTAATTACCAGCCCCGACTCTTTCAGCCTGGTGCTGGTTACGGCTGTGGGGGGACACCATGCCGTTTTTTTAATTTATTTATTTCTCTATTTTTTTTTTTTTTTTTTTTTACACACTGCAGCCTGCCTGCACGAATTCGTATTAGCGGCCACTAATACGAATCATTACACCATCGGAGGGTTACAAATCAGTCGTATTTGACTGCTTTGTACATTCCCCTCCGGAACACGACTTTGCATACGGCTGAAACAGTCGTATTCATTCGTATTAAGAATCCGAATACGATTTTTTGTATTCGTATTCTTATTAAATTTCCCCCTTAGTATATAACTTTGATGGAATAAATTGAATTTCTCCCAGATTTTGTTCCAGCTATTATAATAGTTTATATTCTACTTATCATTTATCGAGCACCTTCTACAGGATAAAAGGAAAAATTTGATAGGTTGTTATGGGCAACAGCTCCACTTCTAGAAACCCGCACCTAATATACCACCAAGGGTCTAACCCGTATTGCCCTATATAGAGTAAAAAAACACTGGTCTGACCGTTTTGCTGCCAGGTGTCCATACCAGGTTTAGCATCGACTGTATGAAGGTCGACATGGTTAAGGTTGACAAAATTATCAGGTCGACATGAGTTTTTCTAGTTTTTTTTTTTTTATCCTAAATGTTGGCTCAATTCGACATGGACACCCTATCCGTGTACCTCCCATGGCTCCCTACTGCTCGGCTATTATATTCTCCCACTGCACCCTAGTGGATGGTAGGGTATGAAATACTGCCTGTCGTCTCAAAACGAAATGAAAAACTGATGTCGACCTTTCCATTCTCAACCTAATGCTTGTGTCGACTTTACATCCTTGTCCAGCTTCGTAGTGTTGACCTACCAACCCTATCCCTCCATACCAAAGCACCAAGGATCATGCTGTTATTTGTAACTGTACCTTTGGGTATTATAATCAGGGAAGTATCATTATTACTTTGTTTGGCTATTATTAAGGTTACTATTTTCTCCTTTTTGTCCGAGCTGCTAGCTACGGCTGGGTAAAGTGGGTTAGTCCACAGGAGTAGGCTTCTAGAAGAGTAATCTGATTGGCTCCAACCCCCTCCACATAACACCTCCCACTTCCCTTCCCAGGATAACCTGTAGTGGGAGGTTCCAGGGTGTGTTGGTCGGAGGGAGGGGGTGGTGACTGTGACTGGCGCTGTAATGACATCACGGCCCTCCCCCTTATGTCACGGTGACACGATTGATAGTTCTATGCGACTTTCAATAGTGGATGGGATTCAGTAGGTTCGTGTACTCTCTTAGGAGAGCTCTTTGAAATCCAGGAGTGTCCCAGACTCTACGGGAGAGTAGGCTGGTGTGGGGCTAGCGAGAGGTGATGACCTAGCAGGCTGCAATGGAATGGTCATTATTTCCAAGACATTGTCACTCCACGCAATGCAAGTTTGCCACACTGCCACTATGAAGATAATCTCTCCCATACACGTGCAGGGAGAGAAAGTGTGATGGGCATACAAGTGTAATTGCCTGGTTTATATCCAGTGTCGTATTCAGCTCAGTGATTCATAGTCCGGGAAATCTTATTGGGGAAATACTGGTGCTTTCAATGGAAACTTTCCCCCAAATTAACAAATAAAACTTTGTTTCGAACACTGCATTAGGGCTACTTTGCCGACGCTTCATTTCATCTTTAGAACATTTGAATGAAAATGTGTTTATTGATCTAGCACAGCGGTTCTCAACCTCTTTTCTCCCCCGTACCACTTGATTCGGCTTTTCATTTATTAGTGCCCCCTCCTCTCAATTTGAAATATCCACAGTACTTACGAGTGGAGTGGAAGTGAGCGGTTTTCATGTCCGTATGTTAGGAAGTAGTAGCGAGGAGTAGTGTGCGGACCCCCCTGTGTCTGGCCGCTGGCTGTGTGCTATCTTCGGGGTTCCCGATAACTGTAGGATTAATGCTGCTGCTTTCTCCACCCATGTCATTGTGGGGCAGATGATTGCTGATGTCTGAGGGCGGGGCGGCTAGCTTCCAGTGGATTGCTGGTCCGGCAAAAGCACGAGGAGACGCTGCTGATGCTGCAGACAGAATCGGAAGTGACGCAACATGGTTCATCTCCATGGCAATGGGAGACTTCTTCCACCATCGGGAGACTACTTCTTCTGCCATTACCAGTATTATTTTCAAGTACCCCAACCGTCTGCAGAGTACCTCAGGTTGGGCACCTCTGATCTAGCGGAGCTATAGATCTTTACATGTGATAGCTGCTGACTCCTTGCTCACATTTCCTCGGCACCAACTCTCTGACTGCCGTAAATCATTTAGCATAAAGCCGGCCATACGTCTACAGATCGATTGTCAGATTGGGCTGTTTGGAACAAATTCCTGGTAATGAATGAGAGCAAATGACAGTTGACAATTTGCTTTGAAGTGCTGGAAAACTGGCAAAAACTGTCACTCAGATATTACCAGGTGTTTGTTCCAACCGGCCCAATCTGACAATCGATCTGTAGATGTATGTCCACATTAAGGCCGCCGTGTCGCCTGATAGGGAAGCTGTAAACAGCCGTAGCTCAAAATGTAAATGTCAGTTATTTCTCTATGACTAAGCATTAGTGTATGCCAGAATAGAGCAATATGCCACTGTCTAAAGGTGGCCATACACACGCAGATTTATCTGCAGATCTGTCTGGTTGGAACAAAAACCTGGTTATGGATGAGAGCAAATGACAGTTGACCATTTGCTTGGAAATGCTGTAAAACTGACAAACTGTCACTCATCCATAACCATGTTTTTGCTCCAACCAGCCAGATCTGAAGATAAATCTTACTAGTGTATGGGCACCTTAACTGCCATGGAACTACAAGTACCAGCACTTTGGAAATATCGTATTTTGTAGTTATATTGTATTAAGTTACTAGTTAAAAACCCATCAGAATGACGGCTTCTGCAACCCACTTTGAGCTGTGACAGTTTCAGTCTGCAAACACTCTACCCTAGTCCATATCCGCTCCTACCCCCAATCCGTCTTCACAGCTCCCCCTCTCCATATCCAGCGAGTGTGAAACACTTTCTGTTATGACATCTTTTAGCACACAAAGGAGTAATTTGGCCTCTAGTGGTCAGCAATACACAAATACAGTGTACAGTAGAAAAATGTTACGTCAACACGCACAACGTCGTCGTTAGGACTTTGTGCCTGATTCTGGACTGTTAACAAGGTTGCAATTTTTGCAGATGGACAAAACCATACTGCACCGCAGGTGGGGCAGATGTAACATGTGCAGAGAGAGTTACATTTGGGGAAGTTTTTTTTGTTTCTGTGCAGGGTAAATACTGGCTGCTTTATTCTTATGGTGCTCATACACTATGCGACAGCAGCGTGCGTTGCGATGGGATGCGCGCTCCCGCGAGCATCCCATCGCACACTACAAAAAGTATCTGCCGCACATACTTTTTGTACTGTCTTCGGATCGCATCGCATTGCACGCACAACGCATGCCGTGCGATGCGACCTAGCATGCGATTCTCGCAGCGTGTATGGGCACCTTAACACTGCAATTTGAATTTAAGTTTGAACATACCCCACCCAAATCTAACTCTCTCTGTACGTGTTATTGCAGATTGTTAATAGGATTGTGACATATAGTATTAGCCATTGGATAAACCAGGGGTGGCCAAACCTGTCCTCAAGATCTACCAACATTTCCTGTGTCTTGGGTCACCTGTGGATCTATAGTAGGAATGAATGCAGCAGGTTTGACAATGTGACAGTTAGAAATGACAACAACTGTGCACCAGCTAGGTGATCTGGGAAATGTGACAGTTGGTAATGACTGCACCTGTGCACCAGCTAGGTGGTCTGGGGAATGTGACAGTTAGTAATGACTGTACCTGTGCACTAGCTAGGTGGTCTGGGGAATGTGACAGTTAGTAATGACTGTACCTGTGCACCAGCTAGGTGGTCTGGGGAATGTGACGGGTTAGTAATGACTGTACCTGTGCACCAGCTAGGTGGTCTGGGGAATGTGACCGTTAGTAATGACTGTACCTGTGCACCAGCTAGGTGGTCTGGGGAATGTGACCGTTAGTAATGACTGCACCTGTGCACCAGCTAGGTGGTCTGGGGAATGTGACCATTAGTAATGACTGTACCTGTGCACCAGCATGAAAAACGGGAACCTTTGGTAGATCTTGAGGACCGGTTTGCCAAGCCCTGGGTTAGACCTTTTCTATTAAATTGTCGTAGAATTTTGGGCCCAGCTCCGGAAGAAGTACATAGGAGAACTAGCACCATTACTTAATGAAACAAGACTTGATTAATATGTATTAATATATCCACGGCTAATCTATCGTACAAAGGGAGATGGTATCGGTATGTCACATGACTTACAGCAGCATTCTGCATGCGCAGAATCATTACACCCTGTGGTAAGTATGTAATCCCCAACCCAAACCCACTCTACCCGCAGCCTAACCTTGTCATTCACGTCTGCAGATGCCCCTTGCGGAGTGAGGCAAATTGCAAAATTTCCTCCTAAAAACGATCAGCACCCTCCCCCTCCCCCCCCAGCCTCTGGGTGTCTGTGGATTTGGAGATACTAATCACACTCTCTGCAGTGACAGAGGCCTTATCTGTAATTTATCTGGCCCGGTAGCGGGAGAGACGCATATTATTTTCCCCCACTCTCCGCCACTACCAGCCTTATTAAATGTGAAGCACAGGCCTCTATACAGGGCCATCAGCGTGAAGCCTGCTATTAAGCCGAAATGATGCTTCGTCGAAATTACTATGCAAAGCCACTTATTTGCCTGCTAAAGTGGGTTGTAGTTGAAATCAATTTGCTTTTCAATCAGCTCGCAGAATGTTGTGTGTGTTTTTTTTTTTTTTTGGTTCTCTGAAATATTCCTCGCTTGCATTCCAATAGGCTAATGAAGGAGCAAAGTAAACAGACTAAAGGGCTCTCAAGCTGATCATTGATTGCTGTAAATGTTCTCTGCCCTGATAGGATTTGATTCCGTGAGTCTGCAGTTCCTGCTGTTATTGGATTAAAGCAGACGCAGATCGCTTTTTATTTAACAGGCTTTAATGTAAAGCAACCTGATGTTACCGGCGATGTCACCTTATCAGGAGTTTTTGCTAACCGTTGTTATGTGCATCCGACGTCTCCCAGTGCCGAGGATTCTCCGTGCCAGCCTGTGGAGGCAGCTGCCATGACAGTACAGCGCTGTCGGTCTACAGTATGTGTTGTACAGTAGTAATGTTCATGCTGGGGGGGGGGGGGTTGTTTGGAACGGAGTTCCAGCACCTCTGTTGTTGAGGTGGAACTAACAACTTCCACCTTGGCCTTCACAGTAAATCTAGCAGAAAAGCATAATACTTTGTGGGGGAAGGGTGGGCAGGGGGGGGGGGGGATGCCTCATTGGGGAGGGAAGAAAGGAATTAGGAGGGAGATGGAACTGAGTTCCACCAACTCTCCAGGACCCTGGCTGGAACTCTGCACCTATCAAAGCTTATGCAGTTCTTTTTTCTGCCAGGGGTGTCGCTGTGGTGCTTTCAGAGTGTGCTGGAAGGGTTGGGATAGTTTGGTCTACAGCAAGTTGGTTGATGGGTTTAGGTCGACAGGTCAATTAGGGTTTTTCACAGTTTTTTTACCCAAATGGCGACACAGTTGACATGGACATAGTTTCCAGTGCACTGCATCCCCTCGCTGCACTCGCCATGCTTCGGGCACTATTTTATTCTCCCACCACACCCTAGTGGTTGGTAGGGCATGAAATACCACCTGTCGGCACATGTCGGCTCAAAAAACAGTGAAAGATCCCATGTCGACCTTTGGACTGTCGACCTAATGACCTGTCGACCTAGAACATGTCAACCTATCCCCATGTCGACCTAATGGTGTCGACCCAATGCTTGCTGACCCACTTGCTGTAGACCCAATGACCGTATCCCATTTGGAAGCACCACAGAAGGGAGCGACACCACAGGGCAGGGAAGAGGAATTGCACAGGTTGTAACAGGTGGGGTTCTACAATGAACACTATAGTAGAACGTACTGAAGGAAGTGAAATCTGCTCTCGGAGGATTGTGCATTCATAATTTATTTAGACTGATTCCGAAAAAGCAGCATTTCCCGCAAGTAATCCGTCATTTGGTTTCCGAACAAGACTCGGCAGACAGTGTTCCGCAAATCCAAACAATCACCAGAGGGATGCCTTTCCAGCCACACCGTGGGGTATTGTGTGACTTAACATCCCATGTGATGTCCCGGGTGGCACACGGGGGATCAGATGACCATACACTGCTGCGATACATCGGACCATAATCTCTGTAAACATTTTACGTCTCCATAGAGGCGCAGCAGCTGGCATTGTCCCTTTACCACTGCAGAGCGTTCTGCAGAACTGTGATGGCCGTGGCGTAGCGTTCCTACTGTTCTGCTACAGTGCGCAGCAGAATAATGTTAGGGTGGGAGAAAAGCATTGGATGTCTCCCGTCTTTTCTACTTATAAAACAAAGAGGAGGGAGTCGTATCATGTAGTGCTGTACAAAACGCGAGACACTGCAGCACCCAGAGCTGACTGTGAACACATTTGTGTTAGTGTAAGTGGCGTTTCATTCTGGTTGGAGATTTATCAATCCACTATTTCACGCCCGTCAAAAGTATGGCTTCTGCATGTACTGTCACTTTGAGCTGTGACAGTTTTTACTTTCACCTTGAATATCTATCTATCTATCTATCCTTATATAATCTCTTCTATTCCTTTATTTACAGTTTATAAGGGGTCAAAGACAGCTGTGGATCATGGGGTCGACAGGGTCTAGATCAAGCGGTTGACACTGAAAAATGTCGACACATGAAAAAGTAGACATTAGTTTTTCTTGGTGTCAACATGCCACCGGAGCATGTGGACCCCCAATTAGTGCACCTCGTCCACCCTGCATGGATCACAACGCTTGGGGTCAGATTTCACCATGTCACCGTTCCCAAGCGGAGTTCACGTGAATGGTAATGTGTGAAGTAGACCCTGTAACCGATCATCTGCAATATACCCGGGGCCTGTCCTGGATCCGCTCCGCAAGAGATTATCCCAAGTGCTGTGCGCTTTCCAGGCTACAGATATTGGCATGCAGACATTCGGTCAACAGTCAATAAGGCGGCCGCTGTTGGTCGACACAGTCAGTCGACACATGACAAAGGACAACATGCATTAGGTTGACATCTTGAAAAGGTTGATGAGTTTTTTTGTTGTTAAAACCGGCTTGTTCTTACTTCCATCCCTGTGGGCATAAATTGGGAATATAGAAGTGTGCCGACAGCATATTGTCGACCTCTTGCCCAATAGTGGTAGACTATTGACTGTCGACTCCATGATCCCCACCCTTGATATTGTGGCCTGCTTTTATGCACATTATATCCATAAAGGGTTATGCTTGGACCAGTGGAAAGCACATACTAGAGTAATCTTTTTTGTATCAATATGCACAATAACGATATTTTCGTGCATATCCCCTAGTGTGTAGGCACTATGGGCCTAATTCAGCCTGGATCGCTAATAATCAGAACGGCTGATCCATACGCAATACCCAAACCGCTAAAGAGCTTTTACCATCTGCGCAAATGTGAGTAGGTCTGAGGCTTCCTGTAATCTGTGTCCGAGACCGGCCGGAAGTGTCCATGCTGACATCACAGACCCTACTCCTAAACGCCTCGGCACTCAAGCGTTTTTCAACCACTCCCCCACAAACGACGGGTTCCTGTCAATCAAACTCCAGCTGCATTGTAAACAATCCATACGCATTTTCTGTTGCTATTTCCCCTCGCGCATGCGCAATGTGTGCGGAATGTGCAATCATTCGATAATCTCTTAATTTGCAAATACTCTAGCGGGCAAATCTGAATTAAGCCCTATATCATTAACGCTGCAAGTTCCTTTGGATCGTTTGCGTTGTCTGTAAATGCAGCAACGGGGCCCGGGAGGGGGGGTTGCGGCGCGGCATTGGGAAGTGCATAAACAGTTGGTGATGTCTGTGCGATGAACAATGGCACTTATTATTATTATTATTATTATTATTATTATTATTATTATTATTATTACTACTAGCTGACCCGCCCGGCATTGCGCGTGAAAACCTTTGGTTGTTTTTTATTTCCAAAATTGCTGAAAAATGTCATCTTACAATATGCTGTGCCAAAGACCTAAGACTGTAATTTGTTATAGATTCCACCATAATGTTAGAATGTGTTTGCATTAATACTCAATGATGGCAATGAAATCAGGTGTGGTGTTGTTGTTTGAAACACAACGCTCCTGAGTTGATAACTTGTATGTGTTGATGAATTCCACATCCACTCCTGAGATTTAGCACCTACTGTATGACATATCCTCCAACATCTGAGGGTCAGAAATCGGTACAAAATCAGAAAGGGGACGTGGCCACACCTCCATTTCTATACTCAATGGTACAGTTTCTAGGGTGTGTAATTACAGGCGCTGAGTGCGTGGAGACCGGGGTGGACGTTACTTTCCGCGCCATAATTAATAAAAAATTCACCGCTCCCTGCCACTGCCGCTCCCCTCACTGATCCTGCCTGCAGCAGTCTCTGAGGTCTGGAGATCTGTAAAGCACATGCACCGGGCATCTCTACCAGTGGGGCAGCCCCTGAGTGTGGGAGCAGGTCCGCGGGCCTGGCCACATGACGTCATGACGCACGCTACCCGCACCACTGCAATGCACCACTGGGAACGGGTGCAATGGGCCAAATTCTTCCCTACACCCGCCGGGCCAATCCACCGATCCAGCCATCGCAATCATAAATGGGTGCATTGATAAGCTTTGGAGTGTAAGTAGTTGAAGAATAAGACTGAGATAAAGATTTGCCATGTTACAAAGTGTACAATTTACGCAATGAATCGTGAAAAAAAAATATAAGTGTACATAGAAGTACAATCAAGAAATGAAAGTAGGATTAAAAAATAAGTTCTGATTCAAACTGATAATTGTTTGGATGTGGTGGGTTGCGAAACAAATCTATAGGTGGGGGGTATGGATAATTGTGGGCATAATTGGTATTTGGTACACATACAGGGGGTCCTCAGTTGATGGGATTTTCACTACAGTGTCACGGTCACAGTGTCACCATAGTGGGATTCCCAATTGGGATCCATGTGGTCTTTTAGGGACCCTTTACAATCCTGTAGGTCTCTTCTCCTTGAGCCTACAGTCTCCCCTAATGATAGTCAATCACTGAGGGAGACCGTAGGCTCCAGGAGAAGAGAAAATGGGATTGTAAAGGGGTCCCTAAAAGACCACCTGAACCCCAATTGGAAATCCCCCTATGGTGACACTGTAGTGAAAATTTCTCATCAACTGGGGACCCCCTGTAGGTGTACCAAACACCAATTATGCCCACAATATCCATACCCCCTCCACCTATAGATTTGTTTCGCAACTTCTGTCTACACATATTTATTTCACGATTTATTGAGTAAATTGTACACTATAACGTGACAAATCTTCATCTCAGTCTTATTTTTCAACTTCTTACACTCATAACATCTAAACAAATACATGCAGCGCTCATGCCCATCGACCAAACATTATCTATGAACCAAAAGAGTCTGGGAAACCCTTAAGGCAGAGCAGTGCCTGATATCCAACTGACTAACAGGGTGAGTGCAGTGTACCCACTTTGTATTGATCAATGGGTGCATTGGCCAGGACAAAGATTTCTCAGTACAACTGGCTGGGGAGCGCAGAGACGGATATGGGAAAAAGTAAAAACGGTACATTAGGTACAGTTTTTATTTGCCGGTACAGACTGTTAAAGAAACGGCAAATTCTTTTTTTTATGTGTTTGTATGTGTTGTACTGTTTTTGTGTGTGTGTTGTAGTGTATGTGGTTGTGTGTGTTGTATGTATCTGTCCAATGCGTAAGTGTGTGAGGTGTGCTATGTATATACAGTATGTGTGTGTTGTGCCTTTGTGTATCTATGCAATGTTTAAAGCCCCGCACACACGGGCGAGATATATTGCTCAGTTTCTCCTTTTCATCAGCGACCAGAGATGGTGGCTGATGAAAAGGAACCTCTGCCGGGGGAGTCGCAGAGGTAATCAGCTGGTCGCAGGAGCAAGCTCCTGCGACCAGTGATTAGAATGGGGCTGAAAACGGGAGCGCGCACCCGGTGATTTATCATATTTCCATATTTCCAGCTATTTCAGCCCCTATCGCCCCCGTGTGTACACAGCTTATGTGTGTGTTTTGTGTGTTGTACTGTTTTTTGTGTGTGTGTGGTGAATGTGTGTGTGTGTTGTGCTGTTACAGGTATGTTATGGGTGTGTGTTGTGTGATCTGCCCAATGTGTAAGTGTGTAAGGTGTGCTACGTATAAATGTGTGTGTGTGTGTGTAATGTGCTGTGTGTATCTGTTCAATGTTTGTGTGTGCTGTGTATTGTACTGTTTTTGGGTGCGTGTTGTAGTGAATGTGGGTGTGTGTTGTACTGTGAGTGGTGTGTTATGTGTACAGTATCTGCCGAATGTGAGGTGCGCTACATATATATGTGTGTGTAGTGTGCTGTGCGTATCTTGGCAATGTTTAAGTGTGTGTGTTTGTTGTACTGTTTTTGGGTGGTGTTGTAGTGTATATGGGTTTGTGTTGTACTGCATGTGGTGTGTTATGTGTGTGTTTTGTTGTGTGTATCTGTCCAATGCAGGGCTGGGTAACACCGGCCCTCCAGATGTTGATGAACTACACATCCCAGGATGCTTTGCATTAGTTTTGCTATGTGGCCATGCAAGGCATGCTGGGATGTGTAGTTCATTGACATCTGGAGGGCCGGTGTTGCCCAGCCCTGGTCCAATGTGTAAGTGTGTGAGGTGCGCTACGTATATATGTGTGCATATGTGGTGTACTGTGTGTGTGCGTGTACAATGATGTGTGGTCTATGTATATCCTCAATTTTTCCTACTTGTGTAAAGCCTTCACCATAATGTTAGAATGTGTCAGTCATACTCAATGACAGCAATGAAATTAGGTGTGGAGTTGTTCCTTCGACAACGGTTTCCCAGATCGTCAATCTTTTTCCCAGATCATCAATGAAGGCAAATTAAAACTTGGTGTTTTTTAAATTTCTAAGTGAAATTTCCCAAAAACTGCTTTGAGATACACACCACCGGGTATAGAGGTATCTTGTTGCCAAATTTGGGGGATCTGAGTGCCACGGTGTGTCCGCAATGCAATGGACACGCACACGCACTCTTCAACTTATTAGATAGATTATTATTTTTATTTAATTATTACTAGTTATTTATATAGCGCACACATATTCCGCAGCGCTTTACAGAGAACATTCACATCATTCCCTGCACCAGTGGAGCTTGCAATTTATATTCCCTACCACATGTACACGCACACACAGACATTCTAGGGTTAATTCTGTTGGGAGCCAATTATCCTACTAGTATATTTTTGGATTGTGGGAGGAAACCGGAGTACCCGGAGGAGACCCATGCAAGCACTGGGAGAATATACAAACTCCACAAAGTTATGGCCATGGTGGGACTCGAACCCATGACCTCAGTTCTGTGATGCAGTAATGCTAACCATTACACCATCCGTACTGCTCATCGCGACAAGTTTGTGAGACCCCCCCCACCGGGTCCATGCGCTCCAAACATCGCTGGAGAAACACATAATGTAAACCTAGATTTAGAATTTGAAGTGATCGGTGTGGTACTTAAGCTTCCTACCCTTCTGCTATCTGTATTGCAGGGACAGATCTTCCTATTCTGTCATTTGCATCAAGTAGCAGATATTGTGGAGACAGTGTATCCTAATTATAAAGTACAGCTATATTCCTACAGAACGTCTTCTATAATCTGCTGTTTTCTCTCTGCCTTGTGCATCTTCACACGGTGAGACACAATGTAGCTGCTGGTGGGGGCTACCTCGTGGGCTGCTTTGCAGTCTGCAGGCAATCTGCTGATCACTCAGAGCCAGACAGCACCTTTTGTGTTTATGCTGTAAGTCTTCCTTCAGCGAGTGATAATGCGGGGCACTTCTCAGACGCACACCGCCGACGTGTGTGCTGCTGTCACATGCTGCCGATATACAAAATGTGGGAACAGCCAGAGTAACCGAATCCTTGTCAGATAATGGGCCACACTCCTGTTTGTAGGTAAAGCAAAAATAGCAAGTACTCTGGGCCCCATTTATTAACATTCTTTTTACTAAGATAATGTGGAAAGGGCTGTTTTCATACCCCTTTTTGTGTTATTTTAGTATCACCTGAATGCATTGATGGGTTTTTCATGAAAAACTGCTCCAAACCCCTTTAATTTGCATTTTTGTTAGTAACCAGATCGCATTTCCCATACCTATAATGGGAAATGCGATCTGAACGAATTTATTATAACAGTGGGAAAATATACTACAATGAGCCCTGTGATAATCACGCCAGCTGGCAAATCATAGGGCTTACATGCTAATCCTGGCTTTGGGGTGGGGGTGTTGCGACAGCAGGGGGGGGGTGGGGGGTGGGTGGGGTAGTGATAAATCAGCCCCTTTGTCTCTGGAACAAACCATGTTTCCGTGCATTTTCTGTGTAGGGTAAATACTAGCTGCTTTTGTGTGTAGCACACAAATGTTAGCTTTATATTTACAGTGCAATTAAGATTTCAGTTTGAACACACCCCACCCAAATCTGCTCCACCTGCAGACATAAATGCGCTTAGTGAGTGGGTGAAAGATGGATCCATGTTTCTTGCTCGTCCTCTGCACATATGGTGACATTGCTGGTCCTCCCACAGTGTTGGGGACATCTGCAGATAGCGGCAGTCCCTACATATGAGGGTGCCGAGGCCTCAGGCATTCTTCCTTATCTTTGCCATATTTTACAGGTATTGCTGTTGTTCCTGTCATCATTATTTGTTTTCCCTGTAACGATGTGTGATGTAAGAATGGGATACATCACTAGGTTGACCATTAGGCCAATGGCTTAGCTCGACAGGATCGGAAGGTTGACGGTGAAAGAGGTCGACATGAGTTTGTGACTTTTTCTTTTAAGCCGCTCGGTTTCATACGCTACCATCCACTAGGGCAGGCCTGGCCAACCTGTGGCTCTCCAGATGTTGTCAAACTACAAATCCCATCATGCTGTGCCACAGTTTTGCTATAAGGGAGTGTTAAAACTGGCAAGGCATGCTGAGATTTGTAGTTTCACAACATTTGTAAAATAATATGCTAAATCCTATGTTTTATTCATTGATAAATGTATTCTATGCCCATGTAACATATCGACAGTAATGCACTGTATCCTGTAAATGACACGTGTGTGTTTATTATGCAGGGTCTGACGTGAACACCTCTCCCCTGTGGAACCTGGCACAGGTGAAGATGGAGCCTCAGGACAATGAGGAAGGGACTGTACACGGGAACAGCGTCCTGGGCAATGACGTGTTTGAGGAACCCATGTCCGGGATGAGTGATTCCGCCATGCCGGGCAGCCCAAACGGATCAGAAGGCAGCTACGGCTCTCACTCCCCGGACAGCCTCATGGGCTCCTCCCCGGTCTTCAACCAGCGGCCCAAGAAGAAGATGCGGAAAATGTAGCGTTATATGGCAAGACAATGCAGTCCCGGAACTGTCTCAGTCTGTGGTCCACGTGGATATCTCAGCTCTGGTTGGACGCGTTTCGCACGAGATGCGATGAACTCTTATGAACTTAAGTAACAGAAATGCAATAAATTGTGTTGTTAATTTGTTAAACCGATCATTGTGTTCTTAACGAGGATCCGAAATTCAGTTAGAAAACAATCCTTCGTTACGGCTACAGATTGGACCTAGTGGTCGCAACTAGGCACCTCCAACAATCAGAAGCCCTGTACAAACATCCGCCCATATTCCAACTAGGGCGCATCTATGTTACCGCCCTCCAACCGCAAGGCCGTAACACCGTGGAAAGTTACTGCCACATTCGGACCGGATGGTCTCTTCGTATGAAGTATATGGTCATTCGGTTGACATGCACTGGGAAGACCACTGAAGGTTGACATATCAAATAGTTTGAATGGCTAAGGTCAACAGGGTTGGAAGGTGGACAGAAGCATTAAGTATACATTGGCAAAGTCGACAGTCAAAGGTAGACGTGAGTTTTTCATGTTTTTTTGGGGTGGCGGCACGTGTCGACAGGCGGCATTTACTGCCCTACCATCCATTTAGGCGTGGAAGCAGATTAAATAGTGTTCTGAGTACAGCGAGGGCATACCATAGACTTTCAGGGTATCCATGTTGGCTATGTCGACATTCGGGACAAAAAATTGTGAAAAACTCATGCCGACTTTTTGACTGTTGACCTTCGCTATGTGAACCAATTTCATGTGTTGACTAAGCCATGTCGACCATCAGTGGTTGACACAATGCATGGCTACCTGATGTGGGTTGACCGAATGACCCATCCCCTCGTATGCAGATTAAATACACTCCATGCATATCTCCATAGGTATAACACATACAGTTGGAGCCCCTGTCAACTTGTTCCTTAGGCCGTGGCTCACAATGGCTAGCCATGGCTATCCTATTGTTCTCCGCAGCAATACAATACATAGAACATTACAGTAGGGGATTAGCATAGTAATCCTATTACTCACTTAACCCTATTAACAGGCTAAACGAGGAGGGCTCTATCTTTATATACGTAGTAGATGATGAGTAACAAACTGAAGGAAGTGACGTTCTCTTTAGCAGTTTACTTTGGGCACTGGGACATTTCTATTGTATTTCCTTAATATGAATGTCACCGGAACCCCGTTAACCCGATCATCAGCCCACGTGCCCTGTTTCCTGCGACACGCGGGCCCGTGTCGGCCACACTGCGCAGGATGTAGGCCTGTGACTGAATGGCTCAGATACAGCGAGACACGTTTGTTTCTCTGGCACGGACGGAGATTGTGTAATTAGTATTCATCAGCCGACTGTTTCCACTTAATCATTTCATTCACAGGCGTTGTGCTAGCGCTTACTGTCTCCCACACCTGCTGATGAGACACTCCAACGTGACACGTGTACTCGGCTTCTCAGATTGACTGTTCTTACATTGTGTGACTGCTGGGAATACAGGATGGCTCATTGTACATAGATGTATATCGCTTGTAAGTACAATAGAGAGATAAGAAGCCTTTTCAACAAATCTGTTGAATTTTAACTTTGTTTTGCGTTTGCCAACGAGAGGCCTGATTCAGACCTGTTTGCAGCCTAGCGAACAGGAAATGCCGCCCACCTAGGCTGACTTATTTCCGCGGGAGATGGCTGGCGCGTGTGCAGACCCCCCACCATTGGAAATGGGTCGGAAGAACTAGTCGCCATACATTTCTCAGCTTCTAGAGCAGTTCAGGTATGGAGCCTGTTCCTGATGGAAATGTTCAACTCTACACTGGCCCCTTGGACCACCCCCATCTTATGTAAAAGCCTTGGCATTGTAGATTACCCTGGTACATGTTGGTACTTCTGGTCCCCCCCCCCCCGTCATACCCAGAGGTGTATTCACAAAGCATTAATAACCAGTGGCGGCTACAGGGGTGGGGCAGCATCACCGTTCAGAATTCAAATAGGGGAGAAACACCAACTGCCAGTTTGGAATGGCAGTTGTTGTGGCACCCCTGTTTGAATTTTCAACTGTGCTGCAGCCCCCCCTCTGGATCCGCCACTGGTAATTTTTGCTGCAAGCCAATTAACCTATCTGTATTTTTTTTTTTTATTATGAGGGATTGGGGCCAAAACATCAAGGGGAATCTCATGCAAAAATGGAAAGAACATACAAACTATAACTATAACCATCCCCTATGATGCACACAGAAGGGACTGTCCTGATAAAACGGGGATCTGTGGAGGGTATCGACGGTCAGGGGTAAAGTTTCCCACTTACAGTACAGTAACAGGGAGAATCCTATATATTGTTTTATTTTATTTTTGTAGCCATTATAAGCCCTGACAGCTTCCTGCTGGGCTCCAGTAGGCTTACAGGAATTCTGCTGAGAATACAAAGTGTCTGGATTGAAGTTTTCCAGATGTAGTAGATGTAGTTCAAAGCTCTGGTACTTAGACACAGCCTGTAGTTATCGGTGTGAGCGTGCCTGTGGGTGAGGAGGAAGAGAGTCGCTTACCACCTCAGTGGGTGAGAGCGGTTCTGTGGAACCCTGAGAGGGAGTCCTGAATTTTAGGGGTGCCTTGTAAAATCTCTCTTCTCTGATCAGCTCATGCAATGGGGCAGGTGTGTTAAGCCTTAACAAGAGATAAATGCAAGGGTGATAAAGAGAGATAAACGTCCAGCCAATCACCTGCTAACTGCCATGTTACAGCCTGTGTTTGAAAAAAGTCAGTAAGGAGCTGATTGGCTGGACGTTTATCTCTCCTTATCACCCTTGCATTTATCTCTTGTTAAGGCTTAATACATCTGCCCCAGAGTTACATGACAGTTAAGAGCTGGTTGCTTGGTACTTTATCTCTTCTCACTTGATCTCTCTCTAAGGGGGTTATTCTAGTCCATTCTTTCTGACAAAATCCTTCTTAGATGGACAAAACCATGTGCACTGCGGGTGGGGCAGATGTAACTTGTGCAGAGAGAATTAGATTTGGGTGGGGTTTTTCTTCAAAGTGAGATCTATATTGAAGTGTAAAATCATGCAGTCAGTATTTTCCCTGCACAGAAACAAAATAACTCACCCAAATCTAATTCTCTCTGCACATGTTACATCTGCCCCCCTGCAGTGCACATGGATTTGTCCATCTAAGAAGGATTTTGTCAGAAAGAATGAACTAGAATAAACCCCTAAGTTCCCTATGGTGCAGCATACATCAAGCATCACATTTAGCATGCGATTCTCCCCACCAGCATTCCCTGCCACAGATCTTATCTTATATAATGTATTTCTAAAACTGTGGCAGGGCATGCTGGGATGTGTAGTTCCACAACAGCTGGAGGGCCATGAGTTTGACACCACTGCTCTACACACTCGTGTGATGAGAATGGTGCATTTATGGAATAATATTTAGAAAAAACATGAACGTTATACAGGTTGAGTATCCGGTTTCCGAATATCCCAAAAAACAAAGTATTCCAAAAACTGTTTTTTCAGAATTTTTCTGGTTTTTTAGTTTTTGTTTCCCCCCCCCCCCCTAGCCCCTATTTTGATACTTACCACGTCCCCAGGCATTCCACGGCGGGCTTCAGGATCCTCTTCTGTGGCATCTCTGGTCCCAGGGGTGCATTGCGTGAGTGCGCCGGTGACTGTAACGGCGTGCCTGCAAACTCGCGCAATGCACCCCTGGGACTGCTGAAGGCCGCCGTGGATTCCGGGGGACCATCAAGGGGACCAGGTAAGTACGTTAAAAAATAAGGGATAAGGATACTCAGCCTATAATTATAACATTGCCAAATGTGATGGAAAGAATATCTATCCGTAATCATTTTTTATGTCTTACTTTCTTATTTTGTAGTTAGAATTACTGAAATTAATTTTTCTTGCTATTTTACCCCTTGATGAATTTTGCTGTTTTATATTCACTAACTGCATTAAGAATTGAAGTAAACTGTTCTGTGGATTATACTGTGCTGCTAGATCTTGCATGCATCAATAGTTGGCTACTTTGGAAAAGGAATAATGCAATTTATATGTCCCTAGCAGATGCGTTCTGCAAAGCAGGGAAAGGGTTGTGAAGGGAACGAGGTTGACCCAGTTCCTTGTTGCAGAAAAAAAATCGATATGAAAAATGTCCCAACACCGCAGGCAGAAATTAGAACGATATCGTGTACGAATGCATGATTCTGACAGGTTGTGCGAACGATTGTGTGCACATCGTGTGGTATAACGGTCTCAATGCATCATCCCGCAGGTCGACCCTCAGATCATACGTGCTGATGTGTCGTTTAATGTATCATACAACTGGTCTTATTTGACTGGCATTTTCCCAGCCACTCCACCCCGTTTCCTGTGGTGCAGCAACGTGATTTAGAGAGGAACACTTTCCTGGAGCCGATCGATTGCATGTGGCAGCTGGATCGTACGATGCAATGTAAGTACATCGTTGGCACATTGTGTTTCAAAAACACCCCAACTTGTGAGTCCAGTGCTGCCGACCAGTTCAAGAACTGACACAATCAGAATCGCAAGCTGGTCGGTCGTTCTAGGGTATGGCCAGCTTCAGGATTTATGGCATCAAGGACATGCCAGGTTGGGACGACAATCGTTCCCGCTGTAAATTCCCTGAATGTACAACCTACAATCGGAATCCTGGGCCGTTTTCATTCCGTCTGACGGTATCTCAACAGCCGGAATTAAATGTCGAGTTTTAAAAAAGGGGGCATGTCAGCGAAAAAGAACGCGGATTGTTGAAAAACGTACATGACTTTGACAGTCCGCGACAGTTTCCAACAAAACAGGTCCGACTTATTTTAAAGTCAGATCTGTTTTATCGGAAACGGTCTTTAATGCTGTCGGTAACGGCAGCATTGAATGGGCAAGCACCGCTATTTGTGCCGGTGGAAATAGCGGCTGGGATTGAATACCCCCCAAGGTACTGTTGATGTATGATGTACCCCATATTTTTTGTCAATAAATCATATTTTATTGCAAATACATTTATTATACATTTTTTCCTAGTGCAGGTTGAGTATCCATTATCCGAAACGCTCGGGACAACGAAAATTTTGGATAAGGGATTTTTCCATATTTTGTGATTTTTTTTTTTCCATATTTATCTGGTCCCCTCCTGGGGGTGCCCCGATGGTCCCCCAATGTCCATGGTGTCCCCTGGCATCCACGGCGGCCTTCATGATCCTCTTCAGCTTCATCTCCGCTCCCCTGGGACCGGTGATGCGCAGTACAGGATCCTGAAGACCGTTCTGGACATCGGGGGACTAGGTAAGTATGAAAAAAAGAGGCGGGAGGAGAGGAACCCCCCCCTCCTCCAATAAAAACCAACCCCAAAATATTCCGAAAAGGCTGTTTTCAAAATATTTAGTTTTTTTGGAATACACGGGTAAGAGAGACCCGACCTGTATCAATGCAAAGTCAACAAAATAGAATATACAGTATCCTTAGCAGCAGCACAATTGTTTGTTGGCGCTGTCCCTCCTCCTGTAACTAATGCTACCTAATAGTGATTGTTACAGTCACATAAAAGACACAGGATACATTAATGTGTATTATGTACAGTATGCTGCATTCTGCTTAGTACAGATGAAAGGAGCTGTGGTACCTGCTAATGTTCTCACAGCGCCTGATTATATCCTATCAAGGTCGCTGCTGTCCTGCATTTGCCAGCTCTCTGGCTAATCATACACATGAGAACACATCCCTGGAATTCTTTACCCCTCCCGTAGACTTCCTACAAATCATTGGGGTTATTCAGACCTGATCGCGCGGCTGCGAGGCCGGGCGATTAGCGATAGGCTGCCCATGCGTACGGATCATAGTACGCCCCGCGATAAAATCCTGCTCTTTATCGCTGACCGTACGCAAAGTGGTTGACAGGAAGCTGGCGGGTGAGAGTGGTAACCGGATGGTTTCCTGGAGTGTCAGGGGAAACACAGACTCACTCAGGAGTTTGAAGGGAAGTCATGTGACATCAGCTCTGGCCCCGACCAGTCTGTTACTGTGCCAGCTGTGGAGTAAGTCCTGGGTAACGCACAGACTGCACACACTCTGGAATCATTTGATGGTCGTAGGTCTGCATGTTCATCATAGCTTTGCAGAGGGCTTGGATTTTACTCTGGCTGGGCTGCAAAATATAGCAGCCCAGCAATTCGATCTAAATTACTTCTAATTAAACAGACTCTAAAGACCAAATTCTTCATTAAACACAGCCATCTTATCCTAACTGTGACTTGCTCACTTCTACCCTTTGTGTATCTCCTCTGTCTATTGGCCCCAGTCCTTTAGAATGTAAGCTCTGGTGAGCAGGGCACCCCTCTCTCATGTGCTCTTTCATCTTAGTATATTTTGTTTACTCCTTACTCCTTTCAACGGCACCTAACCCCAGGTCTCTGCCACCCTAATAATTACTTCAGTGTCCTGTCCCCTGAGGCAACTGTATTTACCATGTACTTGTCATCGGCATAACAAAAAAGTTGTCTTCCCCCACCACAAACGTTAAAGACCCCACCCCTTTTTACCTACTCATGCCTCCCTTACCACTCCAATCACCGGCAACCATAGGCTCTCTAGCTGCCGGGACCTGCAGATCTACATTCCCAGTGTTCCTGCTTCCATTAAAATGTCCACCACCTTGCAGCAGACCATTATTAACATACCTCCCAACAGTCCTGATTCCCGCGGGAATGTCTCGGTTTTCGGGGACGTTCCCGCGTCCCGCCGGGGACCGGTTGTGTTCTGCGGTGAGAGGGGGGGGGGGGTTTGTTGGGAGTCCCCCCTGTCAGCTGCTGAGCAGCGGCGTGGCCTCATGGGAAGATGCAAGTATAGACCACGCCCTCTTTCTGGCTAGCTACGCCCCCTACTTTCAGATGCGCACTTATGTCCCTCTTCAATGATCATGAAAGTTGGGAGGTATGTATTAAGGATGCTAGAGGAAGCTGCAACCTCCTCTAGCATCCTCTCCCCTTCGTCTCTCTCTGTGCTCCCACCCTCTCTGCACTTCCTCTTTCCTCTATGTGCTTCCTCTCTCTGCTTTTACTCTCCCTGCGCTCTCTCTCTGCACTCCTTTCTGTTTCCTCTCTCTCTGCACTCCTTCCCTCTCTCTCCGTGCTCCTTCCCTCTCTCTCCGTGCTCCCTCTCTCTGCGCTCCACATCTGCTTTTCCTCTTACTACGTTTCCTCTCTCTCTTTGTGATCCCTCTCTCTGTGCCCCTCTGCTTTTCCTTTCTACATTTCCTTTCTGTTTGTGCTCCCGCCATCTCTCTTGGTTTTATCTTTCTCTGAGTTTCCTCTCTCCCTATGTTTCTTCTCTGTGCGCTTTCTCTCTCTCTCTCTGTGCTCCTTTTCTGCATTTCCTCTCTCTTTCCTCTATATGCACTCTGCTTTTCCTCTTTCTACGTTTCCTCTCTCTCTGCACTCCTTCCCTCTATGCATTTCCTTTCTCTGCACTCCTTCCCTCTTTGCTATTTCTTTTTCTCTTTGCATGCCCTCCCTCTCTTTGAGCTTCCTCTTTCTCTACACACCACCTCTCTCTGCTTTTCCTTTTTCCTCTTTATGCACTCCTCTGCTTTTCCTCTTTCTCTACACCCCTACCCTCTCTCTTTGCACTCCTTCCCTCTCTCTGCGTTTCCTCTCACTCTCTGCATTCCTGCACTCCCTCTACGTTTCCTCTCTGCACTCCCTCCCTCTCTCTGCATTCCTCTCACTCTCTGCATTCCTTCACTCCTTCTACGTTTCCTCTCTGCACTCCCTCCCTCTGCATTTCCCTTTATTTCTGCATTTCCTCTCTCTTTGCACTTCCCCTCTCTCTGCGCTCCCTCTCTCTTCTCTCCCTATCTCTCTGTTTCTTCTCTCTTTTCTCTCTATGCGATCCTTTGCTTTTCCTCTTTCTACATTTGCTCTCTCTCTCTGCACTCCTTCCCTCTCGCTGCATTTTCTTTCTCTTTCTGTGCTTCCTCTCTGCGCTCCTCTGCTTTTCCTCTCTGCATTTCCACTTTCTGTGCTAACTCCGTCTCTCTGGGTTTCCTCTCCCTATGTTTACTCTCTCTGTGCTTCCTCTTTCTGTCTGCGCTCCCTCTCTCTCCTTGCTTCCTCTGAATCTCTCTGCATTTCCTGTTTCCTCTCTCTCTGCGCTCCCCCTTTCTCTGCGTTTCCTTTGCTCTCTGCGTTTTCTCTCTCTCTGCACTCTTTACTTCTCTCTGTGTTTCCTCTAACTCTCTACATGCCTTCCCTCTCTCTCTGTTTCCTCTCTCTCTGCACTCCCCCTCTCTTCTCTCCCTCTCTTTCTGCGTTTCCTCTTTCCTCTCTATGCGCCCCTTTGCTTTTCCTCTTTCTACATTTCCTCTTTCTCTCTGCACTCCTTTCCTCTCTGTTTTCTCTCTTTCTGCACTCCATCTCTCTCTGTGCTTCCTCTCGCTTTCTTTCTGCATTTCCTTTCCTCTCTATGCGCGCCTCTGCTTTTCCTCTTTCTATGTTGTCTCTCTGCTTTTCCTCTCTCTCTCTCTCTCTCTCTCTCTCTCTCTCTCTCTCTCTCTCTCTGCGTTTCCTCTTTCTATGTTTCTTCTCTCTGCACTCCTTCCCTCTTGGTGGAAATAAAAACAATTCCCCAAGGAATAAAATATTAGCGGCAAATAAACAATTTTCTCGGACAGTGTAATCTCAAGAACAGAGATCTAGAAGACTGGAAGACTGTGATCGCACAGCTCATGCTGTTGCCAGTGCTGCAGAATCTGTGGAAGAGTGAAATGTAACGCGGCAACGTAATCGCACTGCTCCTGCTGTTGCCAGAGCTGTGGACTCTCCGTAAGAAAGATTTTTCTATGATGGAAGCTGATCGCACAGCTCATGCTGTTGCCAGTGCTGCAGAATCTGAACAAGAGAGAAATGCAAGAAATTGATTTTTGTAAACAAACATTCTTATAATCCCAGACAACGCTGGGTACTCCAGCTAGTCAGTAGCGTAGCTACTGTGCGGCAGCCCCTGCTTGGAGACGCTAGTGCCAGCGGGGTTTGTGGCGGGCGCCGGCTGGCTGACAGTGACAGATGCGTATATCTCTAGAGGTTCACCACGTGTCTCCTGATTATTCCAAGGGTAACGTACATGTATGCTTACACTAAAAAGGTGTTTAAAAAACACATCAAGGTATCTTTAATTTTCTCACATGCAAAAGTGTCTCACAAGCTAATTGCAGGACCTTGTAGTCTGGCAGCCAATCAGGCAGTAGTGGTTCCAGATTGGCTGCTGGACTGCAAAATTTAATTCGCTTGTGATCTGGCCGAGACCGGCAGTCCACACAGACAGAGCATCCTTCTCCATCCTGAAATCGAGAAATAGAGGTGATGGAGAGTTCTGTAGTTTGCGCTCACATGCTGACCATCCTGCCCTGGTCCTCCCTTCTTTTGTTAGCTGCAGCGCTGGCTCCCTTCCCTCTACGCAGCAGCTGCCCCTGTCCTCCCTGTGGGCAGCGGAGTTTGCATGTTCATCATGCTTCCAACATCTTTGCCCCTGAGGATGGGGTCGGGGTGCCCCTGATAATGGGGAGGAGGACTAGGTGTCCCTGCTAATGCAGATGGGGCTTATTATATATATAATGCCATGGGGGGGGGGCACAAACTTTTGGGCAGGTGGAGCAAAATTGATAGTTACGCCACTGCAGCTAGTAATAGAGATGGGCGCCGGGGCCGAAGATTTTAATTTATCGGCGGGATTTGGCTTTGTCAAGCAGCATTAAAAAGCTTTGGATTTGTTTCAAAAATTGTAAAAGAAAAACCCGCCCCAATTCAATTTTTTGCATTTTTTTGTCCCTAGAGCAGTGATTTTCAACCATTTTACCTTGTGGCACACTAAATAAGATTTTAAAATTGCCAAGGCACACCATGAGATCCCCACAGGGAAAAAACAAACCTATTGCCCCCCCATCTAAAAGAACAATCACACTGGTCCCCACAGGTAACACAAATAAAATACATTGGCCCTTTAAATGTAAAGAAGAGACCAGTAAATAACACTTGAATTGGTGGTGGCTGTAAACTGGTTTGGGCATCTCTAGATTTGGAGGCACACTTGGGAACAGCTTAAGGCACACTAGTGTGCCACGGCACAGTGGTTGAAAAACACTGCCCTAGAGTAATATTAACCTCAGTAACATTAATTTCCAGACAATTTTGACCACTTTACAGCTCACAAGGTACTTGTTTCTTTTCAGGGCGCCCAGTACGCATTTAGCGTACTGGGCTATTCTCCGTAGTGAAATTGCAACGCGTCGGATCGCACAGCATCTATAGTGCCGTGCGGTGCAATGCGATGTCCATATTAAGTGCACAGGAGTGCTTATACAATGAAATATTGCATGGGATTGGAGGGCACCATAGACAGGGTGCGATCCGATGGGATCCAATGCGATATTTCATTGTACAGGCACCCATGAGATGTGATGGGTGCTTAGTATTGAAAGCAGCTATGCTATTTTGTTTGCGTCACCTCACTATCCACGCCACCCCGAAGTGTGGTGAGCGGCGGCGGAACGCGTTCTCTGACCTTTTCATACCCCCACTATCCACGTCGGCGTGGAGTTGATTTTATATAGTGTGGCGAGCGCCGCAAGGGGATGCGGATTACTTAACATATATTCCGCGTCCCCTCGCGGGGCACGCTGCGCTCGCCACGCTTCGGGCTCGGTGGCTCGCTGTGCTCGCCACACTACATAAAATCAACTCCACGCAGACGTGTATAGTGGGGGTATGAAAAGGTCGGAGGACGCGTTCCGCTGCCCCTAACGGGGCTCACCACGCTTCGGGGTGGTGTGGATAGTGCTGGTGTTTTAGGAACACATTCCCACCTACAAAATCATACAGCTGACACAGTAATGACGACATGTGTTAACTAATAACTGTCATTTACTTAAATAAATTCATTAATGAAGCATAAATAATTAAGAATATTGATTACAATAATTAATGAGAATAATTACAATATAAGAACTTTAAAATCAAAAACATTAATGATTAAAAAATAAGAAATAAAACCACACTAATTCATCCTTAGGGAGGAGCTTCAGTGCCTGTACTATGCGGTGGAATGGGTCATCAGCTCCCAAGGTCTTTCTCCACATGAATTCAGTGAGATACGACTGGAGCTCGTGTCGCGCAGTGCCTCTTTGTCGCTTATTGCACCACTTACATGCGCCCCACAGTCGATCCACATTTTGTGTATGGACCCCTGTGGCCGGCCCAATAAAATTGAAGCGATGGTTCACAGTAAAGTGCTGATAACCAGCCAATTCCAGTTGTGCGTTCCTGTATGCCCTCCAGCAGTCCTTATAGATAGTGGTGCTCTATATTCTCCAGGATACAGTCCATTAATGTGGTGGCATATCGCCTGGGCACCATTTTCAGGAAGCAATGTCCGGTCTCCCGACATATCCCCCCGAAAATCCAATGCTGTGGTAAAATGCGGCCTGCGTTATTTTTCCGCTTCACAAACAGCGTCTCGTCTACCTCCACAATGTGGCCAGGTCCACCGATCCTCCGCTGGGGCTGCACCATAATGTCCATTGCGCAAACCTCCCGCATCCAGCGGTTATAGAGGACCTCCGTTTTCTTTGTAATGTCTAGCTGCTGGCTGCAATACTCAATAGAGGTGAGCTCCTGGGCCCAGGAATAGATGAACCGCAGCATGGTAAGAAAGGACAAGCGGCACCCAGGAAAACAGTGGGCCACTCTCAGGCTCACCTTCAGCCGGCAAATTTTAACATGGCACCGCCACATACAGTCCGTCACCGAGAGGCGCATTGCGTGGCCATTCGCACAATTCTGCATCACCGGAAGGAGTTCAACCTGTTGAAAGAACTGTGTCGCCTCTTCCTCTGTCTGAGGCAAGGTAAAGATATTGATCGATACAGCCATTTGCAAAAGTAATAATCCAATAAGCTCTGAGGTATGCTTCCAGTCCTGTCTGAAAATCACCTCAAAGTGATTTCTGAGAGGATCTGACAGGGGGCGGGAATGACAGGGAGTGGGAACCAGCGGTACTGAAATCGCATCGATGCGATTTCAGTACGTACCGTACGTACTGAAATTGGGCGCCGTGCTAGGAAACAAGTAGAGCTCACAATGTTGTTTTCATTCAATTTAGGCCAAGGTCTGCAGCAAGCTGGCTGGTTATTAACACACAGAACTTCTGACAGTATGGTGTATTGGGGTGCAGTACACACAAACAATAAAGATGAGCAAAATTTCCCCCGTACTCGCGTGGGTTTCCTCAAATTTATCCTAGAATGCCTGTGTACGTGTACATGTGGTAGGGAATATAGATTGTAAGCTTTTTTTTTTTATGCGCAGCTTGTACAACACTGCGTGGAGGCAGAACAATCACACACGGAACTTCTGACAGTATAGTATATGGTGTATTGGGGTGCAGTGCAGCACATCACACACCACAAGCAATGAAGAAAAAATGAAAAGCTGACTGACCGCCTGCCTGTGTACTGTACCCCACTACACTGACTGACAGCCTCTGCCCTCTGCGCACTGACACAGCCTGCCTAACACACGAACAGTACAATAACCCAGCACAAACCCCAGTACAAACCCCTGCACAAACCCTCTGCACAGCACAAACCCCTCTGCACAGCAAAAACCCCTCTGCACTGCACAACACCCCTCTGCACTGCACAACACCCCTCTGCACAGTACAACACCCCTCTGTACAGTACAACACCCCTCTGCTGTACAACACCCCTCTGCACAGCACAACACCCCTCAGACCCTGCCAGTTACACCCCAGACTACACTGTAGAGCTGTGTGCAGCATGTGGAAGCATGTGAGAAATTCTCGGGATGCCAAGCCTATAAAGACTCGGCATCTTGCAAGAGTCTGACACGAGATGCTCGGGTTTACGAGCAAAGCCGGAAACTCGCAAGCATGGCTCGCGGCGGGCGCTGTTCGGAGCTGTTCGGATTCCACGGAAAGCTGTAATAATTCTGATGTCAAACTGCACTATATGTATTCTCCACTAGGTGGCAGCATTTAACTGCTTCTTGGCTGTTGCTGGGAAAAAAAGAAAATCAAGAGTAATTTTTGTGTAGGTACAATGTCATTTTCAGTTGGTATTTTCAATTGAAGATTACAATCACCTCCATTTGTTTCTATGGAAACACTGGAGAGTAACAAAGAAAACTGTATTATTTTATTATTATGCACCATAGAAAAATGCAGACTCCGGACTTTTTTAGTGACTCCTCAACTGAAATTCCTGGTTTGTGTAGACAGGACTCCAAAGTATAAGTCATAATATCCTGTGAGAGCAGGGGAGGAGAGAAGCCTTTGCTACAGTGTCTCTGTCTAATATTAATGATGTCATTATCCTTTTATTTTAATATACCACTATTTGGTCATTTACTAAAGTTTCTAAAAATGTAAAAGGTGATATTGCCCATAGAAGCAATCTGATTCTCTCTTTCATTTCTCTATTGCAACCTAGAAAATGATAGATAGAATCTGATTGGTTGCTATGGGCTACATCATTTTTTATTTTTTTTTTAGAAACTTTACCCCATAATATTCTGCAGACCTCTGCAAACTAGAGAGTTCTGCATAAGATGACCCTTTGCAGTGGGTAAGGACACCTTCGCAACGGGCGAGGACCCTTCCCAGCGGGTGAGGACCCTTCCCAGAGGCTGAGACCCTTCGTAGCAGCTGATGACCCTTCCCAGAAGGCAAGGACCCTTCCCAGCGGGTTTATGATCCTTCCCATTGGGCGAGGACCTTTCCCAGCGGGTGATAATCCTTCCCATCGGGCGAGGACCCTTCCCAGCGGGTGATGATCCTTCCCAGCGGGTGAGGACCTTTCCCATCGGTAGAGGACCCTTCTCAGTGGTAGCAGACCCTTCACAGTGGGTGAGGACCATTCTCAGCGGGAGAGGACCCTTCCCAGAGGGTTGATGATCCTTCCCAGGGGGTGAGGACCATTCTCAGCGGGAGAGGACCCTTCCCAGCGGGATGATGATCCTTCCCAGGGGGTGAGGACCATTCTCAGCGGGAGAGGAACCTTCCCAGAGGGTTGATGATCCTTCCCAGGGGGTGAGGACCATTCTCAGCGGGAGCGGAACCTTCCCAGAGGGTTGATGATCCTTTCCAGGGGGTGAGGACCATTCTCAGTGGGAGAGGACCCTTCCCAGCAGGTTGATGATTCTTCCCAGCAGGTTGATGATTCTTCCCAGCGGGTTGATGATCCTTCCCAGCCGGTGAGGACCATTCTCAGAGGGAGAGGACCCTTCCCAGCGGGTTGATGATCCTTCCCAGGGGGTGAGGACCATTCTCAGTGGGATAGGGCCCTTCCCTGCGGGTTGATGATCCTTCCCAGGGGGTGAGGACCATTCTCAGCGGGAGAGGACCCTTCCCAGCTGGTTGATGATCCTTCCCAGGGGGTGAGGACCATTCTCAGCGGGAGAGGACCCTCTCCAGCGGGTTGATGATCCTTCCCAGGGGGTGAGGACCATTCTCAGTGGGATAGGGCCCTTCCCAGCGGGTTGATGACCTTTCCAGGCATTTTATTTGCGGAAACTTCTGCATATGAGAACTGAATTGGGGCTTGTACTATGACACCTCTTCTGATATCGTTAAGTCAGGAAGGAAATAATTAAGCAAAAGACTAATAAAAAAATAAATGTATTTCAAATAAATAATTTACTGCTTATTATTAATACAAATAGAATAAAATTCAAATACATTTAGTAATTTTTAAAAAAGAATCTTATTTTACTTACATTTTTTATTTATGATGTGGAAATGAGAGACGGGCGTGGTGAAGCGGTGAATTAACCCTTAGGGTCCCAGAACAGTATTTCTCTAGCTGTCTTAAGCCCCGCACGCACTGGGCGACGGGAAACTGTGCTGAGCAAGCCGGGTTAAGCACAGATCGCTCAGCGCACTCTGCGGCACACAAGCAAAGCACACGCGATATGTGCTGAGCGATCTGTGCAGAGCGGGGCTTTGCCTTTTGTTTATAGGCAAAACCCCACGATCTAGCAGGATAGACAGTGCAAGCACTGTCTATCTCTCCGGCCGATGGCGGCATGGGACCATCCATCGCTGTCGCCTGGGGCCGTACAAACAGAGCGATCCGTGCTTCATTTCTAAGTAGTCTGGTCAGATTGCTTAGAAAGGGGGTTAAAATCATCTCTGTGTGTCGGCCCCTTTAGAAATAATATATATATTTGCGCATAGATAAGAGCTTCGCTTAATCCTGCTGGTGGTAGGATGGGGGCTGTAATGATACTGTATGATACGTGCCTGTATTAGTGGCAGTTGCAGCTATGCGGCATGCACTTGATATAATCCCAGTGCTGCGAGTCTGTGCATCAATGTCGGCATGACCCACTTTCAATATTCTTCTATTTAACCCATTTTTTCCCAGTGGTGTTACTCTGTGATGCTGCGTAATCAGACATTGGCCCGCTAGTCTGTGAATCAGAACCATTGCATCTTTTATATCCAGTTACTGTAATAAGTATATATTTCATTCTGAGCTGTCTCTGCTACTGGTGTAGATCATAGTGTTGCTGGGTGCTGGTAGCTCCAATATAAGTGCCCCACTACCAGCCCCAGGTGCATTATAAGCCAGCTGCTAATCTAGACACTCAAACAGCTAGAGGTCAGATGCGTACACACTATGCAATATTTTTAACGATATGCTCAATAATGATATAGTTAACAATATTATCGTGCATATGGTCTAGTGCAGGGGTGGCCAACCGGTCAGAGGTAAAGAGCTGAAAAATATCGGTAGTCAAGCTAAAGAGCCGACATCATGCGCGCGCCGAAGGCGCATGCGCCCAAAAAATATGCCTCCAATAGTGCAGTGCCATATATACATATGCCCCAATAGTGCCAGATACACATATGCCCCCCACGGATATGGACCACACGGTGCCGGGTATGCCCCCACAGTGCCAAAAAGCTGGTATGCCCCCACAGTGCCACAAACTGCTATGCCCCCACAGTGCCACAAACTGCTATGCCCCCAAAGTGCAAATTTCCCATCAGCAGCACTCACCATTGTTGCTGCTGCTGCCAGACGGGGAGAGGACAGTCTGGTGTCCCCCTGCAGTCCTACTGTCATGTCACCGATGGGAGGAGAGCACAGCACACTGCGCATCTCCTTCCCCCTCACTTCCCTGTGACTGGGCCGCCCACCAATCAAAGCTCACTGGCCGACTCCTGATTGGCTGCGGGCCCACGAGCTCTGATTGGCGGACGGCCCAGTCACAAGGATGCACAGTAAGGGGTAGGAGAGATGCGCGATGCGCGCTCTCCTCCCCTCAGAAGGAGAAGGGATTCAGGGAACCGGCAGCAGGGGTGACTGGGACAGACGGTGGGTGGCGGGCAGCAGTGGGAGCAGGAGCCGCACTTTACAAGGGGGAGAGCCGCATGAGGCTCAAGAGCCACAGGTTGGCCACCACTGGTCTAGTGTGTACTGTGTACGCACTATGGGGGTTATTCACGCAAATAACTCGCTCAAATATAGCTCTCTCTGTACATGTTACATCTGCCCCACCTGCAGTGCATCATGGTTTTGTCCATTAGAGAAAGATTTTGCTTTGAGATTGACTGAATTACCCCTCATGTCCCTCATTTAGTAGATTAAAGAAAATCGCTATTTAGCCCTGTACACATGCATCGATTTTTCCAGATTTTCGATTCGATTTTGCTTATAGAAGCAAAATCTAATGAAATCCTAAACGAAATCGAATGGTTTTTGTGTCACTTTCGA
The DNA here is from genome assembly GCF_055691185.1 of Crinia signifera. NCBI lineage: Eukaryota > Metazoa > Chordata > Amphibia > Anura > Myobatrachidae > Crinia > Crinia signifera. Next base: position 24,229,826 of record NC_139219.1, on the reverse strand, counting down.
TCCACATTCGCTCTCAGAAAAATCTACTGTGCAGCCAAGGAAATATAGAATTCGATCGAGTAAATCGAATGTGTACAATGTACCATGAATGGATATCGAATTCGATATCTAATGCAAAAGTACAGATCTAATGCCAAATCGAATGCAAAGATTTAATGCCAGATCTAATAAAAAATCAAATCTAACATCTAGTCAAAAGTCAATGTGTGTGTACAGGGCTTTAGGCACATTTTGTTAATGTCTGTATATGCGCATGTGGCGGCGCGCATAAGCGAGCGCTGATACTGCTGTCAGGTCCAGAGAAATGGGACTACAGTCTAAGGGCCGGTAGGCAGCGTTGCAGGGGCGCAGTCCGAACCGTTTGCATGATGTCACACGCAGCCACTATGTTCCAAAATATTGCATCATGACCACTGGCTTTGCATCTCGGTTCTGGATTTCATGCTTGGAGCTATTCGTCTGCAATAATCTATAGATTCTGCCTAAAGTGCTCGGTTAATCCCCACGGGTCGCTCCTGGGGCTACGAGAAAAGAAACTGCGTTAAGTGCGCTCTACGGGACTAAACACACAGAGAATGTAGTTGGTTTCAATCCATCCAGGCTGATAATTTGATGATTTAATCTGCTCCGATATCTCCATTTCAGCTCTGCATCAGTAATGTAACGTTTGTCTTGTCTTACTTTTTTGTTTTTACCCCCAAATCACAATTAAAAGCTTTATTTTTGTTTTGTTTGAATAGAAAGTTACAGGCATAAATAATTTTCCTTAGCTATCCTTCTACGAGTCATTATCTTCATTTCAAAATCGCTCTGGAGGGCACAGTCTGGTTAGTAACACACACATTAGCCTCACATCCCTTATGTCATGTAATAGCAGAGGAAGAGAAGAAAAGGGGGGGGGGAATTCGGAGTTCAGTGAGCAGACAATGCTCAAAAGGATTTTCCAAAGCCTCTCTGCTCATTTCTTCACGAGACTGTGGTTGTCATGGTAATCACATGACAATGTGCAGAATTAAAAATAGTTAGTACAATAGCAACTTGAAGAACCAAAATATAGAAAAAAAGAACCAAGCTTCTTCTTATAGGCTGCAGTAATTATCTATCTATCTATCTATCTATCTATCTATCTATCTATCTATCTAGATAGCATGCAGAGGCTATATGCTGGTGTCCTCTCTGCTGTAATAACAAACACATTTTGGGTTTCTGTGAACATGACAATGGGAAGAAGAGTATGACTGGATGCAGACAGGTGTGTGATCTGTGCATTCTCCCTGCATTATCCTCCCGGTATCCGTATGTCAGCTGAACGATGTGAAGTCTCTGCTGCTGGTTGAGTAGGTTCCATGTATTTACACAGCGCTGGGAGAGAGAATGGAACGCAGACTGCTGCTGGAGGGTGGAGCGTTTCACTCATGGATGGAAGAGAGAAGATTGGTGACATTATATGACAATGACAAACATATTACACATGGATTGGAAGCTTAGTCACAGAGAAACATACACTGCATTATGCTCCCTCCCACCCAGGCCTTGTACTGTTGTGTAACTGTCACATTCCTGCTGTGAGGACACATGCTGATGTATGAGTTGTGTCACAGCATGGGATAACACAATTACCTGCGAGTCAAATCCACGCGGCATCGTAATATTGTTCAGCCGTGTGTGAGTACATGCTACACGCACATGGTGCTAGGATGTCGTGCGCTAATGGCGATCGATTCGCAGTAATTATCGGTTTCATAATGTTGAATGTAATGGAATTTAAGGACAGAGAGGAAAGTCCATTGAGGCCTAGCTTAACACATTTTTGGAACAAGCCACCACTGTGTCCCTTGCTCTAAGTGGCCTTCCCAGTAAAATTAAAGGCACTTCTTCAGACTAATAATTGCAACTGAAGATGACGAACCATTGTATAGTTGGTACTTGTTTCCTAGCACGGCCACAAAGATCATGATCGTGGGCATCGTGAGGAAAAATCGGGGGCATCGCGGCCATCGCATGCACTAAAAAATCAGGTGCGATGGCCGCGACGCGATGCCCGCGATTTCCCCATAGGGAACAATGTTAAATGCCTCAATTTAGCCGTGATGCCCCCGATTTCCCATAGGAAACAATGTTAAATGGGTCAATTTACCCAAATCATCATAGGGAACAATGGTAAATGGCCCAGAAACCCCCCAAAACACCCCTGAACAGTGAAATGTCCCCCCAAAAGTATTTTACGCCACCCCACTATCAACGTGAACCCGAAGCGTGGCGAGCGCAACGAGCCCGCGATGGGCGTCGGTACGCGTCCTCCGACCTTTTCATACCCCCACTATCCACGTCGGCGTAGAGTTGAGAATAGAATAGTGTGGCGAGCGCAGCGAGGGGACGCGGATACCTGTGAAGCCCGCGAAGGGAAGCGTTTACCTGTGAAGGTATCCGCGTCCGCTCGCCACTATTCTATTCTCAACTCCACGCCGACGTGGATAGTGGGGGTATGAAAAGGTCGGAGGACGCGTACCGCCGCCCCTCGCGGGCTCGCTGCGCTCGCCACGCTTCGGGTTCGCGTTGATCGTGGGGTGGCGTAAACTACTTTTGGGGGGACATTTCACTGTTCTGGGGTGTTTTGGGGGCTTTCTGGCCCATTTACCATTGTTCCCTATGATGATTTAACATTGTTTCCTATGGGAAATCGGGGGCATCGCAGGTACATTGAGCCATTTAACATTGTTTCCTATGGGGAAATCGGGGGCATCGCGTCTGGACCAATTAAGCCTTTTTTAGCCGCATACGACGCGACCGACCCGATTTTGACTGTTTTCAATGCATTTCAATGGGAAAATCGGGGGCATCGCGTCGGTCGCGTCGTATACCACTAAAAATGACACCCGATGCCCGCGATTGTGGCCGTGCTAGGAAACAAGTACCATATCGTTTTTATAACATTGAGGGCTGCAGAGCACAAGGTGTTGGATAGTAACACAGTAATTAAGGCTAAAAAATTTATGAAGGTTGAAACAAAAATGGAAGAATCCGCCTCTGTCCCTAAAAGGTGGTGGCACTTACCAGCTTTGTCCACTGGAAGGGTACAGCTAAGGAACAGCTCCTACATGTCTACATACAGTAGAGATGGCCAGGGCGACCAAGAGAAATCCTGGGCCCCGGTACAACAACTTCCTGGGGCTCCCACGGACGTAGCTCCCCGCACAATCTGCGGACCCGTTGTTACGCCACTGCACCCATTACATATTATACCACATGCCATAATGCTCATTACATATTATGCCACACATCGTACTGGGAAGTACACATTATGCCATACACCGTAATACCTATTACATATTTTACCACATGCCATAATGCCCATTACACGTTATTCCACACACCATAATGCTCATTGCAAATTAGTGGATTAACATGCTCATTGCCATGGGATTAACCTGCTCTGACAGGAGTTACATACTCTGCCAGGGGTTAACATGCTCGTTGCCATGGATTTACATGCTCTGACATGAGTTACATGCTTTGCCAGGGGTTACATGCTGACTTCCAGAGTTGGATATCAGCCCCAGCAGCATGCAGGGAGGCAGCAGACACAGAGCAACCAGCCACCCACCTTCCACCTTGGAACACAGTGACCTGGACATAGGTGGGGAACCAGGTCTGGGACTGCTGGGCTGGAGATATGGCACTGGCACCTGCTGCTGCTGCCGGCGGTTGGGGTGGGAATGTGGGGAGCGGGGTGGGCTGGATTCTGCGGAGTGGGTGGTACTCCCGCGGGAGGTGGCCTCTCTCTGACCCAGTTCCTCCCGGCACCCAGGAAATACCTCCCCTAATTATCCTCCTGTCACCGAGCCACGGTAAACTCCCAAGTTATGCCCTGGAGTCGGAGAGTGGGATGACACTCAGAAGGACCTCTGTGATGCTGCTGCCCTCATGCCGGTCCATGTCCGCCCACATCCGCACTCCCAATGCCGCTGCTGAACAGCTGACTCCAGCGCACTCAGACCCGGCGCACTTGCCACCAAATAGAAAGAAAAAAACTGTGTGTCCAGACCAGGGCCCCCCTGACAGGCCTGAGTAAACTGTACCTGCCCCCCCCTCACTCTCGGCACCCCTTGAGATGGCAGGCATTGTGCCAGGAAGGGATCCTCATACCGTACATATCTTGATTTCCATTGAAGCGCAGCTGTACTGTTGGAGAGAAAGGGTCATGTGATATTGTATGAGGGTGGATGCGGCAGGCAGTCCAAAGCTAACGATAAACCTATAATTACTGGTATATCACACTGTCACCGAGCTGCTCATAGAGGGTCGAGCCAAATGAGAATGTATTGTGCATTGTGAATTCTATGTGCGGCCTAATGTATTTCAGAGTGCTCATATATTTTAATTACTATGTTTTCCCTTACTTAATTGTCCTCCTCGCAGTCGCTCTCAGTCATCGTTTAATTCTTGCCTCTAAAACCCTAAATTAACCGCCCCATGCATGTTTTATGACTTAATTATTAAACAGGCCAAGTGATAAAATGTCCCATCTCTGCGTGAGGGGGCAGCGGAGTCATCCTGAGTCTCTTCCTCACATTGCCCCACACATGACCGTGCATAGACTTGGATGACGGGATAAATTAATCTATTGTCGTTTGGCTTCACACCACCAATTTGCAGTGACAGGAAAAAGAGGATTTTGTGTAGCGCTGACATATCCACAGCGGTGCATCAAGGTTTTGTTAAAGGTTACTGTGAGCAAGATGGAGGACATATTGTGGCTCCTGCGCTTGCGAGGGGAAGCTTTGCAATGTGACACATATCTGAGCACAAATGAATGTTTTGGGCCATGAGGAAGCCATCTTTTTCAGAAAACAAGATGGCTTCCTCATAAGACTAATGTCTGAGCATAGGTGAATGCTTTGGGCCATGAGGAAGCCATCTTGTTCAGAAACCGCTCTTGTTGTGTAGAAAAAAGGCTTTCAGTAATCCTTGTCTCATGTCCACCAGTGATGTTCTATGCTACAACAATAGGATTTCCCACCACCCCAGCGGCTGGGGCCTATTGCCAAGTACCATGCACTAAATTTGCTTAATACATAAGGAGACCTGGTAGAGTTGTCTGGGAGGCCTACTTTTTTCAAAGTCACTTGTCAAACCAGGACCATACATTTTAATGCCTTTTCACTATGCTCAGAGAAAGGTTAAGGGGGAGATTTATCAACTCTTATAAAGAGGAAAGTGAGGGAATGAAATGATAGGTTGGTATAAGTTAACACCTCTGCTTTTTAAGATGTTTTGTTATTTTACCCCCTTATATGACATCATGCTGGTTAAGGCCGCCTTTTCCATCTCAGATGGTCAAAAAACACATACACCCCCAACAACATGAAAATAGGAAGGTATAATCTGGGCTCCTCAGTGCTGTTTATCATCAGACCTGGCATTTCAAATATTGCGCTGCCTCCCGGAGCTTGCGGTCTGGGCAACCAATCAGGAGCAGCAGTGGTGGCGTGGCTCCTTATTGGCTGCCATCGGACCGCTAGATACGATTGGCACGAGAGGTGGCACAAGATTTGAAATGCCAGGTCTGACAAGAATGTCCAGTGCCGACTCCCGGCGCATCTCCTCTGGCTCTCACCCTCCAAGTGGCGGCGCGCTTACCGGAAGATGAATAGTCTGGGAACACCACCTATCCAAACTCGGGACAACTGGCTTAATTACTGGACTGTCTGGAGAAATCCCGGATGGGTGGTAACCCTATGGCACAGTAGTATCACCAATTCATAATACTGTATGCAAAAAAACCTGAAGGAGTTTACTTACTAAGATTAGAGTCCTCGTAAAGATGGGATGTTGCTATGGGCAACCAATCAGATTCTATCTATTATCTTATAGAAGGTGCTAAATAAATAAGCAGTAGATTCTGATTGGTTGCTATGGGCAACATCCCATCTTAGCAAATAAACCCCGGGGAGTGTAAATTATATAGTACATTTACAATTTACAGCTTCATTCTCAGCACCTTTGGGGTGGGGATAATGAGGGCATGAAGTGAAGGGGAGGGTGCTGCTGCGAGTGTACATCATCATGTGAGCCCATGAGGCCGTCATACATGTTGGGGCCCGGGACTGACCTTCAACCCGGGCCAACAGCGGCACCCCCCTTCGCGCGTGCCAGCACCCCCCCTCGCGCGCTGGCACCCCCCTCCCCCCAATTACTTTCCAGCTGTGGTGTCAGTGGCGCAGCAGCATCTTCTCCCGGGACTCTGGGCTCGGAGCACTCACTGCACAGTGCAGCCTGCAGAGCGGCGAGCCCCTATGTATCCTAAGCTCGGCGCTCTGCAGGCTGTACTGTGTATTGTGCGAGCCTGACTGCTGGCGCCGGGTGGAGGCATTTGTGCCGGTGCTGGGTGTGTGCCGTGCCACGGTGGCAGCTGCCCGGGCCCCTCCAGAGGCTGGGGTCCCGGGACAGTTGTACCCCTGGCACCCCCCTGTAGGCGGCCCTGATCTGGATAAGTTCAGCAACATTTACAGAACATATTCTGACTTACGCTTCCTTCCTGTAACATTTCCGTCTGACCTGTTTTGTGTGTTGCAGTGTTACAGCCCCCCCCCATCCTTTCCCCGGTCTCTCTGTCAGCCTTTTTATGCCTTTTTGTGCCTTTTTTTATTTTCCCGAGAAGCATGAATTAGTATGTAAAAGTGTTTCTTGTACTTCTGCCCAATGACAATATTAATATTTAATAATGGACTTAAAAACCTTCTCACATTCAGCAGACTTGTGTGCCAGCGTTCCTCACCTATCACGATATTGTGGTATTAAATTGCTTTGCTGTCTACCCCCCACTCCCACCGTCCCCACCAGAATCACCTTCCATTACCGGCACCTTGGCCGCTGTTTACATCTTGATCTACCGGCCAGCTGCTCTTCCCCTCATCTCGTACCCATTCCCTCTGTACTATTGCCAGCCCCGGTGGATAATCTGCATATTCCCGTCCTTAGTCCTCATCACTGCATGGTTCCACCATTGTTTGCACTGTCTGCTAATATCCCATGTGTTGGTCGGGGATGTATAAAATGTGGCGGCCAAACAAAATTAAGATGCTAATAAATAAAACACAAACATAATACTAATGACGGCGTTCTGACCATCTGCTCAAGAACTTCCCATTTCATCTCATCTCCTCAAGCTCCAGAGAGGGAAAGGTGAATTTTAGCTCTACAAAGCTGTGTTCCTACACATATATATATATATATATTTTTTTTTTTTACCGTATGTTCTTCTATAGCAGGTATTGAAAATAAACTTTAGAAAGTCAATGTACGCTGAGACTGACAGAAGGGGGGAGACTGCGTTTCCCTGGTTTGTGCTTTAGAATAAGATGATTAAAATCACTACCTCTAACCTAAAACTGGTGCCAAGATGGGGATGGGATCCCTATGGTCAGATGGTACATACAGGTGTAATGGGTAGGGGAAGGGTTTCAGTTAGGCACTAGGGGGATGGTTAGGCAATAGGGGAAGGGTTAGGCAATAGGGGACGGGTTATGATTAGACAATAGGGGAAGGGTTATGGTAAGGAACCAGGTGGATGATTAGGCACTAGTGGAAGGGTTATGGTTAGGTACTAGGTGAAGAGTTATGATTAGGCACTAGGGGAAAGGTTATGATTTGGCACTATGGGAATGGTTAGGCACTAGGGGAAGGGTTATGGTTAGGTACTAGGGGAAGGGTTATGGTTAGGCACGAGGGGAAGGATTATGGTTAGGCACTAGGGGAAGGATTATGGTTAGGCACTAAGGGAAGGGTTATGGTTAGGCACTAGGGGAAGAGTTATATTTAGGCACTAGGGAAAGGGTTAGGCAATAGAGGAAGGGCTATGATTAGGCACTAGGGGGATGGTTAGGCACTTGGGAGAGGATTATGGTTAGGCACTAGGGGAAGAGTTAGGTTTAGGCACTAGGGGAAGGGTTAGGCACTAGGGGGAGGGTTAGGCACTAGGGGAAGGGTTATGGTTAGACACTAATGGAAGGGTTAGGGTTAGGCACTAGGGGAAGGGTTAGGTTTAGGCACTAGGGGGAGGGTTAGGCACTAGGGGAAGGGTTATGGTTAGACACTAATGGAAGGGTTAGGGTTAGGCACTAGGGGAAGGGTTAGGTTTAGGCACTAGGGGGAGGGTTAGGCGTTAGGAAAGGGCTATGGTTAGGCACGAGGGGAAGGGTTAGGCAATAGGGGAAGGGTTATGATTAGGAACTAGGGGCATGGTTAGGCAATAGAGGAAGGGTTATGATTAGGCACTAGTGGAATGGTTAAGGTTAGGCACTAGGGGAAGGGTTATGGTTAGGCACTAGTGGAATGGTTAAGGTTAGGCACTAGGGGAAGGGTTATGATTAGGCACTAGGGGAAGGGTTATGGTTAGGCAATAGAGGAAGGGTTATGATTAGGCACTAGGGGAAGGGTTAAGATTAGGCATTAGGGGGAGGGTTAGGCACTAGGGGAAGGGTTGCGGTTAGGCACAAAGGGAAAGGGTTAGGCACTAGGGGAAGGGTTAAGGTTAGGCACAAGGGTTAGGCACTAGGGAAAGGGTTATGGTTAGGCACTAGGGGAAGGGTTAGGGTTAGACACTAGTGGAAGGGTTAGGTTTAGGCACTGGAGTTAGGGATAGAGTTAGGTACTAGGGAATGGTTACGGTTAGGCACTAGGGGAATGGTTATGGCTAGGCAAGAGGGGAAGGGTTATGGTTAGGCACTAGGGCAAGGGTTTCAGTTAAGCACTAGGGAAGGGTTACGGTTAGGCATTAAGGGAAGGGTTACAGTTAGGCACTAGGGGATGGGTTAGGATTACGCACTAAGGGAAGGGTTATGATTAGTCACTAGGGGATTAGACACTAAGGGAAGGGTTATGGTTAGGCACTAGTGCGAGGGTTATGTTTAGGCACTAGGGGGAGGGTTAGGCACTAAGGGAAGGGTTATGGTTAGGTACTAGGGGAAGGGTTATGGTTAGGCACTAGGGGAAGGGTTATGGTTAGACACTAGGGGAAGGGTTATGGTTAGACACTAGGGGAAGGGTTATGGTTAGGCACTAGGGGAAGTGTTAGGTCTAGGCATTATGGGAAGGTTAGTGTGAATGAACTGGACTGCCAGACTAGTCTGTGATTGGCAGAGAGTGTGCTTCCTTTTGTGCAGCTTGTGTACATGCTCTTGTCACGGCACCTGGCAGGTCTATTGCACAGGTGTTAGGACCCAGCTGATAGTTTCCTCCTTTCCGGGCAGGCACAGCTAGCCGCAGCCCCCCTACCCAAGGCACGTAAGAGCTGTCACTGCGTTGACTTATTAGTAAGTAGCGGTGTTGTCAGCAGAGAAATATGGTCATTCTAGCAGGTGGTTCGCTATGTCCATGCATTATTACTAATACATTCCAAATGCAGAGTCTGTTCCCTCTTTGACCAATCTGTCATATCTGAAAAATGCAGCTGGGTAAGTTTACAAGGAGAAATACAGAGCGCTGACAGGTGGACCCACAAATAGCCGAACAGCATGAGACTGAATAAATGAGCCCTGCATCCTGCCTGCTTCATACAGTATGTCTCTCTGCTGCTGCTTCTTGTGCAAATACCCAGGAGACTGCGGCACAGGCAGATGCTGACTCTCTCCCCGATCATCCACGGGGGCCGCCATATGGCGGAGAAAGACCTCCATGATTGCTTTGGCTGCTGCAGGTTTGGTCTGTGGCCATACTGATTTATATTTTGTCTGTTTGCGATCTGATATTTTCTTAGTATTCCCTAGAAACGTCCCTTCCTTGCACAATGCACTTTTCCCGGAGCTGCAATAAGGAAATTATTAGGCGGAAACTGTCCGTTCAAACGATGGAAACGGCTCTGTCATCGGTGGTTACATTAGGGTTAATTTCACCAGGATCCAAATTTAAACCAAAACCTGTCCAATCATCTAGCAGCTTAGGGGAATACGCCCCCCAACATTTCCGCACCCAGAGCTGACAGTCCTGTACTCGATTGGTTGGTGGATTATCTCTCTCCATTTAATCACTCTCCGAGGCTTAGGGCCCGGTTCAGTATGGTAAGCAGCGGTCGTTCACTGCTTAGCAAGCGACTTAACGCCACCCAGCCGAACGCTGGGGGTCTATTTACTATGGGGTCTATTTACTATGCAATGGAGAGAGATAAAGTGGAGTACGTTATCTCTGTCCACTTTATCTCTCTTCAAGGCTGAGTACATAGACCCCCCCCATCTGTACATGCAGTACTGGAACTTCATCTCGATGCCCATAGTAAAGATTTCCTCCTCCATCCACACCTATTTCTTAATGGCTCCTAGGCCACACCCACACTATTTAAATGGGAGATTTGGTAATGGCTGATGAGTAGGAGATTTCAAAATTCCCATTCAAATGGGCGGCTGCGGATTGGCTGAGAGAGCTCTCTCAGCCAATCCGCATCCTCCCATTCATTTAAATGGAAGTTGTGAAATCTCCTGCCCGCCCGCCGCTACTGCCACTATCCACAGTGGATGCAGAGTCTCATGCCAGGCACTTCCCCGCTCTGCGCACTATAGGTGTGTGCCAGTGGTGGCACTGCTGACACACACCTACGGATGTAATACATTGGGGTTACTAAATAGCTATGCCTGTTTGACCTCCGATCCAATGCGCATGGGACCGTGCATCGGATCGGATGTCAGACATCCTATTTGGGTGATTTTTCACCTGATTTCTCTGCCCAATCCGTCAAAATCGGGTGAAATTGGTGGGAGGGGTGCAGTTGTAGGTCCTTCTGTCACTCACTTGAACTGCAACAGATGCCCACACTAAGGGCTACACTTTCCAGTAGATACTGGAAAGCAGATAAATGAACCACTGGCAAATTTATACTCGCTGGAGTGTGTGTGCGGTGCTGATGGGCCCCTGGGTTCCATTGGAGCCCACACAGCACACCCTGCTCTATTTATTTTAAATGATTAACCTCCGGGGTCCCACACCGGCAGCCATTTTCCTGTTTGGCACATGTGCAGCAAGAGACCATCACTGGGAAAATGGCCCCTTTCCCAGAGACCTGTGCATGCACAGCAGACTCTGGGGACAGCACTAGGGTCCCCTAGCGATCCTAGTGCTCAGAGTCTACAGTGCCACCAGCCAGAGAGGACGGGGCCCAGACGTAGTGTGCATTAATACACATTTATGTGGTTTCACGCTTTAATCATTCCTATACGGCATCCTATCATTCTATGAACAAGGCTTTGATTTATGACATCACATCACAGCGCAGTCAGTAACCCGACTCTGAAAACTTTTGACACATTTGCAGAGTTTCCTGGCAGCCGCTCCCATCAGATCTGGAGAAAGGGTTTTATCTCTCATTTTCAGCGTGCTTGTGTATTCTGTCCACGCGGCAGAGTGACATTTTCCTGCATTCCGCCTATTGTCTTATTCAATTACTATGTAACTTCCATCGTACAAAAAAAAAAAAAAAGGTTCTATTTGATGGGTGCAGACGCATGAGAATAAATACTGTCCTTTTTATGTTTCAGAAAAATGGAAGAGAGGTGGAATAAAAGGGAAGGGGGTTCCTTTGCGCAGCCAAACTTATTATATTCTGCTGTTTCCACCTCAGGGTTATTGATTAGATTTTTATGAAATTTGGAAATGCTCCTTGCAGACTAGAAAGCTCATTACATCTACCCCCATCTCATACTCAGATTTAATTAATGCCAGCCAATAATTTCGTGAGGTAAATTGGTTTTAAAAATAGACAGTGACTGCATGGTGGCATTGGTCTGACTCCAAGACCCGGGCTGCTGAATTATAAAGGCCGCGGTATATAGAAATGTTAATAACGGTGCAGTTGCAAACGAAGCGGGGACCCTAATTACAATTTCTAATAGGAAAATGGCTGCTTGGTTACCAGTAAGAGAAGCCATAAGGAAATTAGATGTTGTGGGTAATACCCCTTTTAGACATACTAACCGGGACCTGGGATTTTCAACCCAGCTCACTCCCGGGATTTTAGTAACAGACCACCTTTCACACTACACCTCAGACCCGGGAAAATCCCAGGTATACCCCTTTCACACATAAGCCAGGCTTTTCAAGCATTTCAGTGTTTCATCATTAAAATGGGACACTTTGCTGGCTCACAAGAATGACATCATCCAAAGGTGGGGGCTGACTACAAAAGGGCCTGTTTGGGGTTCCACTTGACATCCCACAGGACTCTGCACTCTCAGAAGATGCCTCAGCAGCAAGAAAATGCCAAAACACATGTTTAAAACTGAAAAACCCAGGTAATACCATTCAGACATAAGCCGGGTATTATACCCAGGAGTAAAATACCGGTAAAAACCCTGGTCAATTGCAGGTGCTCAGTATCTGGGAGTAAAATCCCGAGTATACCCTTTCAGACATATGCTACTCCCGGGTTTGGGCGCGTTCATGTGAAAAAACCTGGGATTTTCACATATGTCTGAAAGGGGTATTAATCATAATAAAAAAAAAAAAAAAAACTGTGTTATGGTGGACAATGGTCACTTTAGACAGGTGATTGGTAGATTTATTAAGCCTAGTGAAGCGGTAAAGCAGAAGCCAATCAGAACTGTCGTTTTTCAAATCCAGCCTGTACTTGGACAGCTATGGAGCTGATTGGCTGGTGCCTTATCACCTTCTACTTTATCACTTCACCAGGCTTAATAAATCTGTCTCATACTGTAGTTACTCCTTGGTATCTTTTAAAAACATATTAGTTGTGGTCAGTACCTTGTACTAGTATCATAGTGGGTGACATTTACTAGAATGTGATTTTTAGTAACATTTTGAAACCGTGTCGCATTTTTTCAATTCGCATTTTCCTCCAAAACCGATTATTTAATGGGATGCGAGAATGCGCCCAAAAAGTGCGGTGAAGTGCGAAGAGATGCGATGTGGTGCGATTTTATGACACAGTAATGTGCGATTTCCGGCGCTGGGCATGTGCGATTTTATGACCAAACGGAATGCGTATTAAAACATTGCCTCCGCATGCCAAATAACCCCCTAACCTATTGCCCCACCTAAGTCCCCTACAATATGCATCACACCCCCTATATAAAGGGGCACAGGCGCCATTTTGAACTTTGAAAGGTAGTAAGGAGCATGGGGCGTTATTCTGGTTGGTGCGGGCGGGCCGTACGCGTACGTTCCGGGGTTTTTAATGATCTGCGCATGCGTACCATCTCCAATGCGCAGGCGCGAACACTCCACAACGCTTACGGACGGGTCTCTCCGTGCGAAAAAACCTGTACGCGAGAGTACGGGCATTGGGGGCGGCATAGGGGCGTGTTGAGGGGAGCGGCCGAAATAATGAGGGAAAATGGGCGTAAACATGGGCGTACACGGGGGTGTGCACCAAAAATGAACGGTGCTACTACCGCACGATCGGCTAAAGCACCGTTCATTTCGGACACAAAACAGGCGGCTGCCAACCGCCACCTCAGACCACCCCTACAGATATCGCATGACAGCGTGCGCCTGGGTTTGCTAATTTACGCTGATTACTACTCAAACACATACACCTGAATGTAATAAGCAATGTTGCAGTCTATTAAGTCCAAACCATGATTTCACTACCTGCAAGCCACACACAGCACTGAAACACCTTGGAAGCTTATCTCTTATATATTTGGCTACATCTGTCACTCAAAGTGTGTCTGGAGCTGTAACGCTGGGTTGTGGACTTCCATCTTAATTTATGATTGTCATCACCTGTTTTAAACAGGGTAATTGATAAGAAAGGTGTTTAAGCACAGGTGATGGTAATCCATAAATAAGGAAGAAAGTCCAGAAACAGAGCAATGTGTCCCTCCTCGAGAGGGTCATGTTGGGAGGTATGCACCTCCCTCCCCCCCCCATTCACGGCATCCCCACGATTAAATGGCACATGCAAAACACTGACATGGCTATGGTCGACAATGAAAAAGGTTGACAAGATTTATTTTTCACTTTTTCAATGTTTTCATATTCATTCTCATGTGTCGACATGGACACCAATGAAGTGCCACACTTATGTCAACATTTACATGTGTTGACCTTTCTGTGTTGATTTTTTCTTGTGGCGATTCGCGGCAACCCTGCGACCCCCCTCCCGCGATTTGCAGCACACCCCCCGCAATTCGCGGCCCCACCCCGTGACACCCCCCCTCCTGCAATTCGCGGCACCCCGCGACCCCCCCTCCCACGATTCGCGCCAACCCCCGGGCCCCCCCTCCCGCGGTTCACGGTGCCCCCCACGACCCCCCCTACCGTGATTCCCCACCCCTGACCCCCCTCCTGTCATTGCGGCAACCCCCTGCCCCCGTGACCCACCCTCCCGCGATTCACTGCAACCCCCCGCGCCCCCCCCCTCCCACAATTCGCAGCACCCACCCACCCCCCCCCCCGCGACCCCCCCTCCCGCAATTCACGGCATCCACCCACGACCCCTCCTCCCGTGGTTCACGGACACCCCTCACCTCCTCCCCCCCACCCCCGCGCGCGATTCACGGCAACCCCAGGATTAAATGGCGCATGCAAAACACTGGCACGGCTATGGTCGACAATGAAAAAGGTTGACATGAGTTTTTGAAGATTTATTTTTCTTTTATGGAATGTTTTCATATTCATTCTCATGTGTCGACATGGACACCGATGAAGTGCCACACTTATGTCAACAATTACATGTGTTGAACTTTCTGTGTTGATTTTTTCTTGTAGCAATTTTTTTCCAGTGACAACTATGAACTATGTGCACGTCAACCTACACATCATCAACCAATTCTTTGTATAATATATAACACCTGTTCTGTTTTACTGTAGGTGTTTTAAGTCAGACCTTTTACTGCTACTATTACTGTTTATGTAAATGCACCCCCCCTCCCTCGATTCGCAACCCCCCCTCGCGCAATTCACGCCCCCTCCCACGCTTTGCGGACCCCCGCCCTCTCCCGCGATTCGCCGACACCTGCGCCCCCCCCTCCATGATTCACAGCACCCCCAGCGCCCCTCCCGCAATTCACGGCACCCCTAAGCCCCTCTTTAGTCCCCCGTATTCTCACACACCCCTATCACTACCCAGCTTCCTGCTCTCCTGAACCGTAACTTCCACCACTGGGGAGTCGCTGACGCTGTTTTGCCCACATGCCCCTATCATGCCTCATAGCCCAGCCTCCTGCTCTCATGCACCCGAACTCCCACCCAGTAGGAGGAGACACTGACTAAGGGCCACCATCCTGTACTCCTGTACTGCCACGATGGACCCTCACCCACTGGCAGAAGCTGCACAGTATCTCCCACCCTCCTCTTTAGTCCCCCTTATGCCCACACACCCCTATCACTACCCAGCCTCCTGTTTTCCTGTGTCATGACCTCCGCCAGTGGGGAGCCGCTGACTCAGAAACACCCTACTATACTTTTGCACACACACACCTAAACAACATGCACACACAGCCCCCCCCACCCACAAATGTCACTGTAACATCCACACTATCAATGTACATCTTACTCTGTAACCGCTTTTTAATTAAACAAAACAATACACACCCCCTTCCACATCATATGCTCTCTATTTAACACATTTCACCTATAACTCAAGTTGCAATACAGGCCATCTTTCATACAATTCTAACCATCTTTCTCATATGCAAATGTTCACAAATTAAGGGGGCGCAGCCCCTTACGACGGTGTGAAGAGCGCCCGTAGGGCGCGATGAATCACCTAGTCTTTCTATACTTCTCTACATTTAAAGGTTTGTTAAATTTAAGGTAAGAATCTTTGTAAGACCTGCTTATATATGCTAAGGTAGGTATTTGTTAAACAGTTATACACATTCACTACGTGCTTTCATAGACTTTACACAGTAGCACACTCAATCTACACAAGTCGACATGTGTCAACGTTTTCACTGTAACATCAACATAAGTTGATCTAAAAGTAACAGCAATGTGGGGACACATAGATAGTGATTAAAATGCAACATTAGAACATAATAAATATACATGTAAGGAGGGTTAAAATGTATTTTTATTAGGGTGTTCATTAAGGTAGACAATTGAGGTAATATAAAACAATAATTGAATAACAATTAGAATAATTCATTTAATTGCCTTAATCATAGTTGAAAGGCTAGATTTGCAGGTCCATATATGTGAAGGGTATGCCAGCGTGCACGGACGTATGCTCACTCTCATGAGCAGTGACATACGCTTGAGTGGCGTACGCTCAGATAGCCGCAAGAAGTCGGTGGGAAGACGGACGAGAGACGTCCGTAAACGGGGGCGTACGCTCTGTTGTACGCCAGTTGTCGGAGTCTAAGGGCTGATCCTAGTATTTAAGTCATGGGCAGGGCTACGATACTGCGATCTAGCATGATTCGTGTCAATGGCCTCCTCATACCGCCCACTTTCAAGAGCACCTACGGATGGTTGTGGGAGGTTGACAGGGAAAGAGGGTTACGGGATACTTGCCTACCCTTGCGGGGGTGGGGGGAAGGGAGTGCTACTCAATTTTCGTGAGCCTCCCAGCAACTTCGTAGAAGTAGGCAAGTATGAGATAGATAGATCAATCAGGGTTGCCTGCCCTTCTGGAATGGCCGGGAGGGTCCCAGAAATCGTTTTACCGCATTTTCCTATGTACTATTACCCGGCCGCACCGATATCACTGGGCAGGGTATCGCCACCTTTGGGTGGCGATACCCTATAGAAGCCTATGGGCTTCTTTTCGCCGCCTCCGCCGCAACCCCGCCGCCTCGCTGCCCCCCCCCTTCTCCCCCTCCCTTGGGCTTACCTTCTTACAGGTCCTCCTGGACCCCGGAAGGTAAGCCCTTCCTCCCCCTAGCAACGCAGCCGGATGTTCTTCTGGCTGCAGGGGGGGGAGGCACCGGGGACAGTCACGCTGAACTGTCCTGGCTGCAGGGGAGCAGCAGGCGGCTGGGAGGTGACAGAGACCCCCGCAGACCACAGTACGTTGGCGTACGCTCAATTGTACACCACTCCCCTTCGACGTTGTTTCTGGCCATACGTATGCGGCAGATTTGTGGGTGGACTTAACATCAACGGCCGCGTACGGAGAGCGTACATTAATATGGAACGTACGCACGTTTGGCCGCACCAACCAGAATAACCCCCATGGAGAGGAGAGGAGGAGTGTCTGGGAGAGGAGTGGCAGCGAGCACAGGTGGCAGAGGGAGCAGTGGACCAGTCACAGGCAGCAGCAGCAGCGCCAGAGGAGCCAGGGGTAGAGGCAGCAGAGGCACACTAAGAGCCAGCAGTGTGAGAGGGAGAGGCAGCAGTGTGGCAGGCAGCATGGCCGCATCAAGACCTGGGCCAGGCCGGACCTCAGAGGAGCAGGCACAGATGTCAAGATGTGCTTTCATGACATTAAAACCCTACTCAAAGCCAAGATGGCCACCAAAAACAAAAAGGCCAGCCGCACTGGAGGAGGCACCACCCAACCTGTGACATATACCTCCTATGAGAATAAACTCAACAAATTATCCCACCAGAGGTCCTTCCTGGGCTCCATGTTGCGGACACGGATAGGCCACCAACGCCACCCCAAGCTGGTAAGTGTTAACACATTTTCATGTACATCATACATCGCAATGTTTTCTAACTGTAATGCTCTCTTGTAATGTTTGCATAACAATAGTGCTGGTGTGGAACTACATATACCAGCAAGGTCAACTTATGTAAATGTAATGGTCATAGTTTGCAATTGTTGGTGTTTCTGGGTTATGTAGTTCCACACCTGCTGGTATTGGTCAAATGGCTACCACATTAATGTTACAGGTGTAAATTGCTCTGGCCCCAAACATACTTGTAATGTTGTGAAATCTGGAGCCGCATGCGTTGTTACTTCCATTTCACATAAAGTACCCACACCCATGTACCATGCACAATAGGCTACACTACAATCTACTCCTGCATCCTACTGTAACCCATATATAGGTTCAATGTCAACAAACTTGTTTAAAGACCTTTATGCAGCATGTTTAAATATTAATACATGCTCATTGCACCAATGTCATATTGGGCAATGGCAAACTAGATAGCACATTAAGGCGTGATTATGCCGGATGCGTGCGTGTGTATCAATCTGGTAAGGATGCTTGCGAATGTGCATGCGAGTGACTGAATCTGAATGAGGGCCAGTACCCATTGCTATGTGACATAACCCACAAGACACCTTAAAAGCAAAAGGACACATACTGCACTATTATGGTGGAATACTTACCCATTTATTTTTTTAAACAGGATCATCACAACTACTGGTGCAACCAACGGAATCAGCAGAAATGATGGAAGAAGATAAAGATACACTTCTTCACCCAGTCGCAGCCTTCACATCTGAGGAAGAAAACACAGCGGCAACTGTCACTCCAAGGCCGTCAACTGTGGAGACACACCAGCATAACACACCCACCCAAGCACCTCACACACCATCGACGCCATGAGGTAGCACACATACAGGAACCAGGAGTGGCCTTGGGTCAGGGGCAAAGGGGGGATGTGCGCGTACATAGGATGACAAAAAATCATCGGCTCTCAGCATTCCCAAATGTGCTGGGAGCCATAGATTGCAGCCACATTGGGCTTTGGGCACCACACGTGAGGGGACACGTCTACGTCAATTGGCGTGGGTGTCACTCCCTGAATGTGGTGGTGGTATGTGATGCCAACCTAAAAATACTCAGTGTGGTTGCAGGCTACCCAGGGAACTGCCATGATGCCTTTATTCTGTGTCACTAAGCCCTCTGGGACCAATTCCAGGACCACCAAATGCCGGAGGGCTGGCTACTTGGTAAGTACATTTTAATATATAGAACTGTTTGCCCACTATGTATAGTGCTACAATGTGTTCATTTACATACTTAACAATGATTACACTCCTGTGTAGTGTGCCAATAGTGTGTAAACTATACCCACATATGTATCTAATCCTCAATCACTTTTAAAGCTGATGTCAGTCTGGCTAAAATATGGGTATGCTTGTTTTTAAAACCACTAATTAGCAACAGTAAGTGTACCCTGTACTATAGTGCATGCTTTTTTTTAAACTCTAAAGTGGCACTTTAGTGTGTAGTCTGTTCTGATATGTCCAATATATAGGTGTAATCAGTCCCTCTCCTTTACCAGACTTCTTTGAATATTGGTGTTGTCCCCCTTGCTCATTTAAAACCAATGCACATATGTTACCATATGCTGCACTGGCCTCATCTTTTCTGTAAAGCTGACTCATGATATGGGTGTCTTCCGTTGTATATGTAGGGGAGTTTATGAATAAAATTGTGGACACCTGTGAGAAAATTAACCATTTCTGCACTTGACCAAAGTTGCTTTTGGGTTAATTTGCCCATTAGGACCTGGTCTGGATCATTGGCGATTTTTAGACACTTTTGAAATGCGAATTCCGTTTGCGCATTCCATTAAATAAGCAATTTGTATACTTTTCTATTGGAAAACATCTGGATGCGCTAAAAATGCGAATTGAAACCGGCAAGTGAGAATGTGTGAGTTATCGCACAAAATGTGCGATTTACGGGACTTAGCGCACCCTATTAAATAAGCGATTTCGGGAAAAAGTGCGAAAATGTCATTTTGTTGCCTAAAAATCGCAAAAAATCAACAATCGCATTCTATAAAATGTCACCCAGTGTATCTCTCTCATTCCTTCTCCCTCTCTTCAGTGCTCCTCCTCCTCTCTCCCTCTCTTACTCCACCTCTCTCCCCCCTCGTCTGTCTATTTCTCTTATAAGCACTTGATTTTATTGTATATACCAGCAATGCACCTCAGGGTTAGCAAGGGACCAATTTTGAATTTACAGCTTTTTTAACCGAGGTCTTATAAGATTACTTTGAGTAAAAAGAATAATTTTTTTTACATGAATGAAATAAGAACGGAAAAAAAGAGAGAAAAACTGAAATTTAATATCAGTAAACAAGGCTTACATCAGTTTTTCTAGAGAAACCCTATAAAATATATCAATCTCTACATAGTATGAATCAAAGTCCGACGTTGTGATGTATCTTAATGGTTTGGGAAGAGTAAGCCAAAAAAGTGTTTTTTCTTTTTGCTAACATCGTCACTGCTCAGCTCTCTTTCCTCATAGATTAATGATTCCAGCGCCAAAAACATCCTCGACAAATTCTCTATAGAAAAATGTAACCTGCATAAGAATCCATCCAGTGGTTTTCGAGATTAGCCCAGACAAAGAGACAGATGCCTACTGGGCTTTTATTTTCTACTATGTTGAAGATTATCTATAGCATGACCATTTTTCTTTTTATCTTTACTATTATACTGTTTGTGACCACATCACCTTTTCTCCTCTAATTGAGAGGTGTATATGTGTATAACACACTTATGCTGAGACACTCTGCAAGGAATATCACTGGTGGGAGGGGTTCTGTTTCAGAACAACTGTCACTAAGGTGCAGATTTATTAAGCTCGGTGAAGTGATAAAGGGGGACATTTACCAAAATTCGTATTTGTATTCGTAGGAAATACGAATGTGTACGAATGATAGTGATCTTGAAAAAGTCGTATTCCGGAGTGTAAGTTACTACAAAGTCGTATTTTTAAAATTCGTATTTTCCGATGGTGTAGGCATTCGTATGTTTGTTTACGCATGTTTTCGTAGTGTCGTAGATTCGTAGGTGAAATACGAATGTCGTAGAGATTTTTGTCTGAAAAGCCCGTTATTTCACGAATTTGTCGTGAAATAAAATACGAATTTTCGTATATTCAACCACATGGTTCACTACGAAAATGAAACTACAAGCGTGATTGGTGTATCTCTTTTACACTTGGGGAGGGCTCTCACACCCATATATAAGTCGTGGAGGCGCCAAAACTTGTTGTGGGTGTAGTTTGGAGTTTGTAGGAGAGAGGTGCAGTGGAGAGTTGTTTGGTGATTTTTGGTGAGATTGTGAAAAGTGATTTCTGAGTGGACCTGCTGGTCATGCTCAGTTTCATGACGCCGGCGTCTTCTTCCTTGGCACAGCCAAGACATCAGCTGTCTCAAAGCCCACACTGAAGCACCCTGATATAGCATATAGTCTGCCATGCTAGAAGTCAGGAAGTGTTTGTAGGTGGATGTTTGGCTTTTATAAGGCACACATGTGTGATTTCTAAGGTCTGTGATGTGTTTTTAAAATGATAACACATGTGTTCCATTGAAGCCGGTGAAATACACTTTAAAATAGACCTTGTCAAGGAGGGTGTATTTTATTTCACAAATTTTTTTACGATTCTGAGTTGTTTACGAATCCTATTTTACAACTTCACGAATACGAATTTTTAGTACATGATGAAAATACGCCTAGCCCATGCAAAAATCATTCGTATTCTATCGATGGTGTAGACTTTTCGTACACATGCGTAGTCGTATTTTGATATACGAATACGACCTCAATATGACAAGTTCACGCCAAGATAATTTCCACTATAGTACGATTTTTTTACTTGTTAAATTACGATTTCACGAATACGCCAGAAATTCACGCCAATACGACTACGAATACGACTTTTTTCACTTTTAAAATACGAATCCATTTTGGTAAATGTCCCCCAAAGTTTCTGTTTTTTATCACCGACCAATCTGTTCCTACCGGTCATTTTTCAAACGAAGCCTGTAACTTCTCAGTTAGGAGCTGATTGGCCGGTGATAAAAAACAGACACTTTATCACTTCACCGAGTTTAATAAATCTGCCCCTAAATTCCACGCTGATGACATCATTTCTATCAGTGGCGTAACTACATTTTGGGTGCCCCCCCGCCGTTAAAGGGAGGGCGCCCAGCCACTCACCCGCCCCTCCGGCGCAGATGGAGACCGGGGGCAGCGGGAGAATAGGAAGAAATCCTATTCAAAAGACCAGGCGGCCGCTGATTGGCTGAGCTCTCAGCCAATCAGCGGCCGCCCGGTCTTTTGAATGATTTCTTTATATTCTCCCGCCGCCCCCGGTCTCCATCTGCGCCGCCTGCCGCTCCCCCAGGTAGCCGTCAATGCAGGTGGGGGGGACGCTGCGAGGCGGCTGGGGGGACGGATGCTGCGGGGGACGGACGCTGCGGGGGACACAGAGGCGGCAATAACTTACAGCTGAGCCGGGCAGGGGGAGCCGGGAGCTAAAAAAAAAAAAGCCCATACAATGAATCGGCAGCCTGTGATTGGCTGAGCGCTCTCTCAGCTAGTCAGCAATTGGCTGAGAGAGCGCTCAGCAGCCAATCACAGGCTGCCCATTCATTGTATGGGCTTTTTTTTCTTCAGTACAGACAGCTCCCGGCTCCCCCTGCCCGGCTCAGCTGTAAGTAATTGCTGATTCTGTGTCCCCCGCAGCTTCCGTCCCCCGCAGCGTCTGTCCCCCCAGCCGCCTCAATGCCCCCCTGCCCCCTGCTTCCTTCATATAGCAGCTAACGTAACTATAGCACTGCAGCCCCCGGCGCCCGCACATGCATAGCGCCCCCCGCGGTTGCGGGGGCTGCGGTGCTATAGTTACGCCCCTGATTTCTATCACTTCAGCTTTACATATATACTGTAGATATGCTAGTCTGTTAATTTATAGTACTGTTTAATGCTCTGTAATCCCAAAAGCTACTAAAATACTAGTAACCAGAAAGAAAATAGAGATAAATGTCAATCTGTTAACATGGCTCCCATCTGTCCTGATTTTCATAGATCACGCCCCCTTTTGACAACGCCACACCCCTTTTGTGGGTGTCATAAACCCAGAAGTCCTATAATCAGAACCACAAGAATTGTCTATTGGGAACATCCGTCAATAAACTTTATTATGCCTGAGAAGAGTGACGAGATGCACAGCATGAAAGATGCTTGATGCATCCCGCCCCAAGTGCTTTAATTAGAAGTAACAATGGAGTTTAGAATGTAGCCGGCCGTGGGCAGAAACTGTACATGTTTTAAAGCAGGAATGCAACAAAGTACCTGTGTTTTATGCAAAGGGTTTTATTTATTAATATTGCGGCCAAACATAGACATTTTTTGGTGGATAGACACAGGGCTCCCTCCCCTCCACCGCGCCTCCTCCTCCCCCCTCCCCTCCAGGTTTTCTATTGAAGTCCCCGGTGACAGGGATGGGGTGCGCAGTCCGGGCAGCGGCTGATTGACAGTTCAGCGGCGCTGCCCGTACCCAGGGAGGCAGTGTTTTTTTTAAGGGGGCGCTACCCATAAAAAACTCACCCAGTGGGGAGCGCTCCCCCCCCAAAAAAAATCACTGAAGGGGTTAAACATGGGAGTTCCTGAGGAGATAAATATCTATGGGGTCCATTAATATTAGTTTGCAAAATTCGTCCTCATATGGGGACTGTGAATATATCCTATTCACCAAGGACCTTATTCTCGTTCATTCGCTTCGATGCGAATTCACACCCTTGCAAGTGAACCAGATCCCGCCTTGCGAAGGGTGGTACGCCGGCCTACCATTCGCAACGCTTTCGCACTGGTTGCAGCACGCGGGGTTAAACCCACATCATTCGATGGTCGTCGAAACTGAGGTTGAGGGAAGTGGGCGGGCAGCTGACATCCGGTAATGTCAGCTGCCCGCCCCCCACACCATCGGGCCATTAGCATGAGAATGGCCAGCGTTTTCATGGGAACGCCTGGGCATTGCCATATGCTAATGGACTGACCCGTCACCCCGATTTGCAAGGATGCATGCACATGCGCATAAATGGGCAAAGCGAAAATATCGGCCCTTTGCGAATGCACACGGCCAGAATAAGATGGCATGTCCCAAAATTTGCAGGTTTTACAGTAATCGCAATCATTATCACAATACGGCATAGTCTACACCAGTGGTGGATCCAGGGGTCCACAATTCAAATAGGGGAGCCACACCCACTGCCACCAACTGCCATTCCAAACTGAGTCACTTGCAGTGGATGTGGCTGTACTGTTTGAATTTTGGACTGAGCTGCAGCCGCTCCTCTGGAGCCACCACTGGTATATTCACATACTTACCACCTCTCCCTGATTGTCTGGGAGATTTACTAGAATAGCTACAGTATCTCCCCGACTCCCTGATGACTCTAGAGGGGAAATGTACTAATATAGCACCCTCTAGAAGATAATAGGTGGTATCTGACTTGTTGCCCATAGCAACATCTCATGCGAAATAGAAATCTAATCTTAGTAAATTTTGCCCCGCGTCTCTTCTGCATCTTTAATTGCTGCCTATAGCTGCGCAAATGTCATTTATCAGGACAGTTTTGCAAATAGTGTTTAATAGACCCCTAAATAACTATCACTAAAATCCTTCTTCTTTCACAGTAAGTGTTAATTAATTTCATATCCGCATTAATCAGTCCCGTCCCCCCGAGCTCCTGCAAGCTCTTTGATGGTTCATAATCACTTATCTCTGTGATCCGCAGAACGTCCCCATCACAATGCAGAGTCGTGTCACACTTTATAAATGGGCAATTGTAGCAATATTTAATCATTGTTTTGTTAAAAAAATAAAAAAAAAATGATTTGATGCAGTAATAATGAGTTAGCAGGTCAATGCGAGGCACAGACACAGAGCTGATCTCCGGCAGCCTCTCAGAGGAGCTAGAGAAGTGGCGGCAGAATTGTGGGCGGAGCCATTTTCACTTCAAGCTACTCATGTACGTCTCTACGTGTATTAATCATTGTGTCTACGCTATTTAGGTCGACACGCAGCCCAACATGGGTAGCGTCAGAGGTATAACATGCCATGTAGCCATGGACCGTTACTGGATGGCAGAGTTACTTCAGAGATGGCATAACAGAATAAATGGGGACAATGCAATGTTATGAGTGCGGTGGGCTGTCTGTCATGTGGGGCCACAAGTCAGCAAACAAAATAGGCCTCAGAGGAATGCAGGGTTGCCTACCCTCCCGGAATGGCCGCAAGATTCCCGAAAATTGGGTCAACCTCCGGGCCCTCTGGAAAGGTGAGCAACCATCCCGGAACCGGCAGCGGTAAATTACCGCGATTTGCAGCTTTTCGGGGATAGGGACTAAATATGCAAATCATTTAATTTTGCCCCGCCTCCTCCTTGAAGACCCTTCTGCACCTTTCCCCCCAGTGATTTTGGCCTGCAGTCAGTGGCGTAACTTCTGAATGTATGCCCCCCCCCCTGCTGCAAATTTATTGCCCCCCCCCCCCGCATTATGCCAGTACCTGGCCTGCCGCATCTCTCTGCAGTCACAGTCCCGTCTCTACCGGCGCCGGCTCCTTCTGCTATAATGAAAAGTGACACTTAGAAAATGGCTGCCCCCATACTGCAGACAGTTTTTCCTCTTGCATCCTCAAAAACTGTCTGCAGTATGGGGGCAGCCATTTTCTAGGTGTCACTTTTCATTATAGCAGCAGGAGCCGGCACCAGGAGAGACGGGACCGTGACCACAGACAGATGCGGCAGGCCAGGTACCGGCAGACAACAGAGGGTAACTATAGCCTCGCAGTCCCCCCCGGCACCCACACTTTCTCTGCACCTCCCCGCCACCGCGGGGGCTGCGGAGCTATAGTTACGCCACTGCCTGCAGTGCCAATGGGTGCCAGGTGTTCTGGTCATTTCTGGGTATCAGTTCTGCAGCTACTGTATAAATAGCCACCAAATAGGACCAAGGGCCTGATTCAGATGGTCACAGGGTAAATTTGTTCTCAAAATGGGCTAAACCATGCTGCACTGCAGGTAGGGCAGATGTAACTGATACAGAGAGTTAGATTTGGGTGGGGTGTGTTCAAACTGAAATCTAAATTGCAGAGTAAGAATAAAGCAGCCAATATTTAACCTGAGGGTAATTAATGAGGGTATGCGGTACACTAATCGGAGATCCATGTCGACAGGTGTTGACTACGACAAAAAGTCTATCTTTTTATTGATCTACTTTTCTCATGTCAACATTTGCTTGTGTCAACCCATTGCATGTCAAAAAAATGTTAACATCGAGCTGATCAGAGTCTGATGATTCCAAGCAGATCTGGTTGATAAGTCGCTCGCGTTGCGATGTGGTGTACGTAAGAGCAAACAGACATCTGACAGACGCGCCACTGTTCTGGAGCTGAAAGCTTTACACGTGTCGCATCTGCTGAAGTTATGGAGGGGGGGGGGGGAGGTTCTGTTGAAAAATCTTACAAAAGGAGAACTCGACGGGGAGGGATAGTCACGCTCGGAATGGCCTGACGGGAGATAAGAAGACTGAATAGGAAGTGTTATCTGTGGAGCGTCACATGTTTATTGGCGAATCGCCACCTGCCCTCTCTCCCAAACATTCATTAATTAACCGCACAAGCATTAGCAGCGTCCTGACACTGTTATTCATTAGTCTTAATGAGTCAGACAACGCAGAGAAAGAAATGACGGCACGTTGTGTGCCCGATCATCTGCGTTCTGTACGGTCTTTGCAGGTTTAGTAAAAGGAATTGGTCAGATGAGTCTATACACAAAAGTCCGAATGATAACCGCGCACGATGACTCAGCGAAGGGCACCACTGTCAGTGGGAAGCAGGAAAATACTACACAGTGGGCTCAATTCAGGCCTGCTTGCTGAGCTGTGAGTATTTGTAACCCAGCAAGCAGGTAAACTCCGCCCTGACCCTCTGCACAGTGGCGTAGCTACATATGTGGCAGACCCTGCTGTGGCTTGGGGGAGTGGCACCAGCAGGGTCTGTGGTGGGAGCCGCTGGTTGAACTGACAGGTGACCCAGGCAGCAGTGAACGCTGATCTGGTCCCGCCCTGTGCATATCTAATGAGCAGGGATCCAGTGCAGTATATATTGAATGAGCGGGTCCCCACCCCGTGCATATGTCATAAGAAGGTCCCGCTCATTACATATGCATGGGTGGGGACCTGCTCATTAAGTCTGCACTGCGATGGGTCCCCGCTCATTAGATGAAACGGGAACAGCTCAGCGCTCACTGCTGCCTGGGTCACCTGTCAGCTCAGCCAGTGGTGCCCGTAGTCCATCACCTCTTCCCTTCTTGGGGGGGATTTTTTTGGGCAGGGGGGAGAAAAATTTCTAGCTATGCCACTGCCTGTGCACAGCTGTGAAGCACGTCTGAATCAGGCTCATTGTCTGATATCATATTTTACAGAGGGAGGGCTCACCCTGTTCCACTGCGGTGTCTCTGTTCCACAGCCTGTGACTTCAGATACGAAAGTTGTGAATTACTTTAATATTCGGCAAAACATTAGTCTGTGCTGTTATTTATTACAATCAGAGAGCCAGGCTGCATCCCAAATTGCACTTTGCTGTCTCTAATTGCTGTCTGAAGGGTAGCGTGAATATTTCGGAGTTGATTATTCAGAATTACACTCTTGGCAGAGAACCAGGGATGTGTGGCCATTATACCGGCATATATCTGGCTCTGTATGACAATGTTGCTCAGTTGGGTGCACAGAATGTGTGCGCTCTCTAATATTTTAGCAAAATATATATTTAGATACATAGTAAAAATAATTTGATGCTTTTATACAGAGGGGTAGATGTATCAAGTCTTGGGGACAGAGAAGAGGTAGAAGTTGCCCAAAGCAACCAATCAGCTTCTTTCATTTATATTGCAGACTATGAAGTGACAATTAGAAGCTGATTGGTTGTTTTGGGCAAAATCTCCACTTTATCTCTCTCCAAGGCTTGATACATCTCCCCTTAATTTGAGGCTGTCTTTACACCTAAAATCAAGTAATTAAGGAAAAGGCTCCTTCATTCCAAACATGCAGCTGGTAGGAGGCACAGCAACATGCCCAGCGCTGGTAGCCCTGCCCCTTTATCATGACATTGTGATGTCATAGTGTTGGGGTGCACGGCTGGCAAAAGAAGGCTCATTCAAGTGCGGTTGTTTCTGCTACTGCTGTTTCTATCTTTTTCTGTGTGCAGTTGCTATTATATGCGAAAACGGGCAGAAGCTATCCCGGGTATAGAGATCACCACTGCTGTCTTTTATTTCCAACTGACAGCGTATGATTGTGATATATCAGAACAATGGCATGCCTAGAAATTTTGCTCCCCCTGCCAAACATTTTTTTGATGGTCCCCTCATAAATGAATTATAATTGTTTTACCTGCATGCTCATTACCAGGGGTTTCGTGCTCATTGCCAGGGGTTTCCTGCTCATTGCCAGTGTTTTCTTCCTCATTTCCAGGGGTTACATGCTGATTGACAGAGGTTTCGTGCTCGTTCCCAGGGGTTACAAACTCATTGTCAGTGGTTTCATGTTCATTGCCAATGGTTCCTTGCTCATTTCCAGGGGTTACATGGTGATTGACAGAGGTTTCTTGCTCATTGCCAGGGGTTTCTTTCTTATTGCCAGGGGTTTTTTGCTCATTGCCAGGGGGTTACATGCTCGTTGCCAGTGGTTTTTATGCTCATTGCCAGGGGTTTAGTGCTCCAAGTGCACCAGTGCTCCAAGAATCAGGCAATTTTGGACACTGCTAGTCTCCCCTGGCAGATGCTAGAGATCCAGTAAGAACTCTAGCATCTGTCTACTCCAAGGCGGTGGCCATTTTTGGAAGGCCATTTTCTGAAGATTCCATGCAGTTGGCCAGACCGCACCAACCACTGCTTGGGTGGTGGGGATTTTTACATCACAGGGTTGCCGACTTTCATTTCTTTGGGGCACGGAGGCGGGGCTGCTGAAAGGATGGGAAAGGGGAGGGATGGGTTCAGAGCTACATATGAATGTCACGTTTTGGGGTGTGGCCAGCATGATTGTGTCCTCATGGCCACACCCCCCAATATGCAGTAGGAGAGCCCAGGCAGACTGGTCCAGGCATCTGTGCAATAGATCTGGCAGTCACTGGACCAGGATGTGCATTTAACCGGTGGTGAAGACTGCATGCCTCAAACACCACCTTCTCTGGACTGCATTCGCTGCAGCCAATAGAAGCTTGGTGGGGCTGCTTGAAAGGCAGAAAGTGGCTTCCCACAGGCAGTACACTGTTTGCATATTGCAACCCAGACTGGCAGTTTTAGAGGGAGGAAACAGCTCACATTGGGACTGCCTGTCGTGTTCATGACATATAAGTAGCACTTTCAATGCAAAGTCACAGTCCACCCAGTAGGGTAAATTCTGCCACTGGTTTTACAACATTGCAAAGTCAACCATTGGAAAGCCATTAACGGTTCCATTGAAATATCTTTTGATTCCTTCTCTATTGGCCACCTTATTTTAATTGACCAAAACCAAACCATCCTTGAATAAACACATTGCCTTCACAGTAGCTACATTAGAGATCTGATGACTTGAGGTACAGCTGCTGCAGACTCTTAAGAGTTTACCTCCACTTATTCCACCTTATATTAGTGCTGTTCGCTGCTCCGTTGCTTAACGCAATTCACAAGGAATGCTAAAACACGAGAATGTGTCTCATGTACCAGCCGTACCCTCCCTGCTTTTGTCTATACAGTATGTTTGCTGTTTACGCCTTTGTTTTAATGTGTCTTATTTTTCCACCCACAGTGTTTGTTATTGTTTCTCAGCTACTGTCATCTACGACCCATTCTCTGCGCCGAGCATAATATCCAAACAACACAGTGTTCTATTACCTACTAAAAACAAAAAAACAATTTGTGCACCATAGATAACAGTGATTTCTCCAGAAACAATCCACGCCGTGTAAGCGCTGGAAGAATATTGGCGCATGTGTTTCCTTTATGTTTTCTAAGGCTTTTTACCAAGATCTGAAACGCGATCATCACCGGCTCCCCCCCCCCCCCCGACATTTGAAGAATTAACTGAACGTGCACACGTATTCAAATGGGTAGTGATATCCTTACAGAACTCAGCTCACCCACACATTGTAATGTCTAGCATAAGCCAAGGACTGAGCTATTATTTACACCCACAGGCCTGCTGAAATGGCTTTTCTCGTTTATTATGAATAAGTGAATTGCATTGTACAGTTGCATGCTAGCTTATTGCGTTTCAGAACAGGAAGTGAGGGGGATGCCGTGACATTCTCCCCCTTTCTCTTATCACTTCTTTCAGTGTTTTTGTCCAACTACTTTGCAACCCTCTTCAAATGAATCTTCTTTTTGTCTCACATCACCATCTGTACTAAACATATCTTTTAATCCCCCCGGTGTTGCTGAAATGATGGATTTATACAGAGTGGCTAATCCTGGAGTCGGCGGGTGTAAACACACTTGTGGTTTACAGTGAGAGCTGCTGAAGAGAGACTTTTATTTCTGCCATGAAACCCACTTATGTCTTTTGCTGTAAAGCCCTTTTGATAATTAAACTTCCAAAGGGCTCTAATGCTAGTGATTGTGATAATAAAGTTTAGTTTTTTTTAGTTATGTCAGGACCAAGGACAGCTGCTCTGGCTGATTGTATATGGAGCATTCATTAAGGACCATGGATAGGAGCTCTGACTGAATGTATATGGTGCATTTATTCAGGACCATGGACAGGGGCTCTGGCTGAATGTATATGGTGCATTTATTCAGGACCATGGACAGGGGCTCTGGCTGAATGTATATGGTGCATTTATTCAGGACCATGGACAGTGGCTCTGGCTGAATGTATATGGTGCATTTATTCAGGACCATGGACAGGGGCTCTGGCTGAATGTATATGGGGCATTTATTCAGGACCATGGACAGGGGCTCTGACTGAATGTATATGGGGCATTTATTCAGGACCATGGACAGGGGCTCTGGCTGAATGTATATGGGGAATTTATTCAGGACCATGGATAGGGGCTCTGGCTGATTGTATATGGGGCATTCATTAAGGACCATGGATAGGAGCTCTGACTGAATGTATATGGTGCATTAATTCAGGACCATGGACAGGGGCTCTGACTGAATGTATATGGTGCATTTATTCAGGACCATGGACAGGGGCTCTGGCTGAATGTATATGGTGCATTAATTCAGGACCATG
The DNA here is from genome assembly GCF_055691185.1 of Crinia signifera. NCBI lineage: Eukaryota > Metazoa > Chordata > Amphibia > Anura > Myobatrachidae > Crinia > Crinia signifera. Next base: position 24,198,952 of record NC_139219.1, on the reverse strand, counting down.
GACAGGGGCTCTGACTGAATGTATATGGTGCATTTATTCAGGACCATGGACAGGAGCTCTGGCTGAATGTATATGGGGCATTTATTCAGGACCATGGACAGGGGCTCTGGCTGAATGTATATGGAGAATTTATTCAGGACCATGGACAGCTGCTCTGGCTGAATGTATATGGTGCATTTATTCAGGACCATGGACAGCTGCTCTGGCTGAATGTATATGGTGCATTTATTCAGGACCATGGACAGCTGCTCTGGCTGAATGTATATGGTGCATTTATTCAGGACCATGGACAGCTGCTCTGGCTGAATGTATATGGGGCATTTATTCAGGACCATGGACAGGGGCTCTGGCTGAATGTATATGGGGCATTTATTCAGGACCATGGACAGGAGCTCTGGCTGAATGTATATGGGGCATTTATTCAGGACCATGGACAGGGGCTCTGACTGAATGTATATGGGGCATTTATTCAGGACCATGGACAGGAGCTCTGGCTGAATGTATATGATGCATTTATTTAGGACCATGGACAGGGGCTCTGGCTGAATGTGTATGGAGCATTTATTCAGGACCATGGACAGTGGCTCTGGCTGAATGTATATGGTGCATTTATTCAGGACCATGGACAGTGGCTCTGACTGAATGTATATGGGACAATTTTTCAGGACCATGGACAGGAGCCCTGGCTGAATGTATATGGAGCATTTATTCAGGACCATGGACAGGGGCTCTGGCTGAATGTATATGGGGAATTTATTCAGGACCATGGACAGGAGCTCTGGCTGAATGTATATGGTGCATTTATTCAGGACCATGGACAGGAGCTCTGGCTGAATGTATATGGTGCATTTATTCAGGACCATGGACAGGGGCTCTGACTGAATTTATATGGGACAATTTTTCAGGACCACGGACAGGGGCTCTGGCTGAATGTATATTATTTATTTATTTACAGTTTGTTATATAGCGCAGCAGATTCCGTTGCGCTTTAAAATTGTAAACAGAGATAAAACAAACTGGGTAACAACAGACAGGCTTGGAGGTAGGAGGGCCCTGCTGCAAGCTTACAATCTATAGGGATATAAGAGGGAAACACAAGGACAGGCGCCAGCATTAGCATAGCAGTCCCACCAAGTTACAAGTCCAGAAGGGAAGCTACAGGTATATAGTACATAAGTGCCTCAAAGGATTGTGCGTGTAGAACGGGAGCTGGTGATCCGTGCAGAAGAGAGATGCAGATCTTGTGTAGAGCGAAGTGGTCGAGATGGGAGATATTTTGTGATAAGTGCAGAGATATATGCTGGTGCAGTATGGTTAATAGCTTTATATGCTAGCAGAAGGGTTTATATGCTAATGAATGACTTCTCTGTTCACAGCAGAAAAGCTGACTTCATGTGATATTATCCGCCTGCCCCGCACAGGCCACAGAACGTCTGCATTCCATGGGGTACGACCACAGTTTCTATGGACGTGTCCACCATTTTTGTGGGCACCCCCTGGCTGCCGATCACTGTGCGAACCCCGACCCACAAGTGAAAATCTTGCCAAAAAGTGTTTGCACTTGTGCATTAGCGCATATGAATGACCAGGTCTGAATGGGCCCCACAGTGTTAAAAGCCATTATAGAAAAGTAGCGATACCCAGATCTGTAAATATGCCAGAACAAAATGCTGTAAATCACTTAGGTAACCGCACCCTCCTCTCCCATGTTATTGCTGGAACTGCTGAAATCAGTTTGTGTGACATCGCATCAGCAAGGCCATCGCATGAATGCCGCATAGAAGGGCTCAGGGTCTCTCTTTGTGCGGGATCCAACATATGAAGAGCAGAAGAAAAATGTCACCGTACATAACAACAAACAGCACCAAACACAAGGTTACCTGTAGTGTAAACATTTCAGCACAAGTAGAAAACACAAATGCCGCTGGATGATTGCCCGCGCTGTGATCAGGGGATGTAGCCTGAGACTTGTCTTATTGACTTCAGTTCCTAACTGACATTACCATAGCTGGTAACATGACAGTTACAGTAGGAGCTGATTGGCTGGTTGCTTATTAATCTCCATTTTATCACTTTTTGAAGCTTGATACATCTGGCCCATAGTGTTTGAGTTGTCTTGCTCCCTAATAAGGGAGGGGGGGGGGGGGGCACACCTTAAAAAGTCTCAGAAACTGCAATTTTAACTGTTAATAATAATGTCTATAATCACATGACCTGTTCATTTTAAATTCCTTCAGTCTCCATACCACTCTGCCCAGCCCCCAGGTCCAGAGACGGACAAGGTATTCTCCATGGTGAACGTTCTAAGTTATACCCCTCTTCTCTTCATTTGACTGGTGCGCTTATTTCCTGCCCTTTGACCACTGCTGCCACAAAACTTAATTTACTTTCTCATTTGGTCTTCACCATGTGGTCTTCTTCTTCCACCTACAGCGATGGACACTCCCTTGACCTGTTCTCCTCGAAATTATACTCTATTTTCTGTATTCTCTATAATCTGTTTCTTCATCCTTTTTCCTTTTTATTCTCACTCCTTGCACACTGGCATCAGGGAAGAAGAATGGCAGTGACTAATTATTCTTATTTACCAGGGTTTGCACGAACCAACATACTCAGAATCCTACAGGACTGACAATCCCTTTTCTAGATTGCTGCTGGCCTAACAACTCATACAGGCGCCCGAACAGCTACCTAGGTATCTTTTTTTTCAGTTTATAATCAGAATCCTGGCTGAGTAGCTCTATCTCCCGGGGGCTCTGCTTGGTGGCCTTTCACCAATGCATCATAGCCAGACAGGACAGGAGAGGACTCCCGGAGGAGAAGAGCGATCCCAGGAGACTAACGGAAAACAGCCTTCTTTAGGTATAAGATATTGTTGTGCAGAAAGAAGAATAATTAGGGTGCTGTATATTATATCCATATTACTATGTCACCAAGGCAGATATCATGCACCAAAAAGTTCACCAGAGTAGTAACCAATCAACAAATATAACACCAGAGCTTTTACCAATCAGCAAAGAGATCACCAGAGTAGTTACCAATAAGAAAATATATGACCAGGGCAGTTACCAATCAGCAAAGAGATTGCCAGGCCAGTTACCAATCATCAAAGACATACTTGGGGCAGTTACCAATCAGCAAAGAGATCACCAGAGCAGTTACCAGTCAGCAAATAGATCACTATGCCAGTTACCAATCAGCAAAGGGATCACCATGGCAGTTACCAATCGGCAAAGACATCCCCATGGCAGTTTCTAATGTGCAAAGACATCATCATGGCTAATCACAGTCAGCTATAAATTCACCACAACATCAAGTCTAATGTCTGAGTGAGATCCTGGATTCTGCCCTTTCTTTCTCCCATTACAAGACTTCCAGGATCAGGCCAGTCCCCAACCTAGAAGCCACTAAAACCCTTATTCAGTCTCCTGTCATTTCTCACATTGATTAGTGTAATCTCTCCCCTATCCACCCTACAAATCCCCCTGATTGGTATTGGCCCTAGTAAACTATCTCCTGGTTGGCATCTGCCCAGTTAATCTATTTAGGGTCTGCTATGGTGATCTAAATATTTAACGATTTAGACCAGACACAGCATGCTCTGCTCGTGGCTTTAACAGTGATCTCATTGCTGACTGGGACCAACCATGGAGATCACTGCTGGGGGATCTATTTGCTGTCTGGATACTGCCACGATGATCTCTTTTGAGATTACCATCTGCCACAATGACCTACAGCCCCTATAAAGTCATGTAGCGGCATCTACTGAGTGACAGTGTAAAGATTTAAAGATTCTCTGCTTTTGGGAAGCTATCTCGTGGTCCTGTTCTCTTGTTGGTTAATGCACCATGCTTTAAGGTGGCATCTAAAAAGGGTTTGGTCAGTAATGAGGCCTCAGGTGGCCTTCCGCAGATGACTAAATTGCTAATTGTCAGGAGTCGGGCAGTTGCGGGGATAAAATGAGACTGAGTTTGGCTGCTGCAGCTAACTGCTGCCTTACTCTATCAGGCAATTGCTGCAGTGGTTGGTGGACGCTCACATTTAAGGAACGTCCTGTAAGCCCATGCCTGCTGGTAATAGCTTGTTGTAGCCTGTTCTCCAGCCTCCTGTGTATTCTGCTCCATTGGACTCCCTGGTCAGTTTCCAGTTTCTCCTGACCTTGTTCTAGATTACCTTGCATCATCCGGTGTCTTTGTTTATAGCTTTCGTGGAACCGTGAGTCCGGCAGCTCCGCCGCAGATTGCAATTGTTGCTAAATCCTTTTGTACATAGCTTGTTTGTATTGTGTTCTTTGTCAGTTATTTCTGTTATTGCTGCCATTTGTTGTTTATTTACCTTTGTCATGTTCTGTGACCAGGCCTCTGTTTCCTTAGCAGGTTTTTGTTTTGCGACGGTGTTCCCACACATCTTTAGTTGTCGCAGGTCGCAGTGTTACTACACATCTTGTTTCTGGTATGCGATGAAGTCGCGTTTATTCTGCAGATGTGCCACTCATAATTTTTTGTTGTTTTCCCTGTACTTTAGTTTTGGTATCTTACATCTTAGTTTTAATCAGTTCGTCCTCTTATCCCCTCTTCAGTCTCAGTTGGTGCCTTGTTCCCCTTTAAGACCTGGCGGCATCAGAGTTTGGGCAGATCTAATTTGCCCATTCAAACGCGGCTATTGTAGGTGAAGCCTAGCTTTGCAGGCACCAGGCGAGAGTTGTGGAGGGATAACAGAGTTAGTCTGTAGAGTAGGGGTCACGGTGGTTTCATTACATAATCTACAGGCTTCTCTGGAACTCCAATCCACAGGTTTCTCTGGAACTCCAGTCCACAGGCTTCTCTGGAACTCTCCACTCCCCACCCTATCCTGTGGGTTCCAGAGATCCAGTCCTAACACTAATAAGCCAAAGCCACGATGGAGGTAGAAAAGTTTAATGAGATGTGAAACATGACTTTTATTCCAATACATATATTTCCAAGTTAACAACTTCAACTTGTGCATTTCAGTAGACGATTGTAATTTTTATCATCCGTTACTTTGAATAACATTTCTGAACAGATAAGAGGCAAATTACCCTGCGCGCACACACGAATCACTGGGATCTGTCAGGAAAACAATACCTGGTTTGTCAAAGTTGCTTACAGGAAAATAACAGTTATCATGCTTCAAACAAGGAGTCAAAACTGCATAGCGGGCAAAAATCCCCCCAAAATGGTATCTCATGGAAACATATTCAAGTCTCAGTGTAATGTAATCAAACTAAAGTGACACATTCTACAGGCAGGAAAAGCATGTGAAGTTTTACTCCACATGAGAGCATTCCTTAAAATGCCATTAAAAACTGTTTTATTTACATATCCTTCAGGGTAGACATTCATTCTGCCACTGTCAGTGGGCTGCTGGCACTGGCACTGGGAAATGGCATGAATAGACGCTAGTCCTCTTGTAACATGCCTACTTCCTCTTTGAAAGGATAGAGGGGGGTCTGGTGCCCAACACTCTACTGTCGCCATGGAAACACAGAGATGTGGATGCAAGAGCATCTGTGGTAGGTTGAGCACAGCAAAGGATACCACAAGTAAGTACAGATAGATATGGTAAATATTAAGTCACATGTGATATGACTACGTTACGATATCAGTTGACCCGTGGTGTAACTAGATATTGCGCCTCCCCTGCCAAAAAAGTTTCTTGAACCCCAACCCCCATACATTAATTATAATTTTTTTACTTAAATGCTCATTGCCAGGGGTTTCATGCTCATTGCCAGGGGTTAGATCAGTGTTTTTCAACCATTGTGCCGTGGCACACTAGTGTGCCTTGAGCTGTTCTCAAGTGTGCCTCCAGATCTAGAGATGCCCAAACCAGTTTACAGCTACCACCAGTTCAAGTGTTATTTACTGGTCTCTTCTTATCATGTAAAGGGTCAATGTATTTTATTTGTGTTACCTGTGGGGACCAGTGTGATTGTTTTTTATATGGGGGGCAATAGGTTTGTTTTTTTCCTGCGGGAGCCAATGTGTTTTGCCCTGTGGGGATCTCATGATGTGCCTTGGCAATTTTAAAATCTTATTTAGTGTGTCGCAAGGTAAAAAGGTTGAAAATCACTGGGTTAGATGCTTGTTGCTATGGATTTCATGCTCGTGGGATTACATGTTTGCAGGCGTATCAGCGATCCCGGAATCCAGCACTTCCAGGTAACGCTATAAGCGCTGATCTGTCTCCTCCAGGATGGTGGCCATTTTTGGTGAGTTCTTTTGAGCAGGTGTGGATGACCAGACTGAATGGAATCTGCATAGAGCATGGTAGGGCAGTACGGACGGTGTAATGGTTAGCATTACTGCCTCACAGCACCGAGATCATGGGTTTGGAGTTTTTATATTCTCCCTGTGCTTGCGTCGGTTTCCTCCGGGTACTCCTCCCACATTCCAAAAAAATTTCCTGGTTGGTTAATTGGCTCCTAACAAAATTAACCCAACCTGAGTTGTGAAAACCATTTCAGGGCGCGTTATCCAAAAATTTTAGAAGACAACACCAACCCCAGGAATCCTACAATGTCACAGTGCAAGAATTGCAACACATTTTTAAACAACATGGCAGAACGTGTGACCACTTCCATTTACCAGAACCTATTGTGGTAGAACAGCCAATGGATTCATAAAGGGTGGAAGAGGAACGTCAACTCGGACAATAGGCTACAATAGACTAAACCAAGGACAGAAGGCAATAGCGGATGAGGTGTCACATTTCATAAGGAATACACTTCCCAATTGCCACTTTATTGACGGACCAGGAGGTTTCGGGAAAACATTTCTCTACAGGACACACTTTATGAGGTGAAGGTTCTTCTTTCATCCTACTACAAACCACCAACCTCGCTATAAAATAAATTGTATTTTATTTGCATGTGAAATTTTTGCACGGGCCACCTGGTGTCTCATTGCTTTTTTCATTCATTCTGATTTGTGCCTTATTGCTAGGATGCTGCTCTCCGTCCAGTGACAAGCGAGCCCTGTACCCTCCTCATTCTGTGCCTTCTCCACCTACAATTTATGTCTCTATATAATGCATAACTACATTGTGTATGTCATGCTCTGTTACTATTTTACAGGTCCATTATTATAGTGATTTATTATATTTAATTATTCTTTCCAGCTAAATATATTTACCCCTAACTAATAATCTAGTAGTGTTTATAAAAGCAATACATGTGGATGGCAAGTGGACATACCAATACTGGAAGGGGGGCAGGGATAAGGTTACTTACTTTATCCCTGCCCCCTACTAACCATACCCCACCCTTCCTACAGCCTAACCCTAATTTCCCCCCACTGCAGCCTAACCCTCCCCACTAGTGCCTAATCTTAACCTTCACACCCCACTGACAAAGCATAACCCTTCACCCCAGCAGCCTACCCCTAACCCCTCCCTTCTATCTGCCTCACCCTAACCCTTCGTCCCTGCAGCCTACCCCTAACCCCTCCCTTCTATCTGCCTCACCCTAACCCTTCGTCCCTGCAGCCTACCCCTAACCCCTCCCTTCTATCTGCCTCACCCTAACCCTTCACCCCAGCAGCCTACCCCTAACCCCTCCCTTCTATCTGCCTCACCCTAACCCTTCATCCCTGCAGCCTACCCCTAACCCCTCCCTTCTATCTGCCTCACCCTAACCCTTCGTCCCTGCAGCCTACCCCTAACCCCTCCCTTCTATCTGCCTCACCCTAACCCTTCACCCCAGCAGCCTACCCCTAACCCCTCCCTTCTATCTGCCTCACCCTAACCCTTCATCCCTGCAGCCTACCCCTAACCCCTCCCTTCTATCTGCCTCACCCTAACCCTTCATCCCTGCAGCCTACCCCTAACCCCTACCTTCTATGTGCCTCATCCTAACCCTTCGTCCCTGCAGCCTACCCCTAACCCCTCCCTTCTATCTGCCTCAACCTAACCCTTCGTCCCTGCAGCCTACCCCTAACCACTCCCTTCTATCTGCCTCACCCTAACCCTTTGTCCCTGCAGCCTACCCCTAACCCCTCCCTTCTATCTGCCTCACCCTAACCCTTCATCCCTGCAGCCTACCCCCTAAACTTCCCACCCCTAAAGTAAAACAGTAAGTCCTCCACTAGTGCCTAAACCTAACCCCCACACCCCCAGACTAATATTTACCCACCCCACATACTGCTGATTGGCATGCCAGCAGTTGTGATTCTGGCATCAGCTTGTCCATCAATGTAGAGATTCCGGCACAAGTCAGGATCTCAACGTCATTATTCTGACTGCCAGCATACCAACAGCCGGGACGTTACCCGCATCCCTTTAGAAAATGATGGCTAATGTTGGATTACCCGAGCACCCACATTCACAGCTGGGATTCTGCTTCTTCTACACAGGAGATGCGATGGTTATTGTGCCTAGGGTGGCTTATCTCGAGATCGGCAGGATCCTGAGATTTGGCCCCAAAATTATGGTGATTTCAATCCCGGGATTGGAAACTTCAGTATTAGACTCACCCAGATGCTGCCTGGTTGTTGCCGATCGCTGGCATGTGGCTCTGCGCAGCATGATGGTCGGAGGTCACGCTGTGTAGACCACACAACTGCCACCCGCCCCCTTCTGCCATCACTCCAGCACCTGGCCGCACTCTCACCGCTGCTGCACACGTAAGTAAAATGCTTTGGGGGGGCCGGGGACGGGTTTTAAATTAGGGAGGCCAATCCTGGGATTGAGCATTTTTCAATCCCAAATCCCGGGATTGAAAAAAATGTCCTGGTATTGGCTTCCCTAATTGTGCCCCTGTTACCCACCTAAGTAGAATACTATCAGTCAAAAGTTGAAATGAGTTCAGTAGTATCTAATGAATCTCATAAACAAAACTTCAGCTTCAACTGTGAATGTTCCGAGCACAAAATGAAAAGGATTACAGAAATTATAGCTACAGGTGATTTGTGTCTGTCAGATCCTATCTAGATGCCGTTTCCATGCAATCGCATTTATTCGCGTGCTCTGAGGGGTCTGTTCAAAGGGAAATAAATGTCTCTTTTCTTCCAGATGAAAGAAAATAAAGACAATGGCTCTTGTCAGGAAGATGAGTACAGGCCTCACCACACAGCATTCTCCTCGCTCTCTTAGTGATTACGGGAGAGGCCAGATCATCCCGCATTCACCGCCCTCTCTCTGCCGCCATTCCATCTAGGCACCTGTCAGAGACAATCCAGGGTACAGTACCCAATTAAATCCTGTGGACGCCCCTTGGCAGTCGATATCTTGGAATCCCCCTTGCAAGAATCTTGGGGCCCCTCTCACAAGAATCTCTGGGCCCCCCTTACAAATTATATCTGAATACATTCTTATTGTTACCAAGCAACAGCCTTTATGTAAATTTTGGTGGCCATTCTGGTTGGCTCACCAGAGATGTCGTCCGAGCCCTCAATCCCCCCCCCCCCGGTGCCCTGTTTAACATGAAAGCGGATTACTTTTTTTGTGGCCACCGAAGACGGGGGCAGGCGGCCGATGTCCCGGCCTCGGCACACATCGGCCCACCTGCATAGCCATGGGAGTGCCCAGCCCCCGGATTGACCATGGGCCTGATGGAGCTGCAGCTCCAGGCCCACACTTCAAGATAGGCCCAGAGCACCTGCAGATCACCTCCCAGCTGCCAGGCACTCCCACTGGGAGGTGGAGCTACATGGGGGTGGAGCTTCATGGGACTTGGAGGGAGCGTGGTTAGTTGGGACTTGGGGGGGGGGTGCTAGAGGTGACCCAGACACAGGCAGCTGCTGCTTTGTGCACAAGAGGGAGAGAATACGAGGCTGCTGCATTTCCGGTAAGAGTGAGTGGATGTGTGTATGTATAACTATATATGTGGGGTGGGTTGGGCTTGGGGGGGTAAGGGTTAAGCCACATGGTACAAGGGTTAGGTACTAGCGGGAGGGGTTGGGATTTAGGCTGCTGGGGGGGGGAGGGGGTTAGGAAATGCGTCAGCTTGATAGAGCGCAGGCGGCTCGGTGAGGAGGCGCGTTAGACCGGTGGGAGCGTGGTCGATGCTCATATGGTCGACGTGTTTTTCACATTTTTATGCTGATTATCACAGGGGTCCCCGTGGACACTATATGTGTGCAAGTGTCCCCTCGCATGCCTTGCTACACTCGCCATGCTTGGGGTGCCTCGCTACACTCGCCATGCTTTGGGTACGGTGCCTCGCTACACTCGCCATGCTTGGGGTGCGGTGCCTCGCTACACTCGCCATGCTTGGGGTGCCTCGCTACACTCGCCATGCTTTGGGTACATTGCCTCGCTACACTCGCCATGCTTGGGGTGCGGTGCCTCGCTACACTCGCCATGCTTGGGGTGCCTCGCTACACTCGCCATGCTTGGGGTGCGGTGCCTCGCTACACTCGCCATTCTTGGGGTGCCTCGCTACACTCGCCATGCTTTGGGTACATTGCCTCGCTACACTCGCCATGCTTGGGGTGCGGTGCCTCGCTACACTCGCCATGCTTGAGGTGCCTCGCTACACTCGCCATGCTTGGGGTGCGGTGCCTCGCTACACTCGCCATGCTTGAGGTGCCTCGCTACACTCGCCATGCTTTGGGTACGGTGCCTCGCTACACTCGCCATGCTTGGGGTACGGTGCCTCGCTACACTCGCCATTCTTGGGGTGCGGTGCCTCGCTACACTCGCCATGCTTGGGGTGTGGTGCCTCGCTACACTCGCCATGCTTCGGGTGCGGTGCCTCGCTACACTCGCCATGCTTGGGGTGCCTCGCTACACTCGCCATGCTTTGGGTACATTGCCTCGCTACACTCGCCATGCTTGGGGTGCGGTGCCTCGCTACACTCGCCATGCTTGGGGTGCCTCGCTACACTCGCCATGCTTTGGGTACGGTGCCTCGCTACACTCGCCATGCTTGGGGTGCGGTGCCTCGCTACACTCGCCATTCTTGGGGTGCCTCGCTACACTCGCCATGCTTTGGGTACGGTGCCTCGCTACACTCGCCATGCTTGGGGTGCGGTGCCTCGCTACACTCGCCATGCTTGGGGTGCCTCGCTACACTCGCCATGCTTTGGGTACATTGCCTCGCTACACTCGCCATGCTTGGGGTGCGGTGCCTCGCTACACTCGCCATGCTTGGGGTGCCTCGCTACACTCGCCATGCTTGGGGTGCGGTGCCTCGCTACACTCGCCATTCTTGGGGTGCCTCGCTACACTCGCCATGCTTTGGGTACATTGCCTCGCTACACTCGCCATGCTTGGGGTGCGGTGCCTCGCTACACTCGCCATGCTTGAGGTGCCTCGCTACACTCGCCATGCTTGGGGTGCGGTGCCTCGCTACACTCGCCATGCTTGAGGTGCCTCGCTACACTCGCCATGCTTTGGGTACGGTGCCTCGCTACACTCGCCATGCTTGGGGTACGGTGCCTCGCTACACTCGCCATTCTTGGGGTGCGGTGCCTCGCTACACTCGCCATGCTTGGGGTGTGGTGCCTCGCTACACTCGCCATGCTTCGGGTGCGGTGCCTCGCTACACTCGCCATGCTTGGGGTGCCTCGCTACACTCGCCATGCTTTGGGTACATTGCCTCGCTACACTCGCCATGCTTGGGGTGCGGTGCCTCGCTACACTCGCCATGCTTGGGGTGCCTCGCTACACTCGCCATGCTTTGGGTACGGTGCCTCGCTACACTCGCCATGCTTGGGGTGCGGTGCCTCGCTACACTCGCCATTCTTGGGGTGCCTCGCTACACTCGCCATGCTTTGGGTACATTGCCTCGCTACACTCGCCATGCTTGGGGTGCGGTGCCTCGCTACACTCGCCATGCTTGAGGTGCCTCGCTACACTCGCCATGCTTGGGGTGCGGTGCCTCGCTACACTCGCCATGCTTGAGGTGCCTCGCTACACTCGCCATGCTTTGGGTACGGTGCCTCGCTACACTCGCCATGCTTGGGGTACGGTGCCTCGCTACACTCGCCATTCTTGGGGTGCGGTGCCTCGCTACACTCGCCATGCTTGGGGTGTGGTGCCTCGCTACACTCGCCATGCTTCGGGTGCGGTGCCTCGCTACACTCGCCATGCTTCGGGTATGGTGCCTCGCTACACTCGCCATACTTTGGGTTCGGTGCCTCACTACACTCACCATGCTTTGGGTATGGTGCCTCGCTACACTCGCCATGCTTGGGGTGCCTCGCTACACTCGCCATGCTTTGGGTACATTGCCTCGCTACACTCGCCATGCTTGGGGTGGGGTGCCTCGCTACACTCGCCATGCTTGAGGTGCCTCGCTACACTCGCCATGCTTGGGGTGCGGTGCCTCGCTACACTCGCCATGCTTGAGGTGCCTCGCTACACTCGCCATGCTTTGGGTACGGTGCCTCGCTACACTCGCCATGCTTGGGGTACGGTGCCTCGCTATACTCGCCATTCTTGGGGTGCGGTGCCTCGCTACACTCGCCATGCTTGGGGTGTGGTGCCTCGCTACACTCGCCATGCTTCGGGTGCGGTGCCTCTCTACACTCGCCATGCTTCGGGTATGGTGCCTCGCTACACTCGCCATACTTTGGGTTCGGTGCCTCACTACACTCACCATGCTTTGGGTATGGTGCCTCGCTACACTCGCCATGCTTGGGGTGCCTCGCTACACTCGCCATGCTTTGGGTACATTGCCTCGCTACACTCGCCATGCTTTGGGTACGGTGCCTCGCTACACTCGCCATGCTTGAGGTGCCTCGCTACACTCGCCATGCTTGGGGTGCGGTGCCTCGCTACACTCGCCATGCTTGAGGTGCCTCGCTACACTCGCCATGCTTTGGGTACGGTGCCTCGCTACACTCGCCATGCTTGGGGTACGGTGCCTCGCTACACTCGCCATTCTTGGGGTGCGGTGCCTCGCTACACTCGCCATGCTTGGGGTGTGGTGCCTCGCTACACTCGCCATGCTTCGGGTGCGGTGCCTCGCTACACTCGCCATGCTTCGGGTATGGTGCCTCGCTACACTCGCCATACTTTGGGTTCGGTGCCTCACTACACTCACCATGCTTTGGGTATGGTGCCTCGCTACACTCGCCATGCTTGGGGTGCCTCGCTACACTCGCCATGCTTTGGGTACATTGCCTCGCTACACTCGCCATGCTTTGGGTACGGTGCCTCGCTACACTCGCCATGCTTGGGGTGCGGTGCCTCGCTACACTCGCCATGCTTGGGGTGCCTCGCTACACTCGCCATGCTTTGGGTACATTGCCTCGCTACACTCGCCATGCTTGGGGTGCGGTGCCTCGCTACACTCGCCATGCTTGAGGTGCCTCGCTACACTCGCCATGCTTGGGGTGCGGTGCCTCGCTACACTCGCCATGCTTGAGGTGCCTCGCTACACTCGCCATGCTTTGGGTACGGTGCCTCGCTACACTCGCCATGCTTGGGGTACGGTGCCTCGCTACACTCGCCATTCTTGGGGTGCGGTGCCTCGCTACACTCGCCATGCTTGGGGTGTGGTGCCTCGCTACACTCGCCATGCTTCGGGTGCGGTGCCTCGCTACACTCGCCATGCTTCGGGTATGGTGCCTCGCTACACGTGCCTCACTACACTCGCCATACTTTGGGTTCGGTGCCTCACTACACTCACCATGCTTTGGGTACGGTGCCTCGCTACACTCGCCATGCTTCGGGTACGGTGCCTCGCTACACTCGCCATGCTTCGGGTACGGTGCCTCGCTACACTTGGCACACTATTATTATCTCACTCTATGTCCACTTGGATAGTAAAGTATGAACCAAGTCAACCCATGACATTTGTCACCAAAAAAAACGTGAAAAACTCATGTCGACCATGTGACCATGCTCCCACGCTCCCGTCGCTCTAACGCTGGCTTCCGTTACAGTTGATGTAGACGTGGTTGACTGTCTTTAGACTTCTAACTAGACGAGTTCAACTAAGCCTGGTCAACCATAAAATGGTAGATCTGTCAACCGGATGCCCAGTTTGATAGCGCGCAGGCCGCAGAACTAGGGCTGCTCCCAGAAATTTCCTGGGCTAGTTTTCCATCTCAGTCCGCCCCTGACTCCAACCCTCCCTCCCTGCTCCGCACTACTCCAGTAATGGGCACAGGGCACTTCCAGTTTATGTTGCAGCATGGAACATAAACTATCAGTATATGGGGCCGGATGGCGATTTCTGTTGTCGGCCCTAATGATGTCGGCGCACCCCTCTGCGGCTGTGCCCAATAGGCCCATCATAGATTTCAGCTCTGAATTAGCTCCCCTGGCTGATGTGTGGGGTTATGCCCACGCATGAATCGGCGCATGTTAAAACCCCTGGAGCGACCGTTCGGGCCCAGCGCACCGTTCTGAATCAGGCCCTATGTACATTTCAGATGTGTGTTGCTTATTACAGTATAGGATGTGATTCTGAGTTTGGGTGCCAGCTAGCACGATGTGGGATTGCGCCGCCACATACCAGGAGAAGCCGCTTACAGGCCAACACCGGATAAATGGATTGTGTCTCCCAAATAGTCGTCCTTCTGGCTTGCAGAGAGGGGTGAAAAGTGCACCCCCTGATATGTTTATAACTACACAATAAATTCCAGCTAAAACAATTCGCCAGCAGCCTTTCACATGACAGAAGACGTGTTGTGGCGCTGTGCGCTCCGTGCTGCAGCGCCTGTGAATTGTTGCCACTCAATACGCCTGTCATGGAGACTGAGCTCTGTAAGAACAGGCTGACATACTGCTAGAGATTTGCCAATTTTGGGGAGGAGGGGTTTTCATGCCTGCCATTGAGCTCGTAACCCCCTCTGTCAGCTCCCATCTCTTGCACTATAATTGCCAGGTCTCAGTATGCGCACACACTGCAATATATAATTTATTTACAAATGGAACAAGGCTGCTATAATGAGAAACATGACATTGGTTATATAACGGGGGAATAATTGCAGTTTACAGTGATTTACAAATGGCTATAAGTGTATTTTAATCAGAGAGCAGTTGCGAGATAAATAAATAATTTTTTAAAAAGCAATTGTCACAAACAAGGTCCATCGCTCAGCGCTGGGAATCGCTCGTGTCGGCATTTCTAAAGTTCGTTAGTACAGCAGCATCAGCATAATCTACAGCACATGAGGCATGTGTGCCACCCAGATACATGCTGAGGGTACTGGCATATACAGGGCACAATGCACCAAGATCCGTGTAATACACAAACTGACCTTACTGTATATCCATGTATCTAATGCTATCCATCTACATAGCTATACATCCTCATATCTAATTATCTGTCTATCTATCTATCTATCTATCTATCTATCTATCTAATTATCTATCTATCTAATTATTTATCTATCTATCACAGTATCTATCTATCTATCTATCTATCTATCTATCTCATATCTATCTATCTATCTAGCTATCTAATTATGTATCTATCTATCTCATATCTATCTATCTATCTATCTATCTATCTATCTAATTATCTGTCTAACTATCTAATACGGTATCTATTTATCTATCTATCTATCTATCTAATAATATATATCTCTCTATCACAGTATCTATCTATCTATTTATCTTTCTATCTATCTATCTATCTATCTATCTAATTATTTATCTGTCTATCTAATTATTTATCTATCTATCACAGTATCTATCTATCTATCTATCTAATACGGTATCTATCAATCTTTCTATCTATCTATCTATCTATCTATCTATCTATCTATCACAGTATCTATCTATCTATCTATCTATCTATCTATCTATCTATCTATCTATCTATCTATCTATCTATCACAACATATATATATATCTATTACAGTATCTATCTATCTATCTATCTATCTATCTATCTTTTTATTACAGTATCTATCTATCTATCTATCTATCTAATTATATATCTTTCTATCACAGTATCTATCTATCTATCTATCTATCTATTACAGTATCTATCTATCTATCTATCTATCTATCTAATTATATATCTTTCTATCACAGTATCTATCTATCTATCTATCTATCTATCTATCTGTCTATCTAATTATTTATCTGTCTATCTAATTATTTATCTATCTATCACAGTATCTATCTATCACAGTATCTATCTATCTATCTTTCTATCTATCTATTTATCTGTCTATCTAATTATTTATCTGTCTATCTAATTATTTATCTATCTATCACAGTATCTATCTATCACAGTATCTATCTATCTATCTATCTATCTATCTAATACGGTATCTATCTATCTATCTATTACAGTATCTATCTATCTATCTATCTATCTATTACAGTATCTATCTATCTATCTATCTATCTATCTATCACAACATATATCTATCTATCTATTACAGTATCTATCTATCTATCTAATTATCTGTCTAACTATCTAATACGGTATCTATCTATCTATCTATCTATCTATCTAATTATTTATCTATCTATCACAGTATCTATATATCTATCTATTTATCTATCTATTACAGTATCTATCTATATATCTCATATCTATCTATCTATCTAATTATTTATCTATCTATCTATCACAGTATCTATCTATCTATCTATCTAATTATCTATCTATCTATCTATTACAGTATCTATCTATCTATCTATCTATCTATCTAATTATATATGTTTCTATCACAGTATCTATCTATCTATCTATCTATCTCATATCTATCTATCTATCATAATATCTATCTATCTATTACAGTATCTATCTATCTATCTATCTATTTATCTATCTATCTAATTATATATCTTTCTATCACAGTATTTATCTATCTATCTCATATCTATCTATCTATCTATCTATCTATCTATCTATCTATCATAATATCTATCTATCTAATTATATATCTTTCTATCACAGTATCTATCTATCTATCTATCTCATATCTATCTATCTATCTATCTATCTATCTATTACGGTATCTATCTATCTATCTATTACGGTATCTATCTATCTATCTATCTATCTATCTATCTATCTACGGTATCATATCTATCTATCTATCTCATATCTAATTATCTATCTATCTATCTATCTCATATCTAATTATCTATATATCTATCTATCTATACAGTATCTATCTATCTATTACGGTATCTATCTATCATTCTATTACGGTATCTATCTATCTATCTATCTATCTATCTATCACAACATCTTCTCCACCTCCTTTTTACATGGCCTCCATACAGTTGCTCCTCTCATAATCCCCACAACGGCATACAAATATTAAAAATATATATTCTAAATGACAGGAGGGGGCCTGAGCCTTGGTGCCCCCCCTTCCCCCCTCCTCCCCCCTAAATCCACCACTGGCTCTATCTATCTATCATATATTTATTTAATAGATGCATAGAAAACATAGGTGGGTGGGGCTGAATGTTGTAATTATCAGGACCCGCCCCCAACGTAGGGAGACACCTGCGATTCTCGGATCTACAGTGGTGGTGTTTAATGACGCATTCCAGTCATTTAGCTCAGCCCAATAATTCCCTGCGGGACCTGTGATTGCCGGTGTGTAACATACAAGTGAAGCGGGCAGAATGCGGGAGGGACGCCTACTCTTCCGGGGCTGTGGGGAACTACAACAAATGTCTGGAGCCTCCCGCAGCTTCCAGGGGGGTATTAAAGTATTAATATATGTTATATTTACAACTGAAACAGTATCACGTCTTAAGTGTGTATTGTGGTATGTAATATTTTGTGCCTTTTTTAGGTTTCAGTTTGGGGCTATGTATTAATCATCCTAAATTTACATTTCTACCACTACTTATTGCTGCAGTAAGACATGCGGAACCTCCGGGAATCACAACCACGGACGGAGGCTACACAGATAGCATGGTAGTCAGCATCGCTGCCTCATAGCACTGAGGTCATGAGATCACTTCCTGGCTATGGCAGATCTGTGTGGAGTTTGTATGTTCTCTCCAGGTGTATGTGGCTTTTCTCTGGGCTTTACGGTCTATGTGGACTATGACTGGAAACAGCTAAGTGCTCAAAGCATGGCGAGCAAAGCGAACCATGCTAGGGTGCACGCTACATTAATTGGGGGTCCGTGTCGAGAGATGTCGTCATCGGCACAAAAACATGAAAACTCATTTCAACATTTTCACTTGTAAACTTTTCCATGTCGAGCTTTTGCTTGTGTTGTTCTTGTCAAGATCGTCCACATGTCGACCTTTGTTGTCAACCTTTTGTCTGTCGCTCTAAACACAGTAGACCTTTCCATCCACACCCCCCCTGAACCACTCATTTTAGGAGCTAATCAAACAAAACCCACAAATCACACCTAGAACAGTTTATGCCGCACCCATTTTCCCATTGCATGCACTGGCAGAAAAGCTTTAACATTGCCCCCCTATTGCTGAAAATTGTCAGCCAGCCACTGGTCCCGTCTGTGGGTCACAGTGTTCTGCAGGCAGGGGGGCGGTGGGCAAATGGGAGAGTCGGTGATCATGGCTGTTCTGCAGATTAGCCATGATCACTGAATAGATGCTGTGGGCATGGCAACTAGTAGTGCCATGAGTGCTAGGCCACACCCCCACCTCCCACAGTCACACCCACACTGGCTTTGACCCCTTTTTCAGACCAACCACATTTCAGGTGCGGCAGGTCCTGAGTCAAAGAAGCAGAAAGTTGAGAGGTATGCAAGTAATAGTGGGAGCTGCCATGAAGTGTGGCTTAGTCCCAGGTGAGCTTACATTAGTCTAACGAGGATCCCATTTGGCAAATTACTGTAAAATTAAAGTTGCTTGGCTGGCTGTACTGTACTGGGCGCTAACTTGTAAATGAAGCGGTTTTCCATCAGGAACACGTGTACAGCTGTATAAAGCATTCATTGCTTTTAAATGAAGTAATGTCTGTTGAAGTGAATGATAAGAGCACATTACATTTCGGAGACCCTTCCTGCGACTTACTGTTTCATGTGCTGCATTGCATTACACTCCGATAATTGCTAGAACAACTCTCACACTTGTCAGCTCATGTAAATATCCTGGGTATGTTCTGGGAATCTGCAGTTCATGCGAGGTGAGGCCTGGGAGCTGCAGGTGTGTGTCCTACAGGAGGGACATCGGGAGCAAATATCACCATTCTCCTCTGTATAAAACATATTCAAATATTATTTTGACATTTTAGACAAGAGCTGGTACATAGGAGACAGTCAGTGTATACACTATATCTGCTTTATTTCCTGTAAGGCTTATATCCCTTGCACACTAGCAAGTGCGTGCAAGCCGGGTACAAAATCCTGGGTGATTTCACACTAGCCTCCCGACCTCGTATAAAGCCAGGTGGGTGATGTAATTGGGAGGCGGGACCGGTGTGGCGCTGGGAGATGACAGCATCTCCCTGCGGCACCTTTACAGTGCAGTGAACGAGACCCCCCGGGTCACGTCAACCCAGGTTGCCCATTCACACTGGCCCTAAATCCATGAGTGCCTCGCCCTGGGTTGAAATACTGGAAAGCTTCCTTAGCATTGGGCTTCTGTTGTGCGGCAGTGTCCTTAGAGCGGGGGTTGCCAGCTGCGTCAACAGCTCGTAAGGTTCCTGTGGTGTTGGCAGTGCGGGTGTGCTGGCGGCATCAATAGTGCCACTGGCGATGGCCACTGTGCGAGTGTGATGGAGGTGATATCTTTCACGCCATGCCCCATTGAAGCCAATTTAGAACCGCTGATTGGCTGAGAGCCGCCCATAGATTTCAATGGGATTTTTGAAAGTGGTGCTCGAATCACCAGTTTTTTATCGGATTGTGATCCAGGGCAGAGGGTGCCTTCTGAGCTGCAGCTCGGATCACCCCGAATCCCCAAAATTCGAGCGACTGATGTGAACGATATATTCTCTGTAAGGCGCTGCAGAATATATGTGCGATATATAATTATATAATTAGCTGTGAATAATTAATAGGAATAGATGAATTCATGTATATTATATTTTATTGCATGTTGTAAAATCCTTTAGTTTTTTGTTAGAAAAATTAAAATTTCAGCTTGCGTTGCTATTGACGGACCCTTTAAATAAGAAAATGTTTAGAAAAATGTGTGAAACAAAGTGAATTGAGAACAAGGGTAAAAGTCTTAACAATAAAAAAAAAGATCAATTTCTTGCAACATGTAAAACGGGAATGAATTCCCTCCAGCACAAAAAGCGGCTTCACCTCCAGGCTTCACCTGTCACAGGAGATCAAAGTAATATTTCTCTGTCTGTGCATAGCTGCATCAATGCAAACAACCTGCTGATACACAACACATTTATATAAACTGAAATAACATAAAATAGAAAATGTATAAATTGCTTTGGCCGGCTTACTAGAGAGGCAAGTCTGGGCCCCATTTACACAGAATAATATAGCCGAGTTGCGAAATCCTCTTTGATGTTTGAAGCACTTAATAAGATGGAATATGTGGAGGAGCAGGGGCAAATTCTTGGGGTGTTTCCAGTTGCCCACAACTCCCCTTCACCAACAAGTGACCTGGGTGGGCGGCTCAACTTATGACCATGAAAGTATTAGTATATAATACAATTTTATAATCCAGCCTCAACATTTAATATAAGGGTCAAAATGGATTTACCCATCGGCAGTGGATTCTCCTAAAAATGTTTCCTGTTTAAGACACTTCGAGTACAGAATCACTGCAAAAGGGAGACCAGAGAGCAGCAGCCAGCAAGAAGAGACAGGTGTCTTACCAAGAGGTGGGAGAATATGTGTTTAGAAAGCTCAGTTACTGTATGTTTCTTACTGGTTGTACGGTGTAGATTGATTATTGGATTTTTAGACTTTTCCTGACCATGCATATTATTTATATGCGATAAATGTTTTATACAGAAAATTGGTTTTGTAGACTTCTTTCTGTCAATACTATGCTATAAAGACCATCTATAGTGTTATTTTTTTATACTGTATGACATGCAATATCCAGTGTATAAGCAGGCCAGTGGTCACATATATGTCCATGGCCTGTGCTAGGTACTCCAAATTCCTGCAGGGTAAGGGACAAGGATAATGAAATGGTGCCAAAAAAGGCTGTTCCTTCTTTTGCATATACCAGATTACTTTGATCGCTGGCCCTCTATTTGTCTGATGTATTGTGCATACTGCACTATGTATGCCTGTCCTCTGTACCCGTTAGCCTTTGCAGAGACTATATCAACTTACCGGGAGATCTCTTGCTAGTTATTCTTTTTCTTGCCAGTGTTCTGTTTATACTTTATTCATATGGAAGAAAAATATTACCCCATTGTTGAGATTTATTGAGGCTGACGATGTAAAAAAAAAATCTGAATTTTCTAACTTTTTGGAAAGTCAAAAACTAGCAAGGGACATAGACGCGTCGCCATCTGTATTGTTAAATATGAAATGTAAATGACCCCACAGTTACTATAAGTTACCATCTGCCCTGAAAGTATATGTTTTTTTTATCTGAAAGGATTATAAATTTGAGATGTTTTTTTGGTTTAGTGTTTGGCACTGAAATGTCTCCTGTCCGTAACGCCAAGGGAACTGTGAAGAAAAATTGCTTGTGGTTTCCATTAAAAATGTAATGGTCTCGGCAGAGCAGAAAGCAATATCCGTCTTTAATCCAGACAGGTTGAAATAGAAGATGTAGAGGAGGAATAATCAAAGACAGAGGCTGATACACATAGATGGTTTTGACACCTCACCCCGAAACATCCTTTGTCATTATTTACCCAAAAAACGCAATCTCCTTCTTCTTTATGTATAAAATGTGACGTCTCCTCAAACAAAACTCCTTGTAAGATAAGGACACAGGGAGAATCCCCTGAGGGGGCATAAACATGTTTATCAATACATAATTTCAATTCATTTTGTGTCAAGATTTGGACTATGATCTTCCCTGAAAATAAGATATCGACTAAATTTACTAAAACTTCTAAAAATGAAAAGAGATGATATTGCTCATAGCAACCAATAAGATTATGTGTATCATCTTTCTATTGTATCCTAGAAAGTGATAGACAGAATCTGATTGTTTAGTGCCTTATTGTTCAGGACTCCCATATCGGCTGTGCGTAGCATTCATTATTTTTGATGTGCGCATGAGCCGGTTTATTTTTGCATGGGATGTTGGGTTATGACAGTGCTGTCTACACGGTGCATGCGCTGTTTTGTTTTGAAAACGCCGTGGACCAGCAACCCCAGTGGGCCAGCAAGAGAAACAATAAAGTTTTTAGGGGGAGTGCTACCTAAATAAAATCCCACCACACTGTGTCTAGGGTCCGGGCAGCGCCGCTGAACACTATGTCAGCCACAGCCCGGCCCGGCCACTCGGCAACCCAGCCCTGCCCCCGGCAACCCGGTGTGTCAGTAGCCGGAGCCGTAGGCTGTAGTAACACAACAGCCAGGGGTGAGGAGAAGGCGCTGGCGGAGGAAAGGGCTGCCCAATGCTAAACAGTGGCAATCCCAAGAATTTTCCTGGCTTGCCAGTCTGGACACTGAAGCATAGCCTGGAAAATTCTCAGGATTACCACTGAAGGGGTTAATATACCAGCATCACGGGATTAGGACCGGAGAAAGCGATATGCACGTCACGTAACGTGCAGGGATAGAGCATATACCCCTTAAAAGAGCATTAATAAATCTACCCTTAAATGGGGGGGGGGGGGGGGGCAATTTGTGAACATTGTCAGCAGTATTAGGTTTAGGCTTGGAGAGAGATAAAGTACCAGACAATCAGCTCCTAACTTCCATGTTACAGGCTGTGTTTGAAAAGTGGCAGTTAGGGGCCATCAGGTTTAATAGACCCCTGAGTCATTTCAGTATACTGTACTTCCAACTATCATCCATTATTCATGAATGTTTTTTTTTTACTAGATTGTTACACGATTGTCTCTGTCGTTATTAGATGTGAGGGTAATAGGATTTGATTGGTATGAAAGCTGCCACATCAGTAATACAAGCTGTTACTGCTGTAAGTACAATTTTGTCTCCAAGGCGCTACAACAAAGGCAGCTACACAATGCCAAGGAGGAACCACTTCATTTAACACAATTATCCAAACTGGCAGCACGGACAGTGTAATGATTAGCACTGAGGTCATGGGTCCCCTTCCCACCATGGCTCTAACTGTGTGGAGATTGTATATTCTCCCCGGGTTTGGGTGGGTTTCCTCCGGGTGCTCCGGCTTCTTCCCACATTCCAAAAATATACTCATAGGTTAATAATTGGCTCCTAACAAAAAAATACTAAACCTGGAATGTCTGTACATGTGGTAGGAATATAGGGGATGACTCAGGAACACTCAGAAGGGTTTTTGTGGACAGTGCATGTGCGATTATGTGCATATGCAGCCCAGCTGTGTGAACGCCTTTGGCTCGCCAGGGGTCTTCCTTAGGGGCCACCGTAATGAGGTTTACATTTTGCTGTGTATGGCAAGCAGGCTGCTGATCTGGACACAGGGCCGGCGCTACCCACTCAGCAGCTCCTGCAAAGCAGGGAGGCGCCATGCTGAAAAGGCGCTGTCTCCCTCCCTGCTCTGCTAAAGCTGCCTCAGCCCTCACTGTCACTGCCTCCTGCATGCCGTCCACAGTGCCTGTCTGACAGCGGGCGGCAGTATGGAGAGGCTGAGCAGCTCCCTGCACCGCGCACACACTGTCCTCCTCCTGCGACCTGCCCCCTCTTCCTCACGGACACTTGCGCTGAGGCATGTAGCGCTGTCTGTGAATGCCTGGATGTCATGTCCGGATCCGCCCCCTACCCATTGCTCCCTGCGCCTGTCAGCTGTCGAACAGGCAGCAGCGCCACCTCCCCTTCCTTCCCTCTTCTCAGTGTGCTGTGCCAGTGTCACTGCCAGTCCTGAACACTCCGCCCCCTCTATCTCCTCCCCTCTTCTCCAATCTCCTCCTTCTCTCCCCTCCTTTTCCCCTCAGTCACGAGTGCTGCACATACTTTTTGTACTGCTTTCGGATCGCATCGCACACACATTTCATGCATGCTGTGCGATGCGATGTGATCTAGCCCATAACGTGTATGCGATTCTCGCAGCGTGTATGGACACCTTTAGTGCCTGAAACATTTTGTGGACACAGCACTGAGATGGTGTATGCATACTGTACATGTACATGCACCAGAGTTCCTCCATAGGATCGCATGTTGCATACACTCCCACAATCGGGCTGCAGCTTGTTGCAATGGCAATGTGAAAAGGCGCAAAATGTATGGTTTGCAGGAGGGCACCGGACACCCTAGCACCAGCCCTGTCTAAACAGCATCTATTCACCGGATTATAGGGGGGACTCGCAACTGCCCCTACAGCGGGATGTTCCTGCGGTATGCGGGACAGTTGGGAGGTATTCAACAGCCATTGGTGCCCAGAATCCAGACTGAGGATATTTGCATTCATCTCCAGTTTCCTGAGCAAGTATAAAGTATTAATAGCAAGATTCCTGCACCGTTTAAACGGAGACTTTCCCGGCTGTTAATTACCATCTGCACCTTCCTCTGCTGCAAGAAATCCTGAAATCACAGCAGTGCAATTAACCTCTGAGCGGGTCTGGATCATTGGGTAGACAGCATGATGGTCAACAAGAATTAGGTCGACAACATTAGGTCAACATGCATTAAGGTCGACATGCAGGAAGATCGACATGACTGTAGGTCGACATGGGTTAGGTCAAAAGGGTCATTAGGTCGACACAAGCATTAGGTCAACATGTGGAAGGGTGAGAGTCAAAAGGTCGACATGGGGTTTTTCAAAAAATGTCCTGAATTTCTACACAGTCGACATGGACACTAAAACATAGCACCACGTCCCCTCGCACGGCTCGCTGCACTCGCCATGCTTCGGGCACACTATTTTTTTCTCCCATAACACCCTAGTGGATGGTACAGCATGAAACACCACCTGTCGGCACTTGTCGGCTCAAAAAAATTGTGAAAAACCACATGTCGACCTTTTGACTGTCGATCTTCCCCATATTGACCTAATGCTTGTGTCGTCCTAATGACCCTGTCGACCTAACCCATGTCGACATACAGTCATGTCAACTTCCTGCATGTCGACCTAAATGCATGTCGGCCATCATGCTGTAGACCTAGTGACCGTATCCCCTCTGCGCTCCCAGCTCAGATTCAGCATTTCTCTCCATTGTTTCTAGCTTCACTGATGTCTGTTCCTGGTAACCCACAGCTGCTATCCATCCCAGTCTACAGTCTGCTTCCAGTCCCACCATCAACTCTGTGCATCCAGACCCTGGAATCCAGATATTAAGTAAGGAGATATTACTATTATCTACTGTACCAACCCATTATACAGTCAGGTTATCTGCAGCTACACTTCTTCCTGCTTCATATACCATCTGTCATCGCCACCATAGTCCTTGTGTGCCAGTGCTCAGGATACATCTGTCTCCCTCTGCCGAGACCCGGGTCCGATTCCCGGTCAGGTATTGCATCTCTTCCACTACATATCCAGAGATTCCCGGACCAGCCAGCCTCACATACCTCCAGCCTCCAACACAGACTTATACCGACTCTGGGTTCACAAACACAGCGAGTGGGACAGGACTCCACTGCAGCGGTGTAGCTAGGTGCAATGGTGCCCGGAGCAAGGGCATGTTTCGCGCCCCCCCTACCCGGGTGGATCAGCACTGACCATACATGTGCACACATATGTGTATATGCATATGGCTGTGCACATCGCACAGTGGGTTCCTTTCAGTGAAGATACATCCCCCAAGATACGATTGCATATTACAATGCGATCCTGGGCGGGCATCGGGGGTATATAAAATGGGTCCTCAATGCTCTGCCCCTCCAATTACTTTCACTGCTACAGGACCAGACAGACCCTGGCCAGAGAGGAAGGGTAAGTATATTTGCAGTAGGGAGGGGAAGTGGTACAGAGTGGGGGGCAGAATGGGACTGGTGTTGGAGCAGGACATTGCATAAAACATAAAAGGGGGTAGGCCAGTACAGAGCAGGGAGGAAGACATGACAGGGAGTGAGGCAGGAGAGAGGGGGGGAGTGATAAAACTGTAGACCCCCCTGTCGCTGGGCCTATTAGTCAGTGACCGGACAATATGCAGGTTCACACTGCCAGCACTGTTAAACACCCCCAGTGCACGCTTGATATTGTAAAATTACCCCCTCTGACCTCTAGCTGCTGCCAGCCTGCCGCTTTCTGCGGAGCTGCATCGTCTTGCGGTGTGTTCTGACGGCAGCAGCTCCGTCTTGAAGTGCTACTAGTGCACTATACAGTGCAGGCAGGCGGGGGGCTGGGTCCTGGACTTAGGAGAGGGAGCCGAGCTGAGCGCGCGGGTATACTCCGCAGTCAGCACTGCAGACGCTGCTGTCTCTCTCCCCCATAGCTCCCAAACCGGCGCATGCGCAATGAGAGCGCTGGCCGGGTTTTTTTCTTTCTCAGGGCAGGGAGCGGTCGAGCAGGCGAGCAGGGCAGTGGAGCCGGCGGCAGAGTGCAAGCTCCGGCGCCAGGTGACATTACTGTGCCCGGAGCAAGCGCTCCGCCGGCTCCACCGTAGCTACGCCTCTGCTCCACTGGACCAGCCGGCAGATAAGCACATGACCTCCACTTGCTGAACATCTCCAGCCAGAAGCCTGCTGGGCATGAGAGCCAGAGTGCCCGGATAGGTACGACTCTCCAAGATCAGACACACCCAGACATACCGTGCCAAATGGCCAGATGGTGCAGGCATAACATTGGGTGAGGAGAGCGCACCCAACTAAGGAATAACTAACAACCCCTCTAAGCAGCTGCTCTTGCTGCCACCTCAATAAGGGCCACCACCAGGGTTTCATACAGACAAAACAAGTAATGAGTGACAGGGGTCACGAACATGATCCTGCGAAATCCACACCCTCACCTGTGATAGGCTGTCAGTCCACAAACTCATCACCAAATTAACATATAAAAGCAAAGTCACTAACATCATAAAGGGGCCCCTCGCTAACAACCTTGCGCTTTCATTTGTTTTGGCTTATTCGGCCTCATGCATTAATTAATTGGCATTTTTAAAAGATCAATAAATGGTACTAATTATTATTGTATAGAGTTGAGAATGTAGCAGAGTTTCAGGAAACACCATCAGACGCCTTAAATCTACGAACAGCCCTACTTAACCAGTGGAGAAGTTTTACTGAAGATAAATCTGTACTCACTGTTATACACACTGGTGGATGCAGCAGTTTGTCATACAGATTACCAGCTGGTGAGTGTATTTGGGTAGTGGAACAAAATCACTATGCAAACAGGTATTTTGTAGGTCTCACTGGAGCGAAGTGAAAGTACAGTATAGTGTCTTCTACTGTGTCACTCCCATACAGGCCCTTATTCTGGTTCACTCTCAGAGGCAAATTCCTTCTCAAATGGACAAAACCATGTGCACTGCAGGGGGGGGGGGGGCAGATGCAACATGTGCAGAGATAATTAGATTTGGGTGAGTTATTTTGTTTCTGTGCAGGGAAAACTCTGACTGCTTTATTTTTACACTGCAATATAGATCTCACTTTGAAGAAAAACCCCACCCAAATCTAATTCTATCTGCACCTGTTACATCTGCCCCACATGCAGTGCACATGGTTTTGTCCATTTGAGAAGGAATTTGCCTCTGAGAGTGAACCAGAATAAGGCCCACAGTCTCAAGATGGCTTTGCTCATATTCCGTCATGTTCAGTAGTAGTTTTGGCGGCCATCTTGGTACAGAGTATGAAGCTTTCCCTGGAAGAACAGCAAAATGTATTCAATTTGTGATTCTGTGATTCTGTGAAGACACCTTGAAAACATGTAGTGCTAGGGCTCCCGGTGTAGTAGAGATGGAAAACACTGCTTCTTACATTAAAGATATTCTAATTGCTATAAGAGACATTAGTGTATTTCAGATATTTAATATGTGAAATAAACATGAGGGCCTTAGAAGTTGGAGAGATATATGTCCTCTGGGAAAGACTTGTTGGATTTTCTATAGAACATGTTTAATTTTTTGTCTTTTGTCTTTACAAATATTCATATTAATTAGCTGGGCTGAACATAAATGAAGCGGAGGCAAAGATAAATAAATATTGGCCAAAATCTAAATGAAATATTAAAGTACTCAGGGACTCTGAGATGGGACTGGAACTCTGCATTTATACCCAGTTATTATATTAATTAATTAATGGGGTCATTAGATAGACATGCATTAGATGGACCACTGAAGGTCGACATGCATGAAGGTCAACATGACTGAAGGGCGACATGGGGTTAGGTCAATACAAGCATTAGGTTGACTTGGGGAAGGTTGACATACAAAAGGTCGACATTTCTTGTCCCGAATGGTGACACAATCGACATGGACGCTAAAAAAGTGCGCCGCGTCCCCTTGCATGGTCCACTACTCTCTCCATGCTTTGGGCATGGTGCCTCGCTACTATTTTTTTCTAACACCACACCCTAGTAGATGGTAGGGCATGAAATACCGCCTGTCAGCTCAGAAAAAAGTGTAAAACCCTTGTCAACTTTTTGACCGTCGACCTAACCCATGTTGACCTTCATGAATGTCGACCTTCACCATTTTTCAACTGCTAAAGACACCACCACCTGTTAATCCTTGGATTTCAACATCCGCAATTTAGGAGGTTATTCTGGTCGATGCGTAAATTTCCGAATTCTTTCGGAGCGGACCGCACGCCACGCTGTGTGGACATCGTACGAAGAAACGCCCACCGGTCCTCCGCATTCGGACAGACTCACTCTTTAAGAAGAGGGCGTGTTTACGGACGACATCCAAACCTTGCGTGTGCGGTGGCCACACAAAGATTCTGCACGGTCTTACAGCATTAGAACGGGCCGTACGCACCAATGCAGTGTATTTCGGCAAAACTCACGACTGTTATCTGAACTCATAAATCTGTCACATGACACACTTATGCAATTAGGCAACCTCATTAAAAAGTGTTTGTTTTTAAAAGTGACATGTATATTTATATTAGTGATACCAAGTTCTGTCCATTGCTTGCAGTGTAAATGTGTGTAAAAAATGCAGCCGTGCTTTCAGCATACATTTGTGTGTTTAGTAATGGTCCATTTAGGCTGCAATGGTTCCAATTGAAGCAATGAAATGAGTGTAATTAATGAGTAATGAGTAGAGGAGTGGATTGTATTGTGTTCAGCTGACAGTGGTTCAGGTGCGGCCGTTCTAATTGGGCGATCCGAATGCCTAGCGCATGACCGAGTGGTGTCCGCAAAGTAATACTTGCTTATGAAGACCGCATATTTCCTGCCTGTTGGTTCGTTTGCAGTCGGTGTTCTGTCCGAATGCACTCCCTCGTGTACGCCCATGTTTACGCCCAGTTTAGCCCACTTTGAAACGACGCCCCTGTGTACTTCCGAATGACGCCCATATTACGCCCATATTTCACGAGTGAATGCGGTGCACATTTCTGTACGGTATTAGTGAGAACGAGTACGGAGACCGTGCGTGGCACATGCGCATAGCGTTGCCCACGCATGCGCAGACGGCTAAAAAACGCCATCCGAAAGAATTCGGAAATTTAAGCATCGACCAGAATAAGGCCCTTAGTGAGGTCATCTCCACTTAAGAGCTCCACATCCTCCAGCGGCAATTCCAAGATGCACCAGTTCTAAAGGTGCCCATACACATTACAATTATTGTATACAATATCGCATCTCATCTCGGTTTTGCGATGCGATGGGATCTAGTACAAAAAGTATGTGCAGCACATACTTTTTGTACTAGATCTCATCCCATCACAAAACTGAGATGCAATGAGATGCGATATTGTATACAATATTGTATACAGTAATTGTAATGTGTATGGGCACCTTAAGAACATTTTATGGTGCTCTGTTTCCGAAGCAGTTAAAACTCAGGGGACTACAATCACTGATAAAGACTGAGCAATATACGAACAAGCGGGAGTTCTATATATCCATTTGAGTTTACTGCTAGATCCTCCATGTCCCATTTTAATCAGCTATTTTGAAAGTTTTATTAATGTGTTGGTTTACCTAGATGTTTTTAAATAAACATTAATTGTTATAGCCAGTTGACCCCACTTCCATTTATTAGCGCTTTACTGCATTCTTTTGAACTGTGTCGTATTTCTGTATGGGAACTGACCTTTCCTCACGTGAGCAGCTTGACCAAACATCCCCTATTTGGAGCATGATTTACCTTTGGCAATCACAGTTCTATTATGAGACTCCACCGTATATGGTTCAGAAGAAAGCCGAGAGAGCAAATCTCAGCAAAATGTGTCAAGATCCTACCACCAGGCCCGGCGACAGGAGGGTCAAGGGGGAAACTGTGACAGTCTCTTTCAGGGCCCCAGAGCATGTCTATGGGGGGCAGTGATGTACTCAGCTGCTCAGCCTTCCATTGAGCCCCACAATCATAAGTTGGGTCGCCCAGCCCCCTTCCACAGCCATAACCAGCCCCGGGCTCAAAGAGCCAATCCTGGTATCAAAAATCATGGGGCAAACTAAATAGCGGTCCCCTAGAATTTTTAAAACCAGCACCAGGCTTAAGTGCCAGTCCTGGTTCCCAAAATATAGGGGACAAAATAAGGAGGGGTCCCCCCGTATTTCGAGAACCAGCATCAGGCCCATCCAGCCAGCAGGGTAATGCCACAGCCAGTGGGAGATTTTTTATACAAGTCCCCCCCCGCCAAAGCATTTACCCCCTGACCGGTCAGCCCATGCACGAATGTTGGGGAAGTGGGGACCCCCCAATGAAGGGTCCCCCTCTTCCAGAATCTACCTACCAAGGCTGAAGCCCGATACTGTCGCCGGTACCCCTGGGCTGTGGGCACCGGGCTGATAAATGTGTAAAAGAAAGATTAAATCCATTGGGTTCTGTTGCGGAACCATGAGTCCCAGCCTGCCTGGACCGCATAACGAGACTTGGAGAACCACAAGTCCCAGAATGCGGGCCATTATTGGGCTTGCTGGGACTCTTAGTTCCACAGCAGAACCAAATATCTTTTACACTAACATTAGTCCGGTGCCCTCAGCCCAGGGGTACTGGGGACAGCACTGGGCTTCAGCACGGGCAGGGGTAACTCTGAAGTAGTGTTCCACATAGCTCCAATTAGTGCTGCAGTTAACTGTTGGTTTAGATCAGACATGTCCAAACTATGGCCCTACAGCTGTTGTTAAACTACAAGTCCCATCATGCCTTGCCACAGTTTTGCTATTAGGGAATATAAAACTATGGCAAGGCATGCTGGGATGTGTAGTTTCACAACAGCTGGAGGCCCACAGATTGGACATGCCTGGTTTAGATGCTTTCCCAGAACCATGCACCACTATCTTCTAGCTACATACACTCACCGGTTGGTGATCTGTATAAGACTACTCCGCTCCATCTACCACTACCAGTGTATACAACAGTGAGTACGGCTGTACCTGCTTCCTTTTCAATAAAACCACTTCACTGAATAGGTAACTGGGCCGTTCATAGTTATAAGGCTTCCACTGGTGTGTACAGTAACTCTGCTACAGCCTCACGCCTGTAACCACATGTTTCCATAAATGAAGAGTGTGGAATAAAATGTCGGCAGTCATAATGTCAACATTTATCATATTGAAATGTCCATAATGTGGAGGTTGACCATGTTGATATTCATCAAATACAGTAGACAGCAGTGACGGCTCCAGAGGTGGGGCTAGAGCACAGTTCAAAACACCAACTGCCAGTGAGTCAGTTTGTAATGGCAGTTGGTACAAGTGGGTGTGGCTCCCATGTTTGAATTTTGAACTGTGCTGCAGCTCCTCCCACCTCTGGAGGCTCCCTTGGTAGACAGTGATAAAATGTTAGAATGTCATTGTATTGTCTCTGGCGGCCCAACTGTCACTTATCTATCTCAAGACAGTAGCGCACGCAGGGGGGGTTTATGAGTACCCAGAAACCCCTCCAGGAGTCTAAGGGAAGTAGCCTGAAAGCTGAGGGTCCCCTCTTTCAATGGGTACAAGAATTTTAAAAATCAGCCCTTGGGAACCGGAGATATCTGACTTCAAAACAGTGGTCCCCATCCAAGCCTATTAATTGCTCTTCCCAGGTAGATATTTCAGGTTCTGTCTGACTTAGAGTTTTTCTGAGGGTATATTCCAAAAGCTGGGACTCTCCCCCTTTGATGGACACTAGTAGCTTGACTCTACTGTTCCCAGAACCAGAGATATCAGCCTTCCAGTAGCTGGTTACTGCTCCATCTCCACACACCTGGTATGTAGTTTTATATACTCGTTGGCAGATTACTCTGCCTCCTGAGTTCTGATCCCCTAGTCCCCAATACCATTTGGTAGGTGGGATTCTCTCGTTTTTAATTCCATTAAAATCTAAGATATATATTTCTGGGAACTGGAGATATCTGCAGTCAAGCAAGCTGTCCTCCCACCAGAAAATTATGAATAATAAGCCCACTCCACTATACACCCCTCCTCTGCGTATTAAAATCCTCTACCACCCTGGAAGTTATGTTTTAGGACCCCTTTATTCAGCCCAGTGCCCCCTTCTCCCACCCCATCTCCCACCATCTGTGCAGTAAATGGGGCAATTAGTGGAACTTACTGATCCAGGCCCTACATGCTGAGCGGTTGATATAATACCCCCTACCACCCGTGGGACATCAAAGCTTCCCCCACCCCTACCGCTGGAGGATCAGTAGGTGCCCCAATACATTGCTATGCCCAGGGGTCTACACTTCTGTTATGTATGTATATATATGTGTGTGTGTTTTATTATTATTATTTATATACATTTGGTCTATCTATAATACTTTAACTGACCCGGCATATACTGGGTCACCTAAGTGTCCATCTCCGTGCTTTGCTCCGCTCCTCTGGAAACCCCCTTCTGAAAATCCTGCGTTTGCCACTGCAAGACTGCAGCATCTCTGGCGGCATCTACCGGTCCCAGCGATCATGTGACTTCTGAGTATCACCTCCAATTCTAACCCTAACCCTCCCTCTTGTGCCTAACCCTATCCTACTCCCCTTGCAACCTTCATGCCCACAACCTAAACCTAATGTCGACATTCCAACATCAACATTTCACATGTCGACATTCTGAGAATGCCGACACATTACCCATAAACATTTTAACAATGTCATCACAAATGTTGTTGATATTTTGATGGTAACATTTTAAATGTCGACATTGCCAACCGGTTTCACTGTATCTATTTTTCTGCTGAAGAATGAGAGTAGGTTCCTTAGCGTAACTTTAAAACTATGACATGGCATTACAAGAACATAGCGGTCTGAAACACAGGAATAACACGAGCGCACGGTCTTAATATAATGTCTTAATATAGAAGACAGAATGGTGTATTTACAGCGAGAGGTCTTGTGAGAAATGCAAAATTCGCATTAAGTCCTAAGCAATGTTAATATAATGACACCGAAATGTGAATTACAGAAGAGAGAATTAACGTATTTACTGCCGGTGCTTAATTATACATGAGAAATTAGCATACTGTACGGCGAACACAAATGCTAATGCGATGTAGCAATAGAATCGTGTATACGCAGTCAGGGCTTGGTTATACGTGCACAAATCATAGGCAAATGTTACTGCACTGTGAGGATGGGCCCAATACATAACGGAAAGCAATCTAAATGCTGATAGAACTCTACATACTGTACCATGGAGAGATGCGTATCCCTGCAAATCAACCGCAAGTTGCAGCACCTCTGCACCATTCTGTATTTCCGTGTTATACACAATGTGGCAGCGGGGGGTATGTATCATTATGTCTCCAGCATGTTGGTCGACATGCAGGAAGGTCGACATGACTGTAGATTGACATGGGTTAGGACAACAGGGTCATAAGGTCGACACAAGCATCAGGTCCACTTGGGGGTAGGTGGACAGTAAAAAGGTCAACATGGGGTTTTTCACATTTTTTTGTCCGGAATTTCAGCACAGTCGACATGGACACTGAAAAGTAGCACCGCGTTCCCTCGCATAGCTTGCTACGCTCGGCACACTATTTTATTCTCCCACCATGCCCTAGTGGATGGTAGGGCATAAAATACTGCCTGTCGGCACATGTCGGCTCAAAAAAAAAAGGTGAGAACCCCCATGTCGACCTTTTGACTGTCGACCTTCCCCCATGTCGACCTAATGCTTGTGCCGACCTAATGACCATGTCGACCTAACAGATTTCGACCTACAGTCATGTTGACCTTCCTGCATGTCGACCTTAATGCATGTCGACCCAATGACTGTCGACCCAATGCTTGTAGACCTAATGACCGTTTCCCGGCAGGGGCAGCATAATTCCACATGGAGAGAATGTGGAACAGGTTCAGCAACAGCAGGAATAATGAAGTCCAGTCCACTATTTTCTGAATATCTCCGGGAAGCAGGGTTTGACTAATTAACCTCACCTGTGGTTTCCAGTTAAACATCTGTTCAGAGCAGAGGGTCAGTGTTCCCAATGCAAGTTAGTGACTAGGCAATAGGCTTGGGGGTGTGGGGACTATGCTAGGGACCCTGGAGTGTTGTACCCACATTGTTAAGCCTGTTTATTGCCTGCTGAAAACCTGCAATGCTGTATCCTGTGGGAGACCCAGCGGCCTCCTTCTCCCCACGGCCGTCGCAGTGCCGGGCGAGGGGAGAAATCGTTGGATGGTGATGGATTTCCCCCCTGTGTGCTACCGGTATTAGTGTTTGAAAGCCAAAGAACACCAGTGCCACAGTACAGACTAGTGTAAATGATACATTAAACTTTTACAACTATCTGTACCAGTGACGTGCGGTGAGGTCATTGCCTGGGGAGGCACTGACCTCACCGCACGTCACTGCATACATACATAGGTATGCAGCGGCCGCCCGCCGCCGGTACATGCGCGCCCCACCTGCCCTCCCACCACCCGGCGGACTCACCTGTCATCTTCTCGGCGGTGACGGCGGCCGGTCCGGGTGAGTGACAACGGCAGTCTCCCAGCAGGCGCCGGACTCCGCGCTGCTGCTGCTGCATCCTCTCACGTTCCTGCATGTGTGATTGGGCCAGCAGATCCAGTGCTGGATCCGCTGTCCAATCACATCTGGGGGCGTGCGTTTATACTGGTGCCGCTGTCATTGCGGCACCAGTATGAATGCCGCTTCCCCATTCATATTCAATGGGCTTTTACAGCCCATTGCTGCACCCTGCCCCCCTGCCCACCCCTTCCCGCCCCACGCTGCCCGGAATCTCAATGTTAACAGCGGGAGGCACCTCTCCCGCTGCCTCGTACCCTCACATGCAGCAGTGTAAGAGGGTGGGAGGCAGCCGGAGAGGGAGAAATGATGAAAATAATAAAAGAAGATATATAAATATCTTCTTTTTATTATTTTCATCATTATGACAGGGGAGGCTCTGCCTCCCCTGACTGCACGTCCCTGAAATTCTGTACATATCACACCGTCCTAATACTTTATTGCTGCACTGAAATACAAAATGATGAAAGCACTTTTAAATTGTCCCTTCTATTATTCAGGCGTAATTATATTATCCTCCCGGGGCGCGCGTGTGTGAGTCTCTGCAGCCGGCGCTGTTCTAACCTGTTTGTCCTCTCTCTGTCTGACTCTGGGCCCTGGGCTGTTTAATGCTGCAGACAAAGCGCACAGCGATTCGCCAGCTCGTGACAACCCGCCGACGGTCTGCAGCCGCTACCTGTACAAAGTGCCATTAACTAATATCTGGAAAATGAAAATGAAATGTGCAATATTCTCCTGGCCTCCACATTACCTTGTGTATTGATTTAATCAGAAAAGCCACAGCAGAAATACAATTCAGTCAGATGTACCTTCCATCATGGCCGCCTCCTCGCTCTGGCACAAATTGGAAGGTCTCTGCAGACATTATGTGCCGCAGATTCTGATGCTCTGATATATATTTCAGGAGATTAGATCTGGGCCTGCTGCAGTTATGGGAAGGATGTGACAGACTAGGGTAAAGCTAAATACGCTGTTATTAACTTCGAGTAAAGAGACATTTCAAGACAGGTTGCGAGTTTGCAATGAGATCTGTCTTGTTGGAACATGCAGCGAGTTTGTGGTCCCAATGTTGAAAATTACTACAGTATGTGGTAGAGAAATCATCGATGGTTTGATGTTGATGACGTTGAATACTTTTTACAGATGGTTTCCCTCCATCGATGGCACAGCAAAACTTTTCTTTTTTTAGGAGCTGGAACACTTAGCATAGATCCTCCCCTCTCACCCCTGAAGTCCCGCCTCCAGGTTCTGATTGGCCCACGGGGATAACCATCGATAATTAAAACTATTGATGGTCTTCCATAGTTTGTTACTATTGATGTCTGGTTGCAGTATCGCCATCGATGGCAACCATTGAGGCAGACTGGGTCACATGCAACGGGGGATGGAGAGGGTGACATGGAGTGGCAGTGGGTGATAGGGGGAGGATAACAGGCAATGTAAAGAACCAGGGAATGACAGGCAAAGTGTGACATGAAGTGAGTGATGGAAAGGGGCAGAGGGTCATGGGGGGAATAACAGTGTGCGGGTGATGGAGAGGGGCAGTGTCTTAAAAGGAGAGGATTCCAGAGAGAGAGGGAGAGAGAGTGGAGAATGGTGAGAAGCAGTGGGTGACAGGGAGAGGGTAATGAAGAGAGGCAGAGGGTAAAAGGGAGTTAATGATGGAGAGAAAGAGTGGGGGACTGGGAGAAGGTGATGGAGATAGGAATTGGGTGACAGGGAAAGGGTTATGGAGAGGCACTGGGTGACAGGGTGAGGGTGACAGGCAATGGGTAGTGACAGAGAGGATTAGACAGGGAGTGGTTGATGGAGAGAGGCAGTGGGTGAGTTAATGAGTGATAGGCAATAGGTGTGAGAAAAAGGCAGTGACTTACAAGGAGAGAGCACAAGGGAGAGGCAGTGGGTGACGGAGTGAGTGACGGAGAGAAGCAGTGGGTGACAGGATGTGGGTGATGGAGAGAAGCAGTGGGTGGCCAGGAGATGATGACAGGCAGTGGGTGACGGAGTGGGTGATGGAGAGAGGCAGTGGATGATGGAGTGAGTGGCAGCTAGTGAGTGACAGAGAGAGGCAGTGGCTTACAAGGAGAGAGCTCAATGGAGAGGCAATGGGTGATTTGGGAGTGGGTGATGGAGAGAAACAGTGGGTAAAAGGGAGTTAGTGATGGAGAGAAACAGTGCAGGACTGGGAGAAGGTGATGGAGATAGGCAGTGGGTGACAGGGAAAGGGTTATGGAGAGGCACTGGGTGACAGGGTGAGAATGACAGGCAATGGGTAGTGACAGGAAGGATGTGACAGGGAGTAGGTGATGTAGAGAGGCAGTGGGTGAGAGAGTGAGTTATAGTGAATAGGTGCGAGAGAAAGACAATAACTTACAAGGAGAGAGCACAAGGGAGAGGCAGTGGGTGACAGAGAGTGAGTGATGGAGAGAAGCAGTGGGTGACGGTGTGGGTGATGGAGAGAAGCACTGGGTGGCCAGGAGATGGTGACAGGCAGTGGGTGACAGGGATTGGGTGATGGAGAGAGTCAGTGGATGATAGAGTGGGTGACAGCTAGTGAGTGGCAGAGGGCAGGATGTATTAACATACATCGCCGCCCTACCGCCGCGATGCCAGCGCATATGTATTAACTGGCCTCTGATTACCTGAGCAGAAGGTCTCGGGCACCACTGTGAGGCCATTATAAAAATGAGCAGCACAGAGACCTGATAATGGGGAGTTGGATGGGCAGTGACCCTGTGTTGGGTGGGCACAGTATGCCAATGCAGGTATGTACCGAACATTTTTGGTACAGTTTGTGCAGGCTGCATGATGTCACAGCTAAGTTGAGCAGGCAGTGGGCTACCATAGATACAGTATGTGAACACAACACATGGGAAAAGGGTCGACATGGGTCTAGGTCGACAGGTCCTTAGTTCGACAGGTCATTAGTTCGACAATGTCTAGGTCGACAGTCAAAAGGTCGACATGGGGTTTTTCACTATTTTTTGAGCCGACATGTGCCGACAGGCAGTATTTCATGCCCTACCATCCACTAGGGTGTAGTGGAAAAATAAAACAGTGTGCCAAGTGCAGCGAGGCACTGTGCCCGATGGGGATGCTGTGCACTTGAAACTGTGTCCATGTTGACTGTGTTAACATTCAGGTAAAAAAAATATGAAAAACTCCATGTCGACCTTTTGACTGTCGACATAGACATTGTGGAACTAATGACCTGTGGAACTAACGACCTGTCTAACTAATGACCTTTCAACCTAGAACCATGTCGACCTTTTTCCCATGTCGACCTAGACCCATGTCGACCTTTTCCCATGTCGACCGTATGGTGTCGACCTAATGACTGTCGACCATCATGCTGTAGGTCAAATGATCCCAACCCCACCCCTTAAATTGCATTGTTTTTTCTCTTTTAAATTGTAATATCCTAAAACCTCTATCACAGGCCAGACAGGATTAATGCTTCATTTGGTAAGGAATAACGTTTTGTTTAGTAACGTTAATGGTCGGTGAGAGGTAAGTACTTGCGCGGGAAGATTACAGTGCCCATTAAACAGCATCACACATAGGAAAAGAGGATTATAAAGTTACCCAGGCAGCCAAGTCAATGATCAATATTAATCTTCGTTGTCTGTTCTTCTAGATAATTTGCTGTTAATTTAAATATAAGCTCTTGTAATGGTTACACAGAGAAAGGAATGGAAGTGTTTACAAAATGTGAAAAATTATTGTGACTCTCGGCAAACTCACAATTATGCAAATGTAAGTACCATATTGTAAAATGAGGGATGTTCTGTGGCGATCAGGGTAAATTCCTCCAATAATTCCAGCGCGGATCATTAATTAGTCTCTGCGTTCTTCTAAGATAATCACTTCTTCCAACTGAGAGATCTTATTATAGACGCCAAAGAGCGGACAGAGCACGCACAAAATATTAATATTCAAAGCAATAAAGTTTAATTTTCT
Organism: Crinia signifera; assembly: GCF_055691185.1. Lineage (NCBI taxonomy): Eukaryota > Metazoa > Chordata > Amphibia > Anura > Myobatrachidae > Crinia > Crinia signifera. The sequence continues at coordinate 24,160,062 of NC_139219.1, read as the reverse complement.
GTCTCTTTCAATCTACAGCATTCCCTCCTCCCTGGGATCTTTGAAACTTCTGTAACTGATCAGGAGGGAGAAATGGGGCTGATGCACTGTGTATTGTGCCACAGTCGCAGTGTGTGCCCACAAATTGTCAAAAAACAGGTTTGCGGTAATAGGCCATGCCCCATCTGCCACTCCCACCTCACTTGGAGTTCCGCCTCTTCTTGGAGAGGTCTTGAATTCAACTACACAAACGTTGGGAGGTAGGGGGCGTGGCTTAATGATGCTATGATGTACTAATTGTGTCATTTTAGCCCCACCTCTATTTCAATTTGACCTAATCATGTCACTTATCCTCATAAGAGGGTGGGGCCTAATGGCGCAATCAGTCTGGTCCCACCCCTGTCACCGCCCATCTGATCTCATATGAAGTGGTGCCATTGCACAGGAGCGACAGTCAGAATGGTATTACAACTGATACTCCTGTCACATCACACAAATAACCTGGGTCCGACCTGGGCTGTTGCCGGGTTGGCCTGGATCGATGTGCACTGTGAAAGGGCCTTCTGAAAATACACGGGTCCAGCAACCCAGCATTCCGACTCAGTTTAAAAGAAGGGTTAATCCCGGGTCTCGTTCACATTATAGGGAGGAGGCAGTGTCAGTTACAAGTGCTGCCTCCTCCCCGCCCCCCTAATGACACGCCCCTGTCCCGCCCCCGATATGACATCAGCGACCCGGTTTATTGCCGAGTCACTGTGGGGGACCTTGCATCACAAATGCCGTGTCACTCCCAGGACGGACCCGTGTCCAAATCCTGGGGTGGAGTAGGGAAATAGAATGTCAAATAATACAAGTTCATTGAGATGACCACGTACTGGTGGTCTTTCCCCTTCTTTTGTTGGGTGTGATGGTCTTGTGTTTCTGATGTACAAATGAGCATGGCGAGACACTCAGGTCTAACGAGTTCACATCCCTTGGTCTTGCAGGAAACGCAGTCAGCTAATTAGACACATCAGCCATAACCAGTTTGCAGAAGCAGAAGGATAGGGCCGTCTCTAATGCTAAGCTAGAGATCAGTGATCTGGGCACGAACTTACAGCTCCTTCCTTGGCGATAGCCTGACTTGCTGTCTATTAAATACCTTTGTACCATGAGGACGAGGCATAAAGACCACAATTAAATGAACTGACTCCTAATGAAGATTTCCACGCAGTGCAGTCAGCGCCGTGCGAATAACTCTAAATTAACACATCAGCCGTCCCCCCTCCTAGAGTTGTGACTGCAGCTCTCTATAGCACAAGTGCCAGACCAAGACCTGGAGAGGAAATCGATGCAGCTGTCTCTCTCCGCTTCACTCTGAGCATGATAAGTGTCATCGATCTGTAACTAAGTAAAGACTGGAGCAATGAGGTGCGCTGAGCGACACGGATGTCCAACGCTGCTGTTGGGAAGCAGAAATAGATAGTGTGAATGAGCATTACTTATGTAATACTGTAAATGCATTATACAGTATGGTCACACATTTGCAGGGCAGCCGAGAGGAGTGCCGGGTCTCGGTAAAGTTTTGGGGGTGTGGTCTAAGTGTGGGAGGTGTGGGCACCTCCCGCACTTAGGCCACACCCCCAAAATGTTTAGAGGCGGGTGAAAGAAAACTCTAAAAACTGTAATCTTAGCAGCAGCATACACCTACAGCATGTGCTGTGCTGACAGCAGACTCAGCATGACCTCAAACGCTGTCATGCTGAGCCTGCTGTCAGCACAGCACATGCTGTAGAAGTGTGTGCTGCTGTTGCCACCTAGGATGGACGGAGGGGGAAGGGAGGGGTCGGACCAGGGCCCCTCCAGCAAGCCTGGGCGCAAGTAATTAGTACCCGCTCCCCCACCTCTCGGCTGCCCTGCACATTTGCTGTAACGGGATGTGCTCATACAACCGTGTTGGCGTTGTGCCAAAGTTTGGAATATTACCTACAGAACAATACGGTGCACCTAGGCCAAAGGTACGTCACATTATAGTGAACTGCGCAGTTCAGGGACTCACTATTTCGAGCCAGGACACTTATACCTCTTGTTAAATTGAACCGGTTACACTGCACTATTGTTATTTTCTTAGACGGCATTGCATGGTATCCTTTATTGAATATCTTCTGTATTTTAATACTTGAAATTGATTGTGGTGTTCTATAAGTGTTTAGTGATACTTTGGGTGCAACACACCGTGCGAACTGCGGCCTGCGGTGTCACAGCGGCCCCATCGCAGACAATATCTTTTGTCATTCATTGCAACTGTTGTCTGAATTCATTCATTCTTATTACTATGCAGTGTATTGTGTGAGGTGCGGCCTACAGTGGCCCAGTGACCCCATCGCACACAATATCATACAGGTGAACAGTATTTAAACCTTTTTGCCAATGACTGCCATTCAGTGTTATTGTCACCACATTGTTGAACCATACCTGCCTACTTTCGAAAACTAGTTTCAGGGAGATTATAGTTGGTTGTAGAAGTTTGCAAAGCTCCCCATTGAGGGGTGTGTCGTGCTCCACCCAAAGGGCGTGTCTAGTTCCATATATGGAGAGATTGTCAAAAGAGATTGTGAACGTGGCACCTTGAAACGTGGGTGTGTAATTTAAAATGACTTATATCCAAATGTAGCTGAGCCCCAAAGCAGTTAGTAAGAGCTACTATACTTGGCATATTGCTGGGAAATGGTGCTGATGGTTCAATGTAAATGTATTTATCGCTCATTCCTTTTTTCCCCAAAAATGTAACAGTGTAATGTGGGCTAGGGGAAATGAGGGAGATTGGTAGACTAATGAGGGAGAGAGGGAGATTGCTCCTATTTCAGGGAGTCTCCTGCAGAATGCAGGAGGGGAGGTAACTATGGTGTAACAGTGTAATGTGGGCTAGGGGAAATGAGGGAGATTGCTAGACTAATGAGGGATAGAGGGAGATTGCTGCTATTTCAGGGAGTCTCCTGCAGAATGAAGGAGGGGAGCTAACTATGATGTAATAGTGTAATGTGGGCTAGGTGACATGAGGGAGATTGCTAGACTAATGAGGGAGGGAGGGAGAATGCTGCTATTTCAGGGAGTCTCCTGCGGAATGCAGGAGGGGAGGTAACTATGATGTAACAGTGTAATGTGGGCTAGGTGACATGAGGGAGATTGCTAGACTAATGATGGAGAGAGGGAGATTGCTGCTATTTCAGGGAGTCTCTTGCAGAATGCAGGAGGGGAGGTAACTATGATGTAACAGTGTAATGTGGGCTAGGTGACATGAGGGAGATTGCTAGACTAATGAGGGAGGGAGAATGCTGCTATTTCAAGGAGTCTCCTGCAGAATGCAGAAGGGGAGGAAACTATGATGTAACAGTGTAATGTGGGCTAGGTGACATGAGGGAGATTGCTAGACTAATCAGGGAGAGAGGGAGAATGCTGCTATGTCAGGGAGTCTCCTGCAGAATGCAGGAGGGGTGGTAACTATGATGTAACAGTGTAATGTGGGCTAGGTGACATGAGGGAGATTGCTAGACTAATGAGGGAGAGAGGGAGATTGCTGCTATTTCAGGGAGTCTCCTGCAGAATGCAGGAGGGGAGGTAACTATGATGTAAGTGTAATGTGGGCTAGGTGACATGAGGGAGATTGCTAGACTAATGAGGGAGAGAGGGAGATTGCTGCTATGTCAGGGAGTCTCCTGCAGAATGCAGGGGGAGGCAACTATGGTGTAACAGTGTAATGTGGGCTAGGTGACATGAGGGAGATTGCTAGACTAATGAGGGATAGAGGGAGATTGCTGTTATGTCAGGGAGTCTCCTGCAGAATGCTGGAGGGGAGGTAACTGTGATGTAACAGTGTAATGTGGGCTAGGTGACATGAGGGAGATTGCTAGACTAATGAGGGAGAGAGGGAGATTGCTGTTATTTCAGGGAGTCTCCTGCAGAATGCAGGAGGGGTGGTAACTATGATGTAACAGTGTAATGTGGGCTAGGTGACATGAGGGAGATTGCTAGACTAATGAGGGAGAGAGGGAGATTGCTGCTATGTCAGGGAGTCTCCTGCAGAATGCAGGAGGTAAGGCAACTATGTGTTGAACCTTTTTCAGAACGGAGATCCGTGACTCTTTCTGCTGCTAAATAAATTATTTTGATCACTGTCCTCACATGTGGTGACCATTGTGTGTGGTTGTTTTGGGGTGTTGTCTTCCCGGGGTCCTTCTGTCCCTCCGCCCTCTGAATTGCAGGCAGATCGCAGATAAGAAGAGCCAAGAGGAGAACATGAACACCAGGTAACGGTCACACACCTGCACGCAGTCTGACACCATCACATTTACCCAGGGCCGTTTCTACAGGCGGACAAGCCGTGCAGCAGCCCGGGGCGCCGCACGGCTTGTCCACCTCTTTTAAACAGCAGCCGGCAGCTGAGCTCACCCCAATGACGACATGTTCACTTTGGGGGGGGGGGGGGGGGGGGCATTTTCATTCCTTTGCCCTGGGAGATAAATTGTCTAGAAACGGCCCTGCATTTACCCCAAATGGTCCACATGGTCAAAGGTTGACATGCAATATGTTGACAGTGTCAAAAAGTTGACATTTAAAGGTAGACACATGACAAGGTTGACTTGCGTTTTCATGTTTTTTTCCTAAATCGCTTGTTCTTACTTCACCATCTATGTCAGCATAGAGGGAGAATATAATAGAGTGACGAGCATAACGAAGGTGCGAGGGTACGATTTACACTCATTGGGGGGTCTATGTCGACAGTTGCCACATTCACATAAAAAAAAATACGGAAAACAATACTGCAACCTTTTCAGGTGTTTACTTTTTCATGTTGACCTTTTGACCCTATCGACCTTTCCCATGTTGACCTTGTCATGTTGAACTTTTGACCCTGTTGACCTATTGCATGTCTACCTTTTTTTTGGGGGGGGGGGGGGGGTTGGGGGGTGCATTGATTGTCTGTTTAGACATGGGGAGGGGGCAGTTAGGGTTAAGCTGCAGGAGAGGGAGGATCATGGACTGGAGTCCCCACAGAGCCCCCTTGATGGCTGCCCTGCATGGAGGAGCCGCTCTGCTACTCTACTGCTGTGCCTGTCACACTGGGGTGGATGTATGAAGCAGTGATAAGGGAGAAATGAGCCAGAGGAGAAGTGGCCCATGGCAGCCAATCAGCACTGAAGTAACATCTGTAATTTGCATAATACAACATTATACAGAACAGCTGATTGGTTGCCATGGGCCACTTCTCCTCTGGCTCACTTCTCCATTATCCCTTCTTCATACATCGACCCCAGAGAGTGACAGGCAGCTCCCTCTCTCTGTCTCCCCCTTGCTGGATGCGTGCAGAGTGCAGGGCTCGCCTGCCTTTATATATCTGCTGACCAGCTCCGGCTCAGCGCATGCCAGCAGCAGCCAGGCCTGGCAGGAGAGCAGCAGCAGCCGCTGCCAGTGTGCTGCGAACCAGGAATAAAGAATGTAAATCCAGATAAAGGACAGACATGACATTTCATGCTCCTGTTGGTGTAGGCACATTTATAAAATGTTCAGTTTTTCTATTCCCTTAAATGACAGGTTTATAGTCAAGTAAAACTATGGTAGTTTACAGATGGAGGGACCAAATAAACCACAGGCTACTGTAAGTCATGGTGACCAGTGATATTGGTGGTTATGCATGATATATATCATACACATACCTCATACATTCTTAAAGAATATGGTCATAACGAAGTCCCAGCGTTGATTGTAGGGGTGCACAAGTTTCCTCCATCAGAGAGTTTGCAGTCCCTGTCTCATGCCGGAATGTGTCCTGTACCTTACCTGAGGTGGTGCAGGGTTTTGTCTTGGCAAGCTACTGAGTGCACATGTGACCAGGCCTCCCACCTCATTGCACACTCCAATCCCCCCTCCAGTGGCAGTTATATGTATAAAGGGCACTACTATTGTGGCCATTATGTGTACAAGAGGTACTACTACTGTGTGGTGTAATGTGAACGTATATAAAGAGCACTACTGTAAGGATAATATGTATAAGAAGCATTTTGTGTGGTATAACATTTATTAATGATCACAACTGTGTCCCTTAATATGTATAAGGAGCACTACTGTGTGGTGTAATGTATATAAGTCACTTTAATGTGCAAGGTAATGTGTGTAAGGAACACTAGTGTGTGGCATAATGTGTATAAGGAGTACTACTGTTTGGCATAATGTGTTTAAAGAAGACTAATGTGTGGTGTAACGTATAAGTAGCACTACTGTATGGCATAACATGTATAAGGAACATACACTGCTCAAAAATAAAGGGAACACTAATATAACACATCCTAGATCTGAATGAATAAAATATTCTTATTAAATACTTTGTTCTTTACATAGTTGAATGTGCTGACAACAAAATCACAAAAAACTTTATCAATGGAAACTAAATTTATTAACCCATGGAGGTCTGAATTTGGAGTCACACTCAAAATTAAAGTGGAAAAACACACTACAGGCTGATCCAACTTTGATGTAATGTCCTTAAAACAAGTCAAAATGAGGCTCAGTAGTGTGTGTGGCCTCCATGTGCCTGTATGACCTCCCTACAATGATTGGGCATGCTCCTGATGAGGTGGCGGATGGTCTCCTGAGGGATCTCCTCCCAGACCTGGACTAAAGCATCTGCCAAATCCTGGACAGTCATTGTTGCAACATGGCGTTGGTGGATGGAGCAATACATGATGTCCCAGATTTGCTCAATTGGATTCAGGTCTGGGGAATGGGCGGGCCAGTCCATAGCATCAATGCCTTCATCTTGCAGGAACTGCTGACACACTCCAGCTACATAAGTTGTCAGGCTACCTCTGGCAAGGACATGGAGGGCTGTGCGGCCCCCCCAAAGAAATGCCACCTCACACCATTACTGACCCACAGCCAAACCAGTCATGCTGGAGGATGTTACAGGCAGCAGAGTGTTCTCCTTGGCATCTCCAGACTCTGTCACAACTGTCACATGCTCAGTGTGAACCTGCTTTCATCTGTGCAGAGCACAGGGCACCAGTGGCGAATTTGCCAATCTTGGTGTTCTCTGGCACATGCCAAACGTCCTGCACGGTGTTGGGCTGTAAGCACAACCCCCACCTGTGGTCGTCGGGCCCTCATACCACCCTCATGGAGTCTGTTTCTGACCATTTGAGTAGACACATGCACATTTGTGGAGGTAATTTTTTCAGGGCTCTGGCAATGCTCCTGTTCCTTCTTGCACAAAGGCGGAGGTAGCGGTCCTGCTGCTGGGTTGTTGCCCTCCTACGGCCTGCACCATGTCTCCTGATGTACTGGCCTGTCTCCTGGTAGCACCTCCATGCTCTGGACACTATGCTGACAGACACAGAAAAGTGGACAGTTTGATTTCACAGAAGTGTGATTGACTTGGAGTTGCATTTTGTTGTTTAAGTGTTCCCTTTATTTTTTAAAACAGTGTATAAAATAAGCACTACTGTGTGGTGTAATGTGTATCAAGAGCATCAATGTGTGGTTTAATGTGTAAGGAGCACTTTTGTGTGACATAATTTGTATAAGTGGCACTACTGTGTGACATAACCTGTATAATGAGCCATACTGTGTGGTCTAATGTATGTAGGAAGCACTACTGTGTGGTGTAACATGTATAAGGAGCTCTATTGTATGGGGTAATGTGTGTAAGGAGCACTGCTGTGGGGCATAATGTGTATAAGGAGTACTACTGTGTGCCATAATCTATGTAAGGAGAACTAACCTGTTGCATAATGTGTATAAGTAGCACTAGCACTGTGTGGCGTAACATATATAAAGAGAACTACTGTGTGGTATAACATGTATAAGGAACATTAATGTTTGGCTAAATGTGTGTAAGGAGCACTACTGTATGATATAATGAGCATGAGGGGCTCTATTGTGGGGCACAACATGTATAAGAGGTACTGCTGTGTAGTGCAATGGTTCCAAAACCTGGTCCACAGGGAACCAGGATGGTAACAGTATTCTGTCTGGGTACCAATGGTAATAGTATTCGGTCTGAGGACCGATGGTGGTCCTGTGGTGGATAATCTTAGGCTATGCAAGGAATGACTTCGGAGGACACGCGGGGATGTTAACAGCAGATCTGTCAGCAGATGATTATTTAGGGAGCAGGTTCAGCAGCAGGACACATGTACAGTACCCAGAGAGTAGGTAACAAGGAGCCTTAGAAGCCCCCCAGTGGCTGCTGATTGGATACTGGTGCACATGACTGCAGCAGGACTGCATAGGACGAGGGGGTTGTATTGCCTGAGGTATACGGCATCCACGTCCCATGTACTCCGCAGGGAACACCGGAGAGCAACAGACCAGCGGCAAACCTGCAGCACTGGAGACACCAGCACGCTGGTAAGTGATGCTTGCGAGCATTGCAATTCCTGACACCCTGTTATATACTGACTCCAGCTGTGGATAGCAGAAGCCTCACACAACAGCCACCTGCAGCATCCGTTATATCACTTCAAGCGGGTACAATGTGAAATGTTGAGCTATCACAGCAGCAGAGCAACGTGACATTTAGGTAAATGCAGCTGCTCCACATTCTCACAGCAATAACCTAGAACCATTAACCAGAGGCGCCTTCAGTCTGTATCACAGGGAAACAGTGTCACGTATACACTTAGCTACTTCACATGTTTTATTAAAATAAACTCATAGAATACCAAGGCAGAAAACATGAACGACTTGAGTAATATTGAAAAGCAATCAAATAATTAGACATTAATATACATGAGAAAGAAAAAAATAATTCTGAATGAGCTAAAGTATATACAGTATTATATCTCCTCACCGGCCTCGCTCGATCCCAACTGGCTTCTCTCCAATCTGTCCTCAACTCTGCAGCCAGGCTTATCTTCCTCTCCCGCCACTCTAATTCTACAACTCCCCTTCAACAAAATCTGCACTGGCTCCCATTCCCCTACAGAATCCTCTTCAAACACCTCACACTCACATACAGGGCCATCTCTAATTCCATTGCTCCATATATCTCTAACCTCATCTCCATTCATACACCCTCCGGCCCTCTACGGTCGGCTGACGACTGTCGTCTCTCCTCCACCCTGATCACTGCTTCCCATGCTAGAGTACAGGACTTTGTCTGTGCTGCACCCCTTCAGTGGAACGCACTCCCTTCAAATGGGCACTAAAAACTCACCTTTTCTTCAAAGCGTACCCTACCACTGCGTGAACTAGCTGGTTCTCCGACCCCTTGCCTGTTTACATCCTGCTATCTAGCCACCACCCACTTGCTTGCACCTCTTGTAATCTGTCTGTCTCCCTTCCTACTAGATTGTAAACTCCTCCGAGCAGGGCCCTCTTCCCTTCTGTAGTCAAAGCCCTCTTCTCTTCACATGTCACTCACAGCTCTCCTTTACTCCAACACTCAGTGACCATCTTCGACTGCATACTCATCTCCATCATTGGCCTCAAGCCTCTAGTTGTATGTTTGAGTCCTCACTACTTATATTTAAGCTGTAATGTGTATTGATCTGTGGCGCTCTTTATTTGTACCCTATTTTTGTTATTTATTCAATGTTATGCCTAGTTTTGTCTCCCTGTATTGTTCCTTTGTACGGCGCTGCGAAACACTTGTGGCGCCTTATAAATAAAATTATAATAATAATAATAGTAATACCTCTGAGGTCATCTTAAGAAGTCTTTTTCCATTTACTGGGAAATAGTGATAGAACGTTCTTGCAATGTATTCTAATTATTAGCCTGAGTGTCATTAATTGTCTTGCTTAGATTGGTAGCTTCACGCTCTTATGTGTGGTAACTGGCATGCTATGCTTTGCAATTTAAGCTTTTTGCACTACTTTAGATTCTCATCCTTTGGCTTGTGTCTAAAAGCAGGAACAGTGTTTCTTGCTTTTTATGAGAAAGTTGGAAAAATGGGGAAAGGGGGAGGGGATGGGGGCCAGGTGCACAGGACTGATTTGCTAGCAGGTAAGAAGGTTAAACTCCAGTCAACATGTGAGTGAGTAAATTATGTTATAATCTCGTTGTGGAGGTGCTCCCGGGGAGTATGGTAAGTACAATTGGAAACGGGTTGATATTCAAGGGAGAATATCAGGAAAGAAACTCCCGGGTGGGGCACTGCCTTCTATAATATAAACGTATCAGTCTAAAATATCAACTTTATTAATACTAAAATTGATCCTGTTAATGGATCAAGAGACGAACATGAGACGAGGACATACAGATAACATGAATAGAAAAAATTGAGAAAAGATCGTGAAAATATGATATCTGGGTCTGAAAATGGGCTAAATGCCTCTGTTCAATATGGCTGTAATATCAGCGTATTCCTGTAAAGGATTATTTCAGACTAAGCACGTCTTCAATTAACCATATTGGTTATCATAAGCACATATCTAATAAATGCGTAACAAATGGCACACTGTCTGGCAGTACAACTTATTGTTATCTTAATTACTTTCTAATGGTCGAAAACTGTGTATAATCTCACTCTAATTGGACTGCAAGATCCAAGAGAAATTGAGAATGGTGGTGAAGTACCTGGGTTGAAAATGCTCGCCTAGTGGCTGCTGCCTGTGCATATGATGGCAACCGGACAACTGCACAGTTGAGCGGACTCTGCGAGCGTCACAGGTACAGGAGTTAAGACAAAAAGGAGGTTTCTGCTGTCTCCAGGGGTGACCAACCTGGCCCTGTTATACAGTGACAGCGCAGAGTCAGGTAGTGGGTCCCCTGGGGATGAGAGAACCCCGACTATGGGAGATGCCAGAAAAGAAGAGCAATTTCACTTTAATCCCAGGTATACGCTACTGTCCAGTGTGTACGCATGTAGACGTAGTGAACAATGGTTGAGCGGTATATCTGGGTAGTGAATTGCAGAAGGAAGCACAGGGTGCACTCTGGTATTGTTCCTAGTGGGTCGCTGCTATACCGTGCAAAGGTAGTAAAAAAGGAGAAGATTTCAGAAAATGCACAATCTGTACTTCACATAAGACTGAATATCTTGCTCTAATTGGCCGCAAGCCCAAGAAAGAAATGGGCTAACAAAAATTGATACAACTCCCAGTCAGATGGATATCTATGATAGAATATACACAATGGTTTAGAATGCAGTCCTGGTCTGTAGTCTTGTGTCGGCACACACTATGTGTCGACCTTACCCAAATACACTATATTCAATGTTGAAATTTTTGATGAATGGAGGGAACAAGTCCCACGTATGTGACAGGGTGAGAATATATATGAAGGAAAGAATCCCCTATAAATACGGAGTCACACTTTAAAACCTTAAGTCAATCAATACATTCAAATATAGCATAAACTGGTATAGGCAGGGTGACAGGGTGGGGTAATTGGAGAGAGAAATCCTCCATGCAATACAGGTTCACAATTTAGTGCATGCAACTCCCAGTCAGATGGATATCTATGATGGAATATACACAATGGTTTAGATTGCAGTCCTGGTCTGTAGTCTTGTGTCGGCACACACTATGTGTCGCCCTTACCCAAATACACTATATTCAATGTTGAAAATTTTTGATGAATGGAGGGAACAAGTCCCACGTATGTGACAGGGTGAAAATATATATGAAGGAAAAAATATATATGAAGGAAAAAATCCCCTATAAATACGGAGTCACACTTTAAAACCTAAGGTCAATCAATACATTCAAATATAGCATCAACTGGTATAGGCAGGGTGACAGGGTGGGGTAATTGGAGAGAGAAATCCTCCATGCAATACAGGTTCACAATTTAGTGCATACAACTCCCAATCAGATGGATATCTATGATGGAATATACACAATGGTTTAGATTGCAGTCCTGGTCTGTAGTCTTGTGTCGGCACACACTATGTGTCGACCTTACCCAAATACACTATATTCAATGTTGAAATTTTTTAAATGGAGGGAACAAGTCCCACGTGTGTGACAGGGTGAAAATATATATATGAAGGAAAGAATCCCCTATAAATACGGAGTCACACTTTAAAACCTAAGGTCAATCAATACATTTAAATATAGCATCAGCTGGTATAGGCAGGGTGACGGGGTGGGGTAATTGGAGAGAGAAATCCTCCATGCAATACAGGTTCACAATTTAGTGCATACAACTCCCAGTCAGATGGATATCTATGATGGAATATACACAATAGTTTAGAATGAAGTCCTGGTCTGTAGTCTTGTGTCGGCACACACTATGTGTCGACCTTACCCAAATACACTATGTTCAATGTTGAAATTTTTTAAATGGAGGGAACAAATCCCACGTATGTGACAGGGTGAAAATATATATGAAGGAAAGAATCCCCTATAAATACGGAGTCACACTTTAAAACCTAAGGTCAATCAATACATTTAAATATAGCATCAGCTGGTATAGGCAGGGTGACGGGGTGGGGTAATTGGAGAGAGAAATCCTCCATGCAATACAGGTTCACAATTTAGTGCATACAACTCCCAGTCAGATGGATATCTATGATGGAATATACACAATAGTTTAGAATGAAGTCCTGGTCTGTAGTCTTGTGTCGGCACACACTATGTGTCGACCTTACCCAAATACACTATGTTCAATGTTGAAATTTTTTAAATGGAGGGAACAAATCCCACGTATGTGACAGGGTGAAAATATATATGAAGGAAAGAATCCCCTATAAATACGGAGTCACACTTTAAAACCTAAGGTAGATCAATACATTTAAATATGGCATCAACTGGTATAGGCAGGGTGACAGGGTGAGGTAATTGCAGAAAGAAATCCTCCATGCAATACGGGTTCACAATTTAGTGCCTAGGTGAATCAACATGTGATATCAATAAATATAGGTAGGGGGTTGTATTGCCATAACCCTGTAATTCCAACCATTAAAAAGCAGATAATGACAGTATTGCCCTGAGGGCTGTTGGTAACTCACGGACACCGGTTCCCGGGTGCAGCGCTGGGAATATCGCGCTGTCAGGGCAGTAGTAGTAGCCAAGTAGATATGTGTGAAGCGTGCAGGGTCCCGCTTGTACACAGCGGGGTCCTAGGACACCGAGACGTACGTTTCACTTAGGAAGCTTTCTCAATCGGTGTAGAGGTGTGCTCTGGCGTTCAGTATTTAAATGATTCTTAGCCAATCCCAAATGGGGGCAGGTGAAAAATGGGAGGGAGTAGGATCTGAGCCTAATTGGAAGTGCATGTTGAGGCTAAAAAGCATCCTGAAATAAGTTAAATGGAAGGTTTCTAATTAATTGATTAATTGATAAATACATTTAACAGATGGAAGGAGAAAGGAAAAGGAAGGTGAAAGGGTATTGACTGGGAGAAATGATTATGTTTGATTTTCAGAACAGCGTAGAATTCTTATAATAATTATGACCTTATTAAACCCCGTAGGGAGAATATATGTGGCGAAATTAATTAATTAATTGTATAAGATGGAGGTAAAAAGTCCCCAGAACAGTAGAAGCACTAGCTAAAAACATATATGCGTATATATGGTAGGAAGTGCTGCATGCTAGGCACAGTATTGCATTGGCATTTAATATTATGATTGATAATACATATGTCATGAGGATGTTTGTTCATAAACTCAATTCTTCCTATAGTGAAAATAGCAATATGCTGAGTATATAGTGCGTATAGTGACGTTTGAAAGTTATATAAATAAATAAAAGGAGACCTAAGACCTGTGCATATATATGCACAGGTGAAGGAGACATGTAGGTGCACATTTATACATAACACAGTAAAAAACAATAAAAAGCAGAGCCGTGCCAAATTGTGAAAAAAATACAAATGGTGAATGTGAAAGTGGATATGTATAAATATGACTCACATCCGTAGTGTGAGTGGATAGTGATTATGAAGGGAAAATGGATATTAATTTGTGCTCCATTATATTAGACATGTAATAATTCGGCTGGGTTGGAGTGAAGTGGTGATATAGGGTGAGGGGATGAGGGAAGAAAAGCAATATGAGTTAGATTGATAACTGGCATAGTATAGTTGAGTAAAAAAATTATTATTATTATTATTATTATTATTATTATTATGTGGTTATAGATACTACCAAGAGGCAAGGAAAGAGTGCGAAGCGTAACAGATGACTGAAAATTAGGTGGAGATTTCATGGTTTAAGGAAGACGCCATAATTGATAAATTCATTTAGGCCCGTCGGGGTGACGGAATTAAGTCTAAAAGTCCAGCTACTTTCCTTTTTTAATAGTTCCTTGGTGATATCTCCACCACGAATGCCCAGATGGAGTTGTTCGAGTCCGAAAGCTTTCAAGCCTTTGGAGGATCCTCCGTGATGTTTGTGGAAATGACGTGCCACGGATGTTAACTTTTTGAATTTTTTAAGGTCGGAGGCTGCATTTCGAATACTACCAACATGCTCGAGTATTCTCTGTTTCAGAGGACGGGTGGTCATGCCAACGTATCTCAAATTACATTGGCATTCCAAGCAATAGATTAAGTTCTTGGTCTCGCAGTTGAAGTATCCGGCAATTTTGATCTGTTTGTTGATCCTGTCCAGTACAGAGAGTCTCCTGTCCAAGAAGGCACAGGCCTTGCAATGGCCACAGGGGTAAGTGCCGTTAGCCTTTGCCAATATGGGCTTTCTGGTTTTTGAGAAATGGCTCTGTACTAGAGTGTCGTGGAGATTGGGTGCTCTACGCCAGCTACAGTCTGGTCGTTCCCCCAGTACTACATTGAGTGTGCTGTCATTTTGAAGAATGGGCCAATGTCTGGAGAGAATATTTTGTAGTTCCCTCCATTCATTGCAAAAGTTGCTTATGAAGCGTATTGGCTGTGAGGATGACTTGGCCTTGTTTTGAGGAAATATAAGTGTCTGCCTGTCCTGTGTTCGGGCATGATATCTGGCACTCTTAATGCACCTTTTACTGTACCCCCTACTCAGTAACCTATTGGAGAGTTCTTGGCTTTTGTTGTCATAGGACTGGAGGTCAGTACAATTTCTGCGAAGGCGCAGGAATTCACCCTTAGGTAGATTTTTAACCGTTGGGGGGAAGTGAAAGCTCTGGTGGTGGAGCAGACTATTGGTGGAAGTCTGTTTTCTGAACAGTTCAGTCTTGAGTGCTCCCTCTTCATCCTTGTACAACGTGAGGTCCAGGAAGGTGGCTTTCTGTTGACTATACTCGTATGTAAGTTTAATATTAAGTGTGTTAGTATTGAGTATGTCAATAAATGCCTTCAATTCCTCCAGACTCCCGTGCCAGAGCATGAGGATATCATCAATGTATCTATACCAACCTACAATGAGGTCGGTATAGATATCATTGGTATCACAAAAGACACACTCCCTTTCCCAGGATCCGAGGAACAGGTTGGCATACGTGGGCGCGCAAGCCGCGCCCATCGCTGTTCCCCGGACCTGTAGAAAGAATGAATCATTAAAGGTAAAATAATTCTTACCCAGAACAAAGCCAAGGAGGTCCACCAGGAAGGTGTGAAAGTCATGTTGGCCCTCTGTTTCCAGAAAGGTCTGTACGGCATGTATTCCGTCCTGATGTCGGATACAGGTGTATAGGGACTCGATGTCCATGGTGACAATGTAGTCCTCTGCGGCCAAGAAAACACCATCGATTTTTCTGAGTACGTCGGACGTATCCTGCAAATAGGATGGTAAGCTGTACACGTGGTGTCTAAGGTATGCATCAATGAACTTACTGGCAGGTTCAAGGAGGCCACCAATGCCAGAGACTATCGGTCTCCCTGGGGGCCTAGTAAGGTGTTTATGTACCTTCGGCAAAAGGTAGAAGGTGGGTACTTTCGGATGCTCGATCTGCAAAAAGGTGGTTTCTTTGTTTGTAATGGTACCCAGTTGGTTATATTGGCGTAACATTTTGTTGTATATTTCAAGGAAATCACTGGTGGGGTTGCTGAATAGTTTTTTATAACAGGTTTTGTCCTGTAGTTGTTTGTTAACCTCGACAAGGTACATTTCTGTAGGCCAGATGACAATATTGCCTCCCTTGTCTGAGGGCTTCAGGATAACGTCCTCCCAACCTCTGATTTCCTTGAGGGCTGCCCTTTCATTGCTGGTAAGATTATCATTCATTGTTGGTAAGTGCAGATTCTTAGATTTTTCCAGTTTATCCATGTCTCCACCAACCATGTCCATGAAGACTTTGACATTAGGACATATGTTGTCCTGGGGCATGTAGGTAGATTTCCTTTTGCACAAATCCAGTCGTCTGGTCTCTGGGGGGCAGTTGGTGGCACTCCCTGATGCCAGTTCATGTAATGCCTCAATGGCTTCCTGTTCCTCAGTTGACCAAGTCCTCTCAATTGATTCCGTAGTACTTGTATCTGTGGGGGTATTGTATAATTTGTGTAGGAGAAGTTTTCTTCCGAACAATTTGAGATCTTTTTCCCACTGAAATCTATTGAAAGAATTAATGGGTGAAAAAGATAGCCCTTTATTTATTTATATAACTTTCAAACGTCACTATACGCACTATATACTCAGCATATTGCTATTTTCACTATAGGAAGAATTGAGTTTATGAACAAACATCCTCATGACATATGTATTATCAATCATAATATTAAATGCCAATGCAATACTGTGCCTAGCATGCAGCACTTCCTACCATATATACGCATATATGTTTTTAGCTAGTGCTTCTACTGTTCTGGGGACTTTTTACCTCCATCTTATACAATTAATTAATTAATTTCGCCACATATATTCTCCCTACGGGGTTTAATAAGGTCATAATTATTATAAGAATTCTACGCTGTTCTGAAAATCAAACATAATCATTTCTCCCAGTCAATACCCTTTCACCTTCCTTTTCCTTTCTCCTTCCATCTGTTAAATGTATTTATCAATTAATCAATTAATTAGAAACCTTCCATTTAACTTATTTCAGGATGCTTTTTAGCCTCAACATGCACTTCCAATTAGGCTCAGATCCTACTCCCTCCCATTTTTTACCTGCCCCCATTTGGGATTGGCTAAGAATCATTTAAATACTGAACGCCAGAGCACACCTCTACACCGATTGAGAAAGCTTCCTAAGTGAAACGTACGTCTCGGTGTCCTAGGACCCCGCTGTGTACAAGCGGGACCCTGCACGCTTCACACATATCTACTTGGCTACTACTACTGCCCTGACAGCGCGATATTCCCAGCGCTGCACCCGGGAACCGGTGTCCGTGAGTTACCAACAGCCCTCAGGGCAATACTGTCATTATCTGCTTTTTAATGGTTGGAATTACAGGGTTATGGCAATACAACCCCCTACCTATATTTATTGATATCACATGTTGATTCACCTAGGCACTAAATTGTGAACCCGTATTGCATGGAGGATTTCTTTCTGCAATTACCTCACCCTGTCACCCTGCCTATACCAGTTGATGCCATATTTAAATGTATTGATCTACCTTAGGTTTTAAAGTGTGACTCCGTATTTATAGGGGATTCTTTCCTTCATATATATTTTCACCCTGTCACATACGTGGGATTTGTTCCCTCCATTTAAAAAATTTCAACATTGAACATAGTGTATTTGGGTAAGGTCGACACATAGTGTGTGCCGACACAAGACTACAGACCAGGACTTCATTCTAAACTATTGTGTATATTCCATCATAGATATCCATCTGACTGGGAGTTGTATGCACTAAATTGTGAACCTGTATTGCATGGAGGATTTCTCTCTCCAATTACCCCACCCCGTCACCCTGCCTATAACAGCTGATGCTATATTTAAATGTATTGATTGACCTTAGGTTTTAAAGTGTGACTCCGTATTTATAGGGGATTCTTTCCTTCATATATATATTTTCACCCTGTCACACACGTGGGACTTGTTCCCTCCATTTAAAAAATTTCAACATTGAATATAGTGTATTTGGGTAAGGTCGACACATAGTGTGTGCCGACACAAGACTACAGACCAGGACTGCAATCTAAACCATTGTGTATATTCCATCATAGATATCCATCTGATTGGGAGTTGTATGCACTAAATTGTGAACCTGTATTGCATGGAGGATTTCTCTCTCCAATTACCCCACCCTGTCACCCTGCCTATACCAGTTGATGCTATATTTGAATGTATTGATTGACCTTAGGTTTTAAAGTGTGACTCCGTATTTATAGGGGATTTTTTCCTTCATATATATTTTTTCCTTCATATATATTTTCACCCTGTCACATACGTGGGACTTGTTCCCTCCATTCATCAAAAATTTTCAACATTGAATATAGTGTATTTGGGTAAGGGCGACACATAGTGTGTGCCGACACAAGACTACAGACCAGGACTGCAATCTAAACCATTGTGTATATTCCATCATAGATATCCATCTGACTGGGAGTTGCATGCACTAAATTGTGAACCTGTATTGCATGGAGGATCTCTCTCTCCAATTACCCCACCCTGTCACCCTGCCTATACCAGTTTATGCTATATTTGAATGTATTGATTGACTTAAGGTTTTAAAGTGTGACTCCGTATTTATAGGGGATTCTTTCCTTCATATATATTCTCACCCTGTCACATACGTGGGACTTGTTCCCTCCATTCATCAAAAATTTCAACATTGAATATAGTGTATTTGGGTAAGGTCGACACATAGTGTGTGCCGACACAAGACTACAGACCAGGACTGCATTCTAAACCATTGTGTATATTCTATCATAGATATCCATCTGACTGGGAGTTGTATCAATTTTTGTTAGCCCATTTCTTTCTTGGGCTTGCGGCCAATTAGAGCAAGATTATAACATAATTTACTCACTCACATGTTGACTGGAGTTTAACCTTCTTACCTGCTAGCAAATCAGTCCTGTGCACCTGGCCCCCATCCCCTCCCCCTTCCCCCATTTTTCCAACTACGCCATACCGGTGTTCTTTTCCCGGTTTTCCAGGCCATTCAAGGTCGCACGGACTTCTCTAATTTGCTACTTGCAATTTTTTGCACTGTTATTATCTTTTGGACCTAGTAATTATGGCATTTAATTTAAAGGATGAATTAGTCTCTTTAAAAAGACCTGCAGATGACTTGAACAATATTTTTCCAACCTCTATTGAGGACTATATCCAACACACTTCATGGGAGGAAGATCTGCGCAAACTTAACTCAATTTTACAAAAACAGATAAGGACCAATTGGGACCTAACAACTACAGAAAACTATTTGAAACAAAAATTAGCCCCAAGAGGACTTCGTCCAAAAATATTTCCCACCTTCGAGTTCATTACACCTAATCTCAAATCTGAGTGGGAGGCCTGTTTACTGAAATGTTCCTCTGACCTCATGTCCATTCTCTCCAAACATAATCTTCTTAGTTTGGAAGAGTGCGACAAAGAAATCTCCAAATTAAGCAAAACCCTTGAAACCTGGGAAAAAGATGAAAATTTTCAAAAAACTTTTTCAAAAATCAAAGAAGATCTCCAAAATTATGAGAAAATGATCATTGAGCGCAAACGCTCTAAATTTCTCAGAGATAAACGGGATTACGCCACAGGGCAGATCTTCAAATGGAGACGTACGGACAGGATCAGAGAAAAAACTTACAACTCACAATATAGCTCCTCAGAAGCCGAGATGTCCGACATAGAGGACACTCAGAATACATCTATGAGAAATGCGATGTCTTTTTTAGAAATAGGCCCAGGGACATCCAGGGGCAGATATCGCAAACCTACAAACGAACGCGGAGGGGGAAGAAGAAGGGGACGAGACCCACGCCAGTGGAGAACGGAGACGCCATCACGCCAATCACCACGGTTTCAATGCCCATAGTCTTGGCTGATGACAATTTGAGAATTATTAATCTCTCAGATCACCATCTCAATGATGCCCACAAATCTTTACTCGCTAAAGGGCTATCTTTTTCACCCATTAATTCTTTCAATAGATTTCAGTGGGAAAAAGATCTTAAATTGTTCGGAAGAAAACTTCTCCTACACAAATTATACAATACCCCCACAGATACAAGTACTACGGAATCAATTGAGAGGACTTGGTCAACTGAGGAACAGGAAGCCATTGAGGCATTACATGAACTGGCATCAGGGAGTGCCACCAACTGCCCCCCAGAGACCAGACGACTGGATTTGTGCAAAAGGAAATCTACCTACATGCCCCAGGACAACATATGTCCTAATGTCAAAGTCTTCATGGACATGGTTGGTGGAGACATGGATAAACTGGAAAAATCTAAGAATCTGCACTTACCAACAATGAATGATAATCTTACCAGCAATGAAAGGGCAGCCCTCAAGGAAATCAGAGGTTGGGAGGACGTTATCCTGAAGCCCTCAGACAAGGGAGGCAATATTGTCATCTGGCCTACAGAAATGTACCTTGTCGAGGTTAACAAACAACTACAGGACAAAACCTGTTATAAAAAACTATTCAGCAACCCCACCAGTGATTTCCTTGAAATATACAACAAAATGTTACGCCAATATAACCAACTGGGTACCATTACAAACAAAGAAACCACCTTTTTGCAGATCGAGCATCCGAAAGTACCCACCTTCTACCTTTTGCCGAAGGTACATAAACACCTTACTAGGCCCCCAGGGAGACCGATAGTCTCTGGCATTGGTGGCCTCCTTGAACCTGCCAGTAAGTTCATTGATGCATACCTTAGACACCACGTGTACAGCTTACCATCCTATTTGCAGGATACGTCCGACGTACTCAGAAAAATCGATGGTGTTTTCTTGGCCGCAGAGGACTACATTGTCACCATGGACAACGAGTCCCTATACACCTGTATCCGACATCAGGACGGAATACATGCCGTACAGACCTTTCTGGAAACAGAGGGCCAACATGACTTTCACACCTTCCTGGTGGACCTCCTTGGCTTTGTTCTGGGTAAGAATTATTTTACCTTTAATGATTCATTCTTTCTACAGGTCCGGGGAACAGCGATGGGCGCGGCTTGCGCGCCCACGTATGCCAACCTGTTCCTCGGATCCTGGGAAAGGGAGTGTGTCTTTTGTGATACCAATGATATCTATACCGACCTCATTGTAGGTTGGTATAGATACATTGATGATATCCTCATGCTCTGGCACGGGAGTCTGGAGGAATTGAAGGCATTTATTGACATACTCAATACTAACACACTTAATATTAAACTTACATACGAGTATAGTCAACAGAAAGCCACCTTCCTGGACCTCACGTTGTACAAGGATGAAGAGGGAGCACTCAAGACTGAACTGTTCAGAAAACAGACTTCCACCAATAGTCTGCTCCACCACCAGAGCTTTCACTTCCCCCCAACGGTTAAAAATCTACCTAAGGGTGAATTCCTGCGCCTTCGCAGAAATTGTACTGACCTCCAGTCCTACGACAACAAAAGCCAAGAACTCTCCAATAGGTTACTGAGTAGGGGGTACAGTAAAAGGTGCATTAAGAGTGCCAGATATCATGCCCGAACACAGGACAGGCAGACACTTATATTTCCTCAAAACAAGGCCAAGTCATCCTCACAGCCAATACGCTTCATAAGCAACTTTTGCAATGAATGGAGGGAACTACAAAATATTCTCTCCAGACATTGGCCCATTCTTCAAAATGACAGCACACTCAATGTAGTACTGGGGGAACGACCAGACTGTAGCTGGCGTAGAGCACCCAATCTCCACGACACTCTAGTACAGAGCCATTTCTCAAAAACCAGAAAGCCCATATTGGCAAAGGCTAACGGCACTTACCCCTGTGGCCATTGCAAGGCCTGTGCCTTCTTGGACAGGAGACTCTCTGTACTGGACAGGATCAACAAACAGATCAAAATTGCCGGATACTTCAACTGCGAGACCAAGAACTTAATCTATTGCTTGGAATGCCAATGTAATTTGAGATACGTTGGCATGACCACCCGTCCTCTGAAACAGAGAATACTCAAGCATGTTGGTAGTATTCGAAATGCAGCCTCCGACCTTAAAAAATTCAAAAAGTTAACATCCGTGGCACGTCATTTCCACAAACATCACGGAGGATCCTCCAAAGGCTTGAAAGCTTTCGGACTCGAACAACTCCATCTGGGCATTCGTGGTGGAGATATCACCAAGGAACTATTAAAAAAGGAAAGTAGCTGGACTTTTAGACTTAATTCCGTCACCCCGACGGGCCTAAATGAATTTATCAATTATGGCGTCTTCCTTAAACCATGAAATCTCCACCTAATTTTCAGTCATCTGTTACGCTTCGCACTCTTTCCTTGCCTCTTGGTAGTATCTATAACCACATAATAATAATAATAATAATAATAATAATAATAATAATAATTTTTTTACTCAACTATACTATGCCAGTTATCAATCTAACTCATATTGCTTTTCTTCCCTCATCCCCTCACCCTATATCACCACTTCACTCCAACCCAGCCGAATTATTACATGTCTAATATAATGGAGCACAAATTAATATCCATTTTCCCTTTATAATCACTATCCACTCACACTACGGATGTGAGTCATATTTATACATATCCACTTTCACATTCACCATTTGTATTTTTTTCACAATTTGGCACGGCTCTGCTTTTTATTGTTTTTTACTGTGTTATGTATAAATGTGCACCTACATGTCTCCTTCACCTGTGCATATATATGCACAGGTCTTAGGTCTCCTTTTATTTATTTATATAACTTTCAAACGTCACTATACGCACTATATACTCAGCATATTGCTATTTTCACTATAGGAAGAATTGAGTTTATGAACAAACATCCTCATGACATATGTATTATCAATCATAATATTAAATGCCAATGCAATACTGTGCCTAGCATGCAGCACTTCCTACCATATATACGCATATATGTTTTTAGCTAGTGCTTCTACTGTTCTGGGGACTTTTTACCTCCATCTTATACAATTAATTAATTAATTTCGCCACATATATTCTCCCTACGGGGTTTAATAAGGTCATAATTATTATAAGAATTCTACGCTGTTCTGAAAATCAAACATAATCATTTCTCCCAGTCAATACCCTTTCACCTTCCTTTTCCTTTCTCCTTCCATCTGTTAAATGTATTTATCAATTAATCAATTAATTAGAAACCTTCCATTTAACTTATTTCAGGATGCTTTTTAGCCTCAACATGCACTTCCAATTAGGCTCAGATCCTACTCCCTCCCATTTTTCACCTGCCCCCATTTGGGATTGGCTAAGAATCATTTAAATACTGAACGCCAGAGCACACCTCTACACCGATTGAGAAAGCTTCCTAAGTGAAACGTACGTCTCGGTGTCCTAGGACCCCGCTGTGTACAAGCGGGACCCTGCACGCTTCACACATATCTACTTGGCTACTACTACTGCCCTGACAGCGCGATATTCCCAGCGCTGCACCCGGGAACCGGTGTCCGTGAGTTACCAACAGCCCTCAGGGCAATACTGTCATTATCTGCTTTTTAATGGTTGGAATTACAGGGTTATGGCAATACAACCCCCTACCTATATTTATTGATATCACATGTTGATTCACCTAGGCACTAAATTGTGAACCCGTATTGCATGGAGGATTTCTTTCTGCAATTACCTCACCCTGTCACCCTGCCTATACCAGTTGATGCCATATTTAAATGTATTGATCTACCTTAGGTTTTAAAGTGTGACTCCGTATTTATAGGGGATTCTTTCCTTCATATATATTTTCACCCTGTCACATACGTGGGATTTGTTCCCTCCATTTAAAAAATTTCAACATTGAACATAGTGTATTTGGGTAAGGTCGACACATAGTGTGTGCCGACACAAGACTACAGACCAGGACTTCATTCTAAACTATTGTGTATATTCCATCATAGATATCCATCTGACTGGGAGTTGTATGCACTAAATTGTGAACCTGTATTGCATGGAGGATTTCTCTCTCCAATTACCCCACCCCGTCACCCTGCCTATACCAGCTGATGCTATATTTAAATGTATTGATTGACCTTAGGTTTTAAAGTGTGACTCCGTATTTATAGGGGATTCTTTCCTTCATATATATATTTTCACCCTGTCACACACGTGGGACTTGTTCTCTCCATTTAAAAAATTTCAACATTGAATATAGTGTATTTGGGTAAGGTCGACACATAGTGTGTGCCGACACAAGACTACAGACCAGGACTGCAATCTAAACCATTGTGTATATTCCATCATAGATATCCATCTGATTGGGAGTTGTATGCACTAAATTGTGAACCTGTATTGCATGGAGGATTTCTCTCTCCAATTACCCCACCCTGTCACCCTGCCTATACCAGTTGATGCTATATTTGAATGTATTGATTGACCTTAGGTTTTAAAGTGTGACTCCGTATTTATAGGGGATTTTTTCCTTCATATATATTTTTTCCTTCATATATATTTTCACCCTGTCACATACGTGGGACTTGTTCCCTCCATTCATCAAAAATTTTCAACATTGAATATAGTGTATTTGGGTAAGGGCGACACATAGTGTGTGCCGACACAAGACTACAGACCAGGACTGCAATCTAAACCATTGTGTATATTCCATCATAGATATCCATCTGACTGGGAGTTGCATGCACTAAATTGTGAACCTGTATTGCATGGAGGATTTCTCTCTCCAATTACCCCACCCTGTCACCCTGCCTATACCAGTTTATGCTATATTTGAATGTATTGATTGACTTAAGGTTTTAAAGTGTGACTCCGTATTTATAGGGGATTCTTTCCTTCATATATATTCTCACCCTGTCACATACGTGGGACTTGTTCCCTCCATTCATCAAAAATTTCAACATTGAATATAGTGTATTTGGGTAAGGTCGACACATAGTGTGTGCCGACACAAGACTACAGACCAGGACTGCATTCTAAACCATTGTGTATATTCTATCATAGATATCCATCTGACTGGGAGTTGTATCAATTTTTGTTAGCCCATTTCTTTCTTGGGCTTGCGGCCAATTAGAGCAAGATATTCAGTCTTATGTGAAGTACAGATTGTGCATTTTCTGAAATCTTCTCCTTTTTTACTACCTTTGCACGGTATAGCAGCGACCCACTAGGAACAATACCAGAGTGCACCCTGTGCTTCCTTCTGCAATTCACTACCCAGATATACCGCTCAACCATTGTTCACTACGTCTACATGCGTACACACTGGACAGTAGCGTATACCTGGGATTAAAGTGAAATTGCTCTTCTTTTCTGGCATCTCCCATAGTCGGGGTTCTCTCATCCCCAGGGGACCCACTACCTGACTCTGCGCTGTCACTGTATAACAGGGCCAGGTTGGTCACCCCTGGAGACAGCAGAAACCTCCTTTTTGTCTTAACTCCTGTACCTGTGACGCTCGCAGAGTCCGCTCAACTGTGCAGTTGTCCGGTTGCCATCATATGCACAGGCAGCAGCCACTAGGCGAGCATTTTCAACCCAGGTACTTCACCACCATTCTCAATTTCTCTTGGATCTTGCAGTCCAATTAGAGTGAGATTATACACAGTTTTCGACCATTAGAAAGTAATTAAGATAACAATAAGTTGTACTGCCAGACAGTGTGCCATTTGTTACGCATTTATTAGATATGTGCTTATGATAACCAATATGGTTAATTGAAGACGTGCTTAGTCTGAAATAATCCTTTACAGGAATACGCTGATATTACAGCCATATTGAACAGAGGCATTTAGCCCATTTTCAGACCCAGATATCATATTTTCACGATCTTTTCTCAATTTTTTCTATTCATGTTATCTGTATGTCCTCGTCTCATGTTCGTCTCTTGATCCATTAACAGGATCAATTTTAGTATTAATAAAGTTGATATTTTAGACTGATACGTTTATATTATAGAAGGCAGTGCCCCACCCGGGAGTTTCTTTCCTGATATTCTCCCTTGAATATCAACCCGTTTCCAATTCTTTTTATGAGAAAGGACAGAGAATTGCTCTTTTCACACGGTAATATTTGTAGTTGAATCTCTTAACATCTTGCTTGTTGATTGAAAATGTCAGTTGTTCGCAAGTTTTCTGCCTTTAAGTCAGTTCACAGGCTTTACACTCAGCGGGGAGGTTTGGGTAAGACGAGGGAGATGTTATTTCCCACATGAATGTGAATTAGTTTGTTCTAATGTAACACATCTATTTGTGTTTTCAGGTACTACAGTAATTCTGGAACAAGCAGTTTCTCTGGCCAGGCTGCAGGATTAGTTACACGTGACCTGTTTCGTTGCATCGCAAGGAAAATTGTCACTTGCCCAAATTTAGGACCCCTGAATGAAATTTGACATTAGCCCTAGAATAAATAGGATCGCTTCCCAGTTTATACATCCTTCTGCCGTAGTTCCATTTTTTATATTATATTAGAGGTCGGCATAAAAACAGAATCTTTAAGCTTGCGAGCACGGCCCTCCTACCTCTATGGCCCTTATTCTGGTTGGTGCGGTAATGTCCGCGTGCGTTCGTGCCGCCGATGTTTTGTGTCTGCGCATGTGCAGAGGCGTCTCTGCGCATGTTCGAGCGGGGCGTACGGCCAAATCCTGCATGAAATGTGAACACTCCGAACAGGGGGTGGAGAGGGGCGTGAAGGGCTATTTGGGCTCATTACCATATGCATACGCCCCGCGTTTCATGGGCGTTCCCATGCACACGCTGGGCGTACGTATGGTAATGCGGCCGTGACGCACGTGTAGGGGGCGGACATATGACATCGCCGGATGTCAGCTGCCCGCCCAGATCCCTACTTTTGCACGGAAAAATGTCCATGTGGTCTGAGGTTGCGGGAGCTGGTGGACCACTCGGTCCTGCATTCGATGGTCTGCGACCATCGAATGATGGGGGAGGTTCCCTGAAATGGAGGAGGCGTATTCCATGAAAAATACACGTGCGGTCCATCGGCCAGCTTCTTACCGCGTACGGACGGAGTTGGTGATCCGTATGGAAGGCGGGGTTTCGCACGCACGGTCCTGTCCACATATTCGGATCCGGCCGCACCGATCAGAAAAAGGGCCTATATCGGTGTGTTACTACTCAGTTTGTTTTATCACTGTTGTTTCCAAGTGTAAAAGCGCTATTTTAGCAGGGCGCTGCGCCCTGCCCGATTTTTAAAGGGCAAAATGCGCCTTGCCCTGCTAAAACAGCCTGGTACCTGCCCGACTGCTTGCACGGGGAAGCCCAGCGTCTCCGGCATCACGGCACCTTCGCCCCTGTAGTGATGGCATCTTCGGCGGGGCCGGGACAGCCCCCTGTAGTGACGGTGGCGGCCGGGCCCGCCCCCTTTAGTGACGTCGGCGGTCCGGCCCACCCCCTTTAGTTTTGTTGGCGACCCGGTCTACCCCCTTTAGTGACGACGGCGGCGGCCTGGACACACCCCTTTTGTGATGTCGGCGGTCCCGGACCGCCAACAAGTGTGATGTCGGCGGGCCCGGACCGCCCCCCGGCGCCCTCCCCGACCGAAACCCTAGAGTGAACACTAAAAATCTGCTATATAAGAAACTGTAAATAAATATCTTCTGATGTAAATGACATAGCCTCACTATTTTAAAGAACTATGGATACTACCATAAAAATAAATTGTATAATGTGGGCGCAGAGTAGAGATGTGCGTCGGCCTCTTTTTTCGGTTTTGGATCTATATATAGTTTTGCCTTAACCACTCTTGTTTGTTTTGGTTTTGGATCTGTATTTTTTTTTTTAAATCACAGAATTTTCGACTGCTTTTGTTCCTACGCTATTATTAACCTCAATTACATTCATTTCCACTCATTTCCAGTTGATTTGGAGCACCGCACAGCTCACAAGAGCCACAACAATACGCTTAGATCCAGACAGGGCGGCAGTTTAATAAACTATCACAGTCACAGTACAGTATACATCATTGGTGGGCTGGGCCGGGGGGCAGGGTGCCATGTGCCCCCTGGGCAGAGCTTCAAGTATGGCGGTACGGGGTGGTACGGCGTACCGGTAAAAGATATATTGCCGGTACCCCGTACCGCCATAACAAGTACCGCCCCCAAGTGTTTAATGCGCATGTGCGCATATGTAAGTGGCAGGGGGCGTGGCCTCCGCCGCCCGGCCACAGCTGATCGCCTTCTGGGGGGGGGGGGGGAAAGGTAATCGCTTGTCTCTCCTTCCCCTCCCTGTGTCACTGAGCCAATCAGAGCTCGTGGGCTGGCAGCCAATTAGAAGCCAGCCCGCAAGATAGAGTCAGTGAAGCAGGGGCAGGAGAGACGGGAGAGACGGGAGATGCACTCCCCTCCCCAGGGAAGCAGAACAGACGCAGGCAGCAGAGGCGGAGGACTGTAGGGGGGGAGAGGACCTAACTGGACCGGACACAGCCAGCATTGGTGAGTTGTGCTGCTGCTTACTTCTGGAACTGTGGGGGCATTTATGTGTGGCACTGTGGGAGCATATGTGTGGCACTGTGGGGGCATATATGGCACTGGGGGCATATGTGTGGCTTTTTTGGGGGCATATCTGGCACTGGGGGCATATGTGTGGCACTGTGGGGGCAAATTACATCTGGCACTGACTGGGGGCATATGTGTGGCACTGTGGGGGCATATATGGCACTGGGGGCATATGTGTGGCACTGTGGGGGCATATATGGCACTGGGGGAATATGTGTGGCACTGTGGGGGCATATCTGGCACTGGGGGCATATGTGTGGCACTGTGGGGGCAAATGTGTGGCACTGTGGGGGCATATCTGGCACTGGGGGCATATGTGTGGCACTGGGGGGGCATATCTAGCACTGTGGGTGCATATTAGTAATGGGCATCAGTTGTGTGGTGCAATGAGCATTGTGGTGTGAGGCATAATGTGTAACGGGCATTATGGCATGGGTCATATGTATTGGGTGTGTGATATGTAACAGGCATTACTGTGTAAATTTTGGCCATGTGCCTTCGGCGCGCAATATTCCAGCCACTCCCCCTAGTGTCATTTGACCACACCCCTGACCACACCCAGACCACTCCCATTTTTGGCACGCACCTTTGGCACGTGGCACAGTACCACTAAGTCGTTTTTCCTGCTTTCACCACTGCCCCTGGGCCAGTACATTTATGCAGCACTGACAGCAAGGAATGATCTTCTGCCTGCCTCCCTGGCTGTCAATGTCAGGACGCTCAGCTCACTGCTGTGTACGAGGAATGGTTTTTGACCGATGTAGAGTTTAGCCATCGATGGGGAGAACCAGATGGTTTCCCTCAATTGATGTCAAAGCATACCTCCCAACATTGATAATGGCTGGGGAGGGATGCTCGTGCTCGCCGCAGGCACGGCCGAAACATTGGAGTCGTAGCCTAACAGGAAGGGGCGCGGCCTATGATCATAATCCTACCGCGAGGTGTACAGCATCTATTCACAGGTGACAGAGGGGACTACCAACTAACCCCCCCTGATTGCACCACAGCAAATTCACACTGCAGATGAGGGGGGCCCTAGATAGAGGGGGCCTAGGGGTACTGATCCCTTAATCCCCCTTAATCTGACCCTGCATAGGTCCCATAGTCACAGACGCGAATATGGCAAAAGACACGGTTCCAGTAGTCTTTTGTGACTATGAATCAGGTCCATAAGTTGGATATTAACTCATGTATAGCTGATAAACTGTTTCTAAAGAACTAAACTGAATTAAAGTTTACTCATAGAGGAAAGTCAAAAGTACAGTAAGGAAAAAGTAGCAATAATTATATATCTCTCAGCTCCCATGCCTCTCCAAGCTGCTTGAGAGACTTGTCTACTCTCACCTCACACACTTTCTTAACTCCCACAACTTATTGGACCCACTTCAGTCAGGCTTTCATTCTCAACACCAAAGTCGGATTAAGCACAGGGCAACGGGCGTTCGCCCCCAGGGCCCCCACACATCAGGGGCCCCCACATCGGCACTGCTGTGGCAGGTGGATGTCAGGGTGGGCAGGGGTTCGCAGTGGGGTCCCTGTTGCAGAGGGGAAGTCAGCGGCGGGGTCTTCACGGCAGATGGGAAGTCAGAGGCGGGGTCCCTGTGGCAGATGGGAAGTCAGAGGTGGGGTCCCTGCGGCAAATGGGAACTAGTAGTGCTACTAGTTCCCATCCGCGGCAGAGACTCCGCCGCTGACTTCCCATCTGCCGCAGGGACCCCGCTGCTGACTGCAGTTCCCAGATGCTGCAGAGAAACCCCCTGCCCGACCCGCTGCCTGCCACCCACACGCCACCACTGCCCGCATCTCTGCTGCCCGGGCACTGCAATTTTTTTATCCAGGGCCCCCACAGACAATCCACCCCTGCCCAACACTCCACAGAGACGGCACTGACTAAAGTAGTGAATGATCTGTTCACTGCTAGATCTAAAGGTCTTTACTCACCACTCATTCTTCAAGCTCTCTCTGCTGCTTATGACACTGTTGGCCACTCTCTCATCAAACAAACACTACACTCCCTAGGTCTAAATGATACAGCTCTTTCTTGGTTCTCATCCTACCTATCTGATCGCTCTTTCAGTGTTCACTTCTCTGATACCACTTCACTACCTCCTGTCAGTTGGAGTACCGCAAGGCTCAGTTTTAGCTCCACTGCTCTTCTCAATCTATACCTCTTCTCTGTGCAAACGAATCAGCTCTTTCGGATTCCAGTATCACTTGTCACTTGTCAAAGTTGTCACCAGTGGTTTTGGCCTGTGTCTCTGAATGCCTCTCTGCAATCTCCTTCTGGATGTCTTCTCGCTACCTCAAACTTAACATTTCCAAAACTGAATTAATTATATTCCCACCAGCCAGAAGCAGTTATCACCCTGATATCTCCATAACTGTCAACAGCGCAACAATCTTCCCTACCCCTCAAGCTCACTGCCTAGGGGTCAACCTTGACTCTGAACTGTCCTTCGTTCCCCACATTCAGTCTTTCTCAAAATCATGTTACATGCATCTACAAAACATATCCAAAATACGACCCTATCTCACACAAGACACTAAAACGCTAATCCATGCACTCATTATATCCCACATTGAATATTGCAATAGTCTCCTAACTGGTCTTCCCAAGAACAAACTTTTGCCACTACAATCTAGTTTGAACGCTGCTGCGAGGCTCATCTTCCTAGCCAGACGTTCGTCGCTCACCCATCGTTCACCGCTCTGCCAGTCCCTCCATTGGTTGCCCATATTCTACCGAATTCAATACAAAATACTTCTACTCACATATAAAGCTATTAGCCAAACCACACCAACCTATATCTCTTCACTTATCTCAAAATATCTCCCATCTCGACCACTCCGCTCTGCACAAGATCTGCGTCTCTCTTCTGCACGGATCACTAGCTTCCATTTCTTATTACAGGACTTTCATCGGGCTGCTCCCATCCTATAAAATGCCCTTCCACGCACAATAAGACTCTCATCAAGCCTCCATACTTTCAAGCGTTCCCTGAAAACCTCACCTCTTCAGGCAAGCCTATAAAATTTAGGTACCACCCTCTGAGGCACTTATGTATTATATAGCTTCCCTTCTGGATTTGTAACTTGGTGGGACTGCTATGCTATTACTGGTGCCTGTCCTTGTGTTTCCCTCCTATGTCCCTAAAGATTGTAAGCTTGCAGCAGGGCCCTCCTACATCTCTGTCTGTCTGTTGTTACTGTTTGTTCGTTCAATGTTGTCAACAGTTATAAAACGCAATGGAATCTGCTGCGCTATATAAGTAACTGTAAATAAATAAATCAAATTATACATTTTATAGCACTCCTTTCGTTCCCCTTTAAAGCATTCCGCACAGATCATTTTATAGTGCTAAATATTTCATAATAGTGAAGCCAATGAAATTGCATTGATGACACATGTCCGCTCCCGGAACAGCGCAGAGCTTACAGAGTGCCCTGAGCGGCTTCTGGGTTTCAGGCGGTGAATCCGATGCGCTAACATGCTACAGCGTCATGACAGCTGATGTCATCAAGGGATTCGTGACACCTATAAATGATTAATCTCTTCCCGCCAGAAAGTAATCTACCAAAACTGACTATCCACCCTGATGTCTCCATCCGTCTTTTCATAAATTTGCAGGCTATGTATTTTAAATGTACACATCCCGTTGTATAACAGCCATCCATTGTGGACTGTAATGCAAGTGACAAGCCTTTAATGAATTCTATGTTCGCTGCTTTGTAGCAGAGAATGCAGTTAATTCAGCCGCAGTTCCCAAGTGGGAAGATGTCGAGGTTGGCACGTCAGTGTCCCCTAGTTCCAGGAGTGAAAATAATGAATATTTTAATAATAATGCCTCTATTTAATCAGTGGCTTCTTTATGAAATCATAGGGAGCCAAAAAGCTGTTAGAAAATAATGGATAGAGAGATATATTGATTGCGGTTTCCGAGTTTGCCGCGAGATTAGATTGTCGGGATTTACAGAAATCCTCATATTGTAAATGATAAAATTATAGGTAGAACAATTTAATATCACAACCGCTGATAAAAAGCTGACAGTGTGTATTGCACGCATCGCCTGACACAATAAATGCAGCGGGGACCTAGGGTTCTGTTGTGTGGATGCAGCTTAACCACATAATGATAGGTGCAACTCCGCCCTCCATGCACAGATCAATGCTGGTTTTCCGTTGCGGAGAGAGATTTTGGGGCAGATGTATTAAGCCTGGAGAAGAGATAAACTGGAGATAAAGTGGAGATAACTTGGAAGAGTTAACGCACCAGCCAATCAGCTGTGTTTGAAATATGACAGTTGGGATCTGATTGGCTGGTGCGTTATCTCCTTCCACTTTATCTCCAGTTTATCTCTTCACCAGGCTTAATACATCTGCCCCTTTGTTTCTTGACAATAGGAAAGTATACTCGCAGCCGAGCGAACAGGTCAGCGCAGGCCAACGCCCCTGATGCCAGGGCCACTGACAGGGGGGTGCTGTGGGCACAGCTGTCTCGGGCCCCGGCCTCTGGAAGGGCCCGGGCAGCTAATTTTGTCCACAGCAACCCTCAGCAACTGCGCTCAGTCCTCACTCAGCAAGTCCCGAAGTACAGGCTTCTTCAATGGAGGATGCCAGTGGCCAATTAAAATGCTGCACCGGCTTTTGAGCCAATCAGAGCTTGTGTACCATTAGCCAATCAGAGCGGCTGCCAGTACACGAGCTCTGATTGACTCACCAGCCAGTGCTGAATTTTCATTGGCCACTGGCATCCTGCAGTGAAGAAGCCTGTGCTTCAGGACCTGCTGAGTGTGGACCAAGTCTGGTGGTAAGTTAAGGGAGGAAGGGGGGGGGAGCACAATTTTATTGCAAGGTGAAAACGATAAAACTTATGATTGTAGGCACCGTTGTATGCCAAAAAATGATTTATCGAAAGGTGAACTTCAAGGGAAATCTAATGTGATAATGCGTCGAGTGCAATCGCACAAGTGTATGGGTAGCGTGACTGCTTTGTGTGTTTTATATAACCGCCTGAGTTCAGTAACTGATAAACCTGACATACTGTATTGCAGGACTCAAGAGTCCAATAATTCGGACTCAGGTTGAGGATCAGTCCCAGATTCCACACTATGGGGTCTATATTCTAAGATGGGAGTTCAACACCTCCCAATATTTGTAGCTTCGCCGGCGGGACTCCCTGAGATTTGCAACTTGCGTCACTCCTGCAAGGCCATGCCCCATTTCACCACTGAGGAGGAATGTCCAACGTTCTGAGAGCCCCCAGACCCTCTGGTAATAGAACATGCTTAGCAGAGCAGCGGGTAGCAGGGGGGACCCCAACTGCCCCCCACCATTGCGGGACAATATTGGCAACGGGCGGGACACGGGACCGTCCCCCAAAAAATAATGGGATGGTCCAATAAATTTCGAGACATTTGGGAGGTGTGGAGTTCTATATAGCCAAACTGACCTGCATGTTCAGCAGACAATAATAGTCTTTAACTACAGTATGTGTGGGAACATAGCTGCCTACCCTCCTGCAGACGGTATAACAATTGATACCTTTTACTTAATTGTAGCAGTAAAAAAAAATACAATACACAAAGTAAGTTTAAAAACAAGACAATTGATATGGCTCAGTCTCTCAGATTGATTTGAGTGGTATAAATAAAAGTCAGTGGAACAGGAGTAAATAAACATTACCATCCTTGGTCCTCCTCATAGGTGTTGTAGAGGGATTTGTAATCCAAGGAATATGGTTAATGGACCAGCTTTTCCCAATGCTCTATGATTTCAAGAGCTCAAGACTCCCATGTTTAGGCTCACCCTGACATCCAATTTAAATAGGGATCGTGCTTTTATCCCATAGCTTTCAATGTTCTCAGATTCAGTTCAGCGTGGTGTGCTCTTTGGTCGGGAGTAGTGGGTAAAATATTACTCTCAGATGTAGCAGTACACACCCGCGCTTCTAGGTGCCACGTTCACAATCTCTTTTCACAATCTCTCCATATATGGAACTAGACACGCCCTTTGGGAGGAGCATGACACGCCCCCTCAATAGGGTGCTTTGCAAAATTCTAATACCAACTATAATCTCCCTGAAACTGTTTTTCAAAAGTAGAGGCGTGGGAGTATGCATCATTAATGATATTGAGGGTAATTACAAGAAGATATTGTAAAATATATAATTCAGAAGTCCACTTTCTGAGTGATATCTTTTATTATATTCTCTGGTGTGTATGGGGCTTAAGTCAAGGTGAATTCAAGGTGAAGCTACCAAATCTGACACAGTTATGTAGTACGGTTGAGTATCCCTTATCCGAAATGCTCGGGACCAGAAGTATTTTGGATAACGGATTATTTTGTATTTTAGAATATTTTTATATTTGAATGAGGTACCTTGCATTTATGTTGTACAAACACATCAAACACATGAAATACACACAAATATATTTTATTTGTGCATAAAGTAAGGATTTAAAACATGAATCTAAGTGTGTATACTATCTCAGATACTGAGTTTGAATGCCAAGCAATCATTGTCTTGCTCATATATAGTGCCAGTTACATATAATTTCCCCAGTAGTGCCAGTTACATATCATTTCCCCTGTAGTGCCAGTTACAGATGTCCCCAGTAGTGCCAGTTACAGTTGTCCCCAGTAGTGCCAGTTACAGATGTCCTAGTAGTGCAAGTTACAGATGTCTCCAGTAGTGCCAGTTACATATGTCCCAATAGTAACAGTTACATATCATGTCCCCAGTAATGCCAGTTATGTATGTCCCCAGTAGTGCCAGTTACAGATGTCCCCTGTAGTGTCATTTACAGATGTGCCCCAGTAGTGCCAGATACAGATGCGACCCAGTAGTTTCAGTTACAGATGTGTCCCAGTAGTGCCAGTTACAGATGCGCCCCAGTAGTGCCAGTTACAGATGTCCTAGTAGTGCCAGTTACAGATGCGCCCCAGTAGTGCCAGTTACAGATGTCCTAGTAGTGCCAGTTACAGATGTCACCAGTAGTGCCAGTTACAGATGTCACAGTAGTGGCAGTTACATATAATTTCCCCAGTAGTGCCAGTTACAGATGTCCCAGTAGTGCCAGTTACATATCATTTCGAGAATAGTGCCAGATACAGATGTCCCAGTAGTGCCAGTTAAATATAATTTCCCCAATCGTGCCAGTTACAGATGTCTCAGTAGTGCCAGTTACATATCTTTTCCCCAGTAGTGCCAATTACAGATGTGCCCCAGTAGTGCCAGTTATAGATGCGCCCCAGTAGTGCCAGTTACAAATGTCCCCAGTAGTGCCAGTTACATATAATTTTCCCCAGTAGTGCCAGTTTCAGATGTCTCAGTAGTGCCAGTTACATATCGTTTCACCAGTAGTGCCAGTTACAGATCATGTCCCCAGTAGTGCCAGTTGCAGATGTCCCCAGTAGTACCAGTTACATATCGTTTCCCCAGTAGTGCCAGTTACATATCATGTCCTCAGTAGTGCTGTTACAGATGTCCCCAGTAGTGCCAGTTACAGATCATGTCCCCAGTAGTGCCAGTTACATATCATTTCCCCAGTAGTGCCAGTTACAGATCATGTCCCCAGTAGTGCCAGTTACAGATGTCCCCAGTAGTGCCAGTTACATATCATTTCCCCAGTAGTGCCAGTTACAGATGTCTCAGTAGTGCCAGTTACATATCGTTTCCCCAGTAGTGCCAGTTACAGATGTCCCCAGTAGTGCCAGTTACATATAGTTTCCCCAGTAGTGCCAGTTACATATCGTTTCCCCAGTAGTGCCAGTTACATATCGTTTCCCCAGTAGTGCCAGTTACCCAGTAGATTTTTAGCAAAAAAGTATATTTTGGAGACTATGGCTTTTGGAATCATTTGGATAAGGGATAATCAATCTGTATTAAAAAATGAAGCTATTAGACTACATAGCAACAATGTGACAAAGCTACTAATATTTAAACATGACTTTTTTGTTGGAAACAATCGTTTGATGGAAGGAAATCTCTGTTCAGAGGTTTTGTATATTTTCTAAAGCAATTTTCTCATTTATAAAAACGGCGACACATTACAAGTCGCACCTATGCAATAGCTGGTGGCCAAGCTTTTATATATGTATCTGTGACCAATGGATAGGGCTTCAGCTCAGCGACTGCACTTGTCAATAGTATATTAGAATCTCAGAAGAACATATATATTACCAGATAAAATATAGGCGAATAGAATGTGGTAAAAGAAGATTAACGTAATGCCAGCAACAGGCGTGGAGTGGGTTAAACATCCAAGGCTGTGTGTGTGACCCTTAGGAAGCATGTGACTCGGGGATCCAATAAGGTTAAAGGAAATGGCAGAGGTAGCTGAGAAATTAGGGCAGGAAAGGGAGGAGTCTTCTTCTCTTTCCTGCTGAGTTTTCCCGCCCTCCCTTCCCAGGTTTGATTATGGGTGTGTGTGGGTGGTTTAATCGCGTTGGCTGATAGGGGGGAAAGAACGGCAGGTTAATCATTTCAGCCTTCATACTCTGTCTATGCTACGTATATAGATTGTTTTTCGGTGCGCTCGCCTATTCATTGACTGAGGCTTTTCACTCGATCACCAGCACGGGGCAGCGACCCCACCCTGACGGGCGGGTAGTCAATGCAGTAGGTTAAGTGGATACCGCTTGGTAGGGTAGTTTTGATTACGTATGCAGTGCGTGGGGGTGGAGTTTAGTTAAGGAGCCGTTCTTTCTTGGCCACCATTATTTAATTAGTTTAAGAAATCGATCTAGTTTAAATCTTGATAATAAATCAGCTAACAATTTCTGCCAAATCCTATGTCTCCGAGTCTTTATTTCAGGTTTAGTTAAGTAAGTTAAGTAATGTTAAATGTTGAACATGCTAGAGGTACACACATGAGGTGCTAGGATGTTTAATATCTAAAAATATTTATTTAACTATACCGAGACTAAAGAACAACAATCTTTAAAACATATGCAGCGTAAAAATGTATAATAGGGCTCCTCCAGCAACATCTGAATCAGTCCCCTCAAGAAGAATAAATAGATTTGTATTAATTAATTTGTATTAATTATTGTGGCAATAATAAGATTAATGTTACATGTAAA
The DNA here is from genome assembly GCF_055691185.1 of Crinia signifera. Taxonomy (NCBI): domain Eukaryota; kingdom Metazoa; phylum Chordata; class Amphibia; order Anura; family Myobatrachidae; genus Crinia; species Crinia signifera. Next base: position 24,122,613 of record NC_139219.1, on the reverse strand, counting down.
GAAGTGATTAATGTTTCTTAAGATATTGTGAGCATTCCATGTGGGTCATATTACTTGTATTAATGGGGACGATTCAGACCCATTCAGGAATTGGCAGCCCTGATGATTATCGAACAACTGTGCATGCTTCGTATAGTGCCAGGCCATACTGCGATGCGATATTCATCGCTGGCCGTATGCAATATGATTGACACTGGGGTGACTTACACTCTGGTGGAGCGGCGTTTATCTAAACGCTGGGCTCCGAAGATTTTCATCCCAGCGATCAGGTTTGAATTGGGCCCAATATTTCCACGGCGAGTGTAAGTAGGCAGAAATTCAAACAAACAAACAAAAATAAAGTTCTAACTTGAAGGGAATCAGTGATGAATATACACTTTGGATGCGCCAACCCCCCCCCCCCCCTTTTATTTTTATTTTTAAATAACTTTTATAAAACATGTTCTAGAATTGAGGAATTTCATAGAAAAGCGATTTATTCCAATGTGTCATTTGTGAATACTACAGCGCATACGTCCTTGGATTTCGCGTTGTTTTTCTGTCGATCGTTAGTTTATTCTTCTGACAAAGCCAAACAGTTTGGTGCCTATTCCGTGTTCTCTTCCTATACAGAAAACAAGGTCAGCCGCCGCCGCATCTATTTTCCCAAAATAACATATTTGCTGATACATTTTCGCACTACAACATGTATCCAGGTTGGTGCTTTACGCCGAATGAACCAATAGATCAATATTATTGCCTAAGTTATGGATTAAATTGACTCCTAACTCGACCCATCAGCCAATCACAGTCCACTTAGAGCCTATTAGTATGCTCTGGAAAAGTAATGCATTGGTGCCCCTACATGCGTCCATATAGTGAATGGCTGTCAGCATGCTGATTGGTGGATAGCTTCAGCCATTTACCAATCAGCACGCTGTCAGCCACTCACTGCCTAGGTGCAAGATGGGTGACATATAGAAAATGCTGCCTCACTCTGTATGTATGACCACCACCTGCCCCTGCTCGAAGGCCCCTAGAATTGTGGGGCCGTGGGCAGCTGCCTAGTGTGCCTATACATTAAGATGGCTTTGGGATAGGTCACTGACACTTGACTTAAAGCATCCTATGGAAGGGACACAGGTAGCGTCCAGCAGCACAGAATAATGGTGATGGCCATGTGTTCTGACTATCTACATCAGGCGATCATGGGATGGGCAGAAGAAACACGATTGCTTTACAGTTTGCAATACGGGAAGTAACTGTTATACAAGAGGTGCACAAAAAGGGGAAAGGGATTGTTACATGGGACTTAGGGCGGGATGTATTAATATACATCGTTGCCCCTCGCCACCCAGCCGCAGCGTTGCTAAGCAGGCTGTCCCCGGCGCCGCCTCCTCCCCCTGCAGCTGGAAGGACGTCCGGCTGCGTTGCTAGGGGGAGGAGGGGTTTACCTTCCGGGTCCAGGCGGACCTGCAGGTAGGTAAGCCAAGGGGAGGGGAAGAGGGGGGTCGGCGGAGATGGTAGGTTTGCGGCGATAGAAGCCCATAGGCTTCTATAGGGTATCGCCACCCAAAAGTGGCAATACCCTGCCCTGCGATGACGCGGCGGACGGGTATTTGTACATTACAAAATGCAGTAAAACAGCCAAAAACGGGGGTTTTACCTTATTTTTGGCTTAGTACATACCGCCCTTAGGTAATAAACCTCTATATTTTCACTGTTATTTCCCTAAGTACATTATAAGGGAAATTGAATATACTGTATTTGAATTAAAGGTTAAGTTTTAATTTTCATTTGTGCGTCCCATATAACAGTCCCTTTCCTTGTTTTGTATACTATATTAACCTCTTGAATGTTGGGAACAGCACCCCCCCATTACTGACTGACAAAATTTGGGGTCATTGCAATATATACCAAGTGCAACATCAATTCAGAATACCAACAGATGCGGTGCATTATGCTGCTATGGCATTGAGTGACACCACTTTCAGAGGCACAATGCACACATGCAGCTTGGGGTAGGAAGATGGGTCCTGATACCACCAACCTGTCCCTCGCTGCATGTGTGTATTGTCCACCTGAAAGTGTGTAAAGTCAATGCCATAGTACCAGAATGCAACACTTCCGCTGCAATCAGGGCATGCAAACATTTGTAAATCCAAAAATCTTAAAATAAATTTGTCTTTGTTATATATACCGCCAACATGGCCAAACTTTTACAAACTTTACAATAATGTAACTTTAAATAGGGATTTAAAAATTCTGGTGCTGTAGACTATATTAAAATAACCCTACATTTAAAAGACTTGTCTCCTCCACCTCCTGCTGATCCCCGTCTGCCATCAATAAGGTATAAATTGCGGAGGAGACGGTGGATGTGTGTCTAGCTTGGGGAGGGTAGCTGAATCGGGGAGGAGATTGGAATTGAAGAGGAGACTGCAGAGTGGTGGAAGGGTGGGTGGATGGGGGTGAGTGTTGACGGTAATGGGCAGGGGTAGTTGTTTTGAGGAGGAGGTTGGTAAGTGGAGGCCGGTGATTGTTCATAACCAGAATGGTAGATGGGCTGCTGATCAGGATGGATACTGGTGGAAGGGTAGGTAGTGGGTGGTGAGCTGTAGGTAAAAGGGACATGAGGAGCAGATACTTGAAGCTGTGGCCTGTGAATATTCCATTCTGGTGTCACTTGTCCTGTGAGTGTCTTATACAAAACCTTGATAAAGCTTATAGCGAAACGCGTTGGTGAAGGGGAGCAGGGACACCCCCAATCTACAGACGCTCCGCATACTTATATCCTGAAACCGGACCAACCTCCAGAACTTTCACCATCCTTGAACCAAGTGGCAATACCATCAGACCCACCAGGTAGAGCACCCCATACCATCAGGAGCTCCCTGGTCAGGAGATTAACATCACTCCTATCAAGGAAATCAAGTGGCAACAACATCAAGCCCACCAGGTAGAGCACCCCCCAACATCGGGAGCTCCCTGGTTTGGAGACCAATCTGCAATTGGCATTTCCTACAGGACAATTACCTGGAGGTAATATAGGAACGGACACAGGATATTATCACGACCGGACTGTGGGTGAATATCCCTGCTCTCCCTATTTTACTTGTGATATCCCCCAATCCTTTTATTGCATTTTATTTATATTTTATATGTACCTTTTTCTAAAATAAATGTTTTAAATACACCTGTTGCATGCCTTTTTAGCGAGCGCGGTCTCAAATCCCCTTTTCATTCCAGACACCATTTCTTGGGTTAGACTTCCCAAGTCCTGAGACCGCTGCTCCAGCAAAACAACTCCACTCAGGCGCCCCTCGGGCCACTTCTTGTGACCCACCCTTTTTCCTGTCTTATGCATAACCTCTGACACCAGGCGCTGGCACTCTACTTGTTGTTGCTGGGAAAGTTTCTGCATACGACTAAAAGTCATTACATCCATCCGGTTTCCGGAGCAGTTGTGAATGTGCCTCCAATAGTAGCGGGTCTTTCAAAAATTTAGTTTTCCATGGTTTCCTCCTGGCATTCTGTTGCGGTAGACTTGATTCCTTGACTGATATCTCTTGTAGGGGTACAGTAAGGTCTTCAGGTGTCTGTAGCAGGTCTTGTGACTGTAGTGAAAAAAAATGTATATTCAATTTTAAAACATTTTCTCTTTTTTTTTTTTACAGTTCTTACAAGCGTGGAAAAATGGCAAGCCATAGCAGAGGAATTTGAAAGTCACTGGAATTTCCCAAACTGCAGCGGGAAACATGTGTGCATCACCAAACACACTAACAGTGGCTCAGACTATTTTAATTACAAGGGCATTGTGCTCCTGGCAGTGGTCAACACAAACTATGAATTTATTTTCCTGGATGTTGGGAAAAATGGGCGATGCTCAGATGGAGGGTCACTAAGGAGTACCCGGTTCTACGATAGGCTCACCACCAGCTCCGTTCATCTGCCAACTGCTGAGCAGAAAAAAAATGGCCTGGGATTTGTGTTCGTGGCAGACGAGGCCTTTGCACTGCACGAACAAATAATGAAGCCCTACCCGTATAAATTTCTGAACCACGATTGCCGCATATTCAATTACCGCCATTCCAGGGCCCCGTCGGTTGTTGAGAATGCATTTGGCATTTGGGGCGTGGCTCCCCTTCGGTTGGTGTAACCGAGTTGCTTTCGGGGTGGCACACCCTAACATTTATTTAGCACTATTTATTTTTCACTAATATTATACTTTCTAGCACCACACTTTTTAACCTCTAACTTCTGCTTCTTTCTTATTAACACACTTATAGCTTAGTTTTTCACTTGTGCGCTGCCCTGGGGTGACTGGCTTATGCTGGCCTTTTTGGGGTTCCGTGCCCCAGATTCAAACTTAGTATTAGGAACCCACCAGAAATGAGGCCACCGTGAAGCTGGTTGGTGGGCAAATATTTCTTGGCCAAAGAATATACCAAGAACCTCTATTATTGATTGATTAACAATATGGAGTGTGCATCTGCACCATGTGTTTTTCTTTGCAAATGCAAGTAGTAATGATGACATAGATGATGAGATGCCATCAATATCATCTGCCAAGGCCGATGTCCAGTGTCAAAGCACGGGGCATGTACAATCCAAAAAGCCAAAGTTGCATAGAAGGTGGACCAAAAAATAAATAAATTCCAATCATTGGAGGAGAAATGTAAAATTGGCAATGTGACTGTCACAACTGAAGGGCTGGATGAAGTCGTGTGGTGTGTAGCAACCGGAGGCGGACCAGAGGAGGAAGGATTAAATCGTGCAGGTTTAATAATAGAATTCATCAACAGTAACAATACACACTTGAATACTTTCTTTAAGTGGCAGTTAATGGTAAATAATACTTGAGCCAGCAAGGCACCTTTAGAAGAAGAAAGTTCATTTGAATAATGACAGTTCAATAGCACAGGACGACAGGCAGGGGTCTTGAAGAATAAGAGGATCCGGAAAGAGAATGTACTTGATGGTAAATGAAGGATCCTTGAAGACTGGAAGAAGATGAATGATGAAATGAAGATTGCAGAATTGCTTGGAAGCAGGAGACTTGAAGAGCTAGGCCAGGAAGCTCAGGGATACAGGCAGAGGCCAGACTGTGGAGAGACCTGGCAGCGATGGAGTTAAGCAGTAGCCTAGGCCAGCACAGAGCACGAGCAAGGCACCAAGGTCAGGAGAGGTGAGTCAGAGAGCCGGAGTCAGCTGGGAGCTGTGAACGCCTCGGGAGACTCTTTGTACTGACACTGAACAGCCCTAGGCAGATCCCCTATATCCCAAGAGGGCGGCTGCCATTGGCTGTCAGGTCAGTATGGGCGGAAACCTCAGACCTGGGCCAATCTGCTATTTTGCCCTTAACCAAGATGGCGACGCCGGCCTCCCGGCACCATTACAGCACACACTGCTACACCTGTCAGCGTCCCACGCTGCCTGCTGCCCACCAGACTGCCGCTGCCCGCTGCCGCTGACCCGGAGACCACTACACGCTAGCCGACGGCGGGCGCGAACGAGTGAGTAATATGCCCGCCGCGCACCGCCGCGGCTGCGTGTGACAGTACCCCCCCTTTTCTGGGTGACCCCAGGGCACCTACGCACCTTGTGTGGGTTCCTTTGGAAGAATTGCCTCACCAGACGGGGAGCATGAAGATCTGCAGCATCAACCCAGGAGTTCTCTTCAGGACCGAATCCAAGCCATTCTACCAGATACTGCAGATGGGCATTGCGACAACGTGAGTCGATGATGCGCCTCACCTCGAACTCTGTCTCTTTCTCTGAGCCAATCTTGGGCGGTTTGGGCACCTTCTTCTGATATAAGTTCAATCTCAAGGGCTTTAGAAGAGACACATGAAAAGAATTTGAGATCTTCAGGGAAGAAGGAAGCTGTAGTCTGTAGGCGACAGGGTTAATAACTTGAATAATTGGGAATGGCCCGATGAACCGGGGAGCCAGCTTCATAGATGGTAACCGAAGGCGTATGTGGCGGGTAGACAGCCACACTCGATCTCCAACCTTCAATTTGGGAGCCGCTCTTCTTTTCCTGTCCGCCATCCTTTTGTATCGAGCGGATGCTTTGAGGAGAGCGGTATGAACGTCTGACCAGATTTTCGCAAACCGTTGTAAGGAAGCAGCAGCTGCAGGAACATCGGAAGAAGATAAGTCTGAGAAATCTGGAGATCGGGGATGTTTGCCAAAAACAGTAAAAAAGGGAGTGGTGCCGGAGGATGAATGATAAGAGTTATTGTGCGCATATTCCGCCCAAGGCAGAAGGTCTACCCAGTCGTCTTGAGAAGAAGAGATGAATAAGCGAATGAAGGCTTCCAAGTCTTGGTTGACGCGTTCCGTCTGCCCGTTGGTTTGTGGGTGGAAAGCGGTGGAGAACTTGAGTTTGACTTGTACAGCGGAACAGAGGGCCCTCCAAAACTTTGCAACAAACTGCACTCCACGGTCAGATATAATCTCTTTGGGCAACCCATGGAGTTTGAAGATTGTGGAAATGAAGAGCTGAGCCAAAACTGGAGCGGATGGGAGGCCTTTCAATGGGAAGAAGTGCACCATTTTTGAGAACCGGTCAACTACCACCCAGATTACTGTATGCCCTTTGGAGGGAGGAAGTTCGCAGATAAAGTCCATAGACAAGTGGGACCATGGTTCTGTGAGTATGGCTAGAGGTAGAAGAGGACCGGCAGGAGACGTTCTGGAGGACTTATGCTGGGCGCACTTTACACAGGAGGCGACAAAGCTGGTTACATCTCGACGAATGGTGGGCCACCAATATGAACGTAATAGAAACATTAGGGTCTTCTGTGCACCAGTATGTCCTGCGAAACGGGAAGCGTGTGCCCAGGACAGCACTCTCTTGCGAAGATTGAGGGGAACAAAGGTTTTGCCCGGAGGAGGTGAAGGTTGGACCGTAACTTGAGCAAAAACCAGAGGATCGAGGATTGGTCGAGGAGGAGTCTCAAGGTCTGTCGGAGTCTTGAAAGAGCGTGAAAGAGCATCGGCCTTGGCATTCATCGACCCGGGTCTGAATCTGATCTGGAAATCAAATCGTTCGAAGAACATGGCCCAGCGGGCTTGACGAGCAGTAAGGCATTGGGCGTGCTTGAGAAAAGAGAGATTCTTATGGTCAGAGTATACAGTGATCTTATGTCGTGCCCCCTCCAGGAGGTACCGCCACTCCTCCAACGCTGACTTGACTGCCAGTAACTCTTGCTCCCCAATGGGGTAATTCTTCTCTGCTGGAAGAAACTTCTTGGAGTAGAAGGCACAAGGGTGAAGTTCCTGGTCCTCCCCTTTCTGCGACAAGATTGCCCCAACTCCCTCTGAGGATGCGTCCACCTCGAGAATGAAGGGTTTGTCGAGATTTGGCTGAAGAAGGATTGGAGCAGAGACAAACGCATTCTTTAGTTGTTGGAAGGCTAGAGAGGCTTCGGGTGGCCACTGACTTGGATCTACTCCCTTACGGGTTAGAGCAGTAAGGGGTGCAGCAAGGGTGGAGAAGTCCCGGATGAAGCGACGATAATAATTTGAGAAGCCCAGGAACCTCTGGATGCCTTTGAGCGTGGTAGGCGCTGTCCAGTCTAGGATGGCTCTTACTTTCTCTGGGTCCATCTCTATCCCAGTGCTGGTGAGGATGTGGCCAAGGAATGGAATGGAAGTGACCTCGAAAACGCACTTGTCTAGCTTGCAGAATAATTGATTTTGGCGTAGACGCCGCAGGACTTCAGAGACGGTTTGACGATGGAGATGGAGGTTAGGAGAGAAGATGAGGATATCATCAAGATACACCACGATGGAATGATACAGTAAGTCCCGAAATATGTCGTTTACAAACTGTTGGAAGACGGCCGGGGCATTGCAAAGACCAAATGGCATCACCAGGTATTCGTAGTGGCCATCTCGGGTGTTGAAAGCCGTTTTCCACTCGTCACCGGAACGAATTCGGATCAAGTTGTACGCCCCTCTCAGATCCAGTTTGGTAAAAATAGAAGCCCCTCTGATCTTATCGAAGAGTTCGGTGATGAGGGGTAATGGGTAGCGGTTCTTGACAGTGATATCGTTTAGGCCCCTATAGTCTATACATGGCCGGAGAGTTCCATCTTTCTTTTTTACGAAGAAAAACCCCGCTCCGGCTGGCGAAGTGGATGGACGAATGAAGCCTTTATTCAAGTTCTCACGAATGTAGTCAGACATAGCCTTGGTCTCGGGTAGAGATAAGGGGTAGATACGGCCCCGCGGTGGGAACTTCCCGGGTATCAGCTCTATCGGACAGTCCCAAGGACGATGAGGGGGCAGAGTATCGGCACCTCCCTTGCTGAATACATCAGAAAAAGAATGGTATGGTGTGGGTATAGACACGGGTGAAGCTGGTGAAGATGGAAGACTGGGACCTCCTTCTTGAGGATTAATTTGATTGAGTGGAAGGATACGAGGCATGCAAGTGGTTAGACAGTTCGTACCCCATGCTTTGATCTCCATGCTGGTCCAATCAATATGAGGATTGTGTTTAGCGAGCCATGGTAGGCCCAGGACCATCTGGTGTGATGACTGAGGAAGGACTAAAAACTCTAGAGTCTCTTGATGTAAAGCACCGACTAGCACGGTCACTGGATTGGTTTGAAGGGTGATTTGCCCACTACAAATACGACTCCCATCCACTGTAGTGAGAACCAGGGGATGGACCAAGGGTTGTACTGTCAAGGAGTGTTGAAAGACGAAGGATGAAGAAAGAAAATTTCCTGCCGCTCCGGAATCCAATAGGGCCTGGACGTTGATTTTCCCTTGAGGGCACACAAGGGTAACTGGAATGGTGGAAACAGTTGAGGAGGGAGATGAAAGCAGAACTCCTAACCGGGCCTCCCTCTGGGAGGTTAGGAGCGTCCGTTTCCCGGACGCAATGGACAAGAGGACAGCAAATGGGCGGAAGAACCGCAGTACATGCAAAGATTCTCCCGTCGTCTACGGGACTTCTCTTCCAAGGAGAGCCGAGAGCGATTGATCTGCATGGGTTCATCAGGGGGTGTAGTTGTGGAAGAACCTGATCTAGGAACGGGAACAACATTGGTGGTAAAGCGAGGGCGGAGGCGATCGGAGCGGTTTCTCTCTAGTTGGCGCTCCTGCATCCGTAGATCTACTTTGTTGCACAGGGAGATGAGCTCGACCAAGGTAGCAGGAAAGTCACGAGTAGCTAATTCATCCTTGATACGACCTGCCAGCCCATTCCAGAAGGCGGAGACGAGAGCCTCTTCGTTCCATTTTAATTCAGAGGACAGGGTCTGGAACTGCACAACATACTGTCCCACAGATCGGCTACCCTGGCGAATCCTCAGGATTTCAGTGGCGGCAGAAGACACTCTGCCAGGTTCGTCGAAGATGCGACGGAAAGAGGTAATGAAAGCTTCATAGTCATTGAGCAGGGGGTCAGAGCGTTCCCAGAGAGGGGACACCCAGTCCAGAGCTGTCCCTGCCAGGAGAGACACAATATATGCCACCTTTGCCTTGGAGGTTGGGAAGTGAGACGACTGCAGGGTGAAATGAACATCGCATTGGTTCAGGAACCCACGGCATCCCTTTGGCGAACCATCAAACTTGCTGGGAGTTGGTAGTTGCATGTGATGAGGAACTACGGATCCTGGTGTGGAAACAGGAACTGGAATCACTGGTGCGGGAGCCCCCGACACTGAGGGAGCCGCCTGGGGCGGGGACAAGGCCTGAAGAAACTGAGCCACTTGGCGTTGGGTAGTTTCCACTTGTTCAAGACGAGCCACGATGCTTTGAAAGACGTCCGCCATGGAAGCCTGTTCAACACCCGACTCCATCGGGTCAGTACAAACTGTCACAACTGAAGGGCTGGATGAAGTCGTGTGGTGTGTAGCAACCGGAGGCGGACCAGAGGAGGAAGGATTAAATCGTGCAGGTTTAATAATAGAATTCATCAACGGAAACAATACACACTTGAATACTTTCTTTAAGTGGCAGTTAATGGTAAATAATACTTGAGCCAGCAAGGCACCTTTAGAAGAAGAAAGTTCATTTGAATAATGACAGTTCAATAGCACAGGACGACAGGCAGGGGTCTTGAAGAATAAGAGGATCCGGAAAGAGAATGTACTTGATGGTAAATGAAGGATCCTTGAAGACTGGAAGAAGATGAATGATGAAATGAAGATTGCAGAATTGCTTGGAAGCAGGAGACTTGAAGAGCTAGGCCAGGAAGCTCAGGGATACAGGCAGAGGCCAGACTGTGGAGAGACCTGGCAGCGATGGAGTTAAGCAGTAGCCTAGGCCAGCACAGAGCACGAGCAAGGCACCAAGGTCAGGAGAGGTGAGTCAGAGAGCCGGAGTCAGCTGGGAGCTGTGAACGCCTCGGGAGACTCTTTGTACTGACACTGAACAGCCCTAGGCAGATCCCCTATATCCCAAGAGGGCGGCTGCCATTGGCTGTCAGGTCAGTATGGGCGGAAACCTCAGACCTGGGCCAATCTGCTATTTTGCCCTTAACCAAGATGGCGACGCCGGCCTCCCGGCACCATTACAGCACACACTGCTACACCTGTCAGCGTCCCACGCTGCCTGCTGCCCACCAGACTGCCGCTGCCCGCTGCCGCTGACCCGGAGACCACTACACGCTAGCCGACGGCGGGCGCGAACGGGTGAGTAATATGCCCGCCACGCACCGCCGCGGCTGCGTGTGACAGTGACATTTATGACACGGAGTGGCAAGGAATGGGTAAGGCCCTGGCCTGTATTCATGACTGGTGGTTCAACTACACATGACCATGCAAGCCCTCCTACTCCTCCCTTTAGAAATTTGAAGAGATTTCAGCTGTCATCAAAAACACAGCAAACATCTCTGCCTACTAAAGAAGACATGTTATCACAAACCCCCAAGGAGAGTCCAAGGGTGTTGGTGGTTGCGAAGCCTGACCTTCCCATCGCTGTACGGGAAGAGGTGACTCCTTCCACCATTTTCAGCAATCCCTGTGCATATGCTCGAAGGATCACCTCAGTGCAGTTCCCGATTTAGATTATGAAGTTATCAATGTTGTAAACCGAGAGGAGGATATTGATGTAGCTGGCGCTGAGGAGGAAGTTGACGAGGAGGATGCTGAGGTGGTTTGCTTAAATGAGGCACCAGGGGGGAAAACAGTTGTTGTCCATGGGATGAAAAAGCCCATCATCATGCCTGGGCAGAGGACCAATAAATCCAATTCGGACAACAAATGTATTGCCATATGTTCCTTATGTAAAGCTCCAATAAGCAAGGGTAAGGATCTTGCCCACCTAGGGACATCCTCCCTTATACGTCACCTGAAGACCCTTCATAAATTAGTGTTTAGTTCAGGAACTGCGGCTAGCAGTCCAGGGACATTGAAATCCCTCGGTCCTCCTGTTGGAGCCAAGCGCCTGAAAAGCACACCACCAACTCCCTCGTCAATTTCCTCCTCGATCCGGATTGGAGGGAGTCCTTCCGGCCATGTCACCAGCATGACTGACTCCCCTTCTATCCGAGATTCCTCTGGAGGATCCTGCAGCGCTAAGCCTACTACTGCCACTGCTGCTGTTGATGCTGGGAGTCGGTCATCATCCCAGAGGGGAAGTTGTAAGACTGCTATGTCTTTCACTAAGCAATTGACTGTCCAACAGTCATTTGCCATGAGGACGAAATATGTCAGCAGTCATCCTATGACAAAGCAGATAACTGTGGCCTTGACAGCTATGTTGGTGTTAGACATGCGTCTGATGTCCGCCATCAGTGGAGTGGGATTTAGATGGTTGACTGAGGTATTGTGTCCCCGGTACCAAATCCCATCTAGATACCACTTCACTAGGAAGGTGATACCCAGGATGTACAGGGATGTCAGAAAAAGTGTCCTCAGTGCCCTAAAAATGCGGTTGTACCCATTGTCCACTTAACTACTGACATGTGGACAAGTGGATCAGGGCAAAGGAAGGACTATATGACTGTGGCAGCCCACTGGGTAGATGCATCGCCTTCCGCAGCAGCAGCAGCAGCAGCATCTCCTGCACACCAGCTCCTTCCAAGGCAGGCACAACACCGACAACCTCTAAGAGAAACTGAGGGAAATCATCTCCCTGTGGCTTACCCCCCTTAGACTCTCCTGGGGATTTGTGGTGTCGAACAACACCAGTAACATTGTGCGGGCATTACACATGGGTAATTTCCAGCACGTGCCATGTTTTGCCCACACAATGAATTTGGTGGTGCAGCTTTTCATCAGAAGTGACAGGAGCGTGCAGGAGATGCTTGCGGTGGCCTGCAAAATTTGTGGACACTTTCGGCATTCTGCCACTGCCTGCCAAAGGCTGGAGCCATCAGCTTAAACAATGCTGCAGAGGATGGAGGAGCAGCAAAAAGCCATTCAATCCTACATGGCCACCTACGATATAGGCAGAGGAGCGGGGCTGCACCTGACTCAAGCGCAGTGGAGGCTGATTTCCATGTTGTGCAAGGTTCTCCAGCCATTTGAACTTGCCACACTTGAAGTCAGTTCCGACACAGCCAGCTTGAGTCAGGTGATTCCCCTGATCAGGCTGTTGCAGAAGCAGCTGGAGAATGTGAAGGAGGAGCTAAAGCATTGCAATTCCGCAAAGCATGTAGCTCTTGTAGATGAAGCCCTCCATACACTTTGCCAGGATACGAGGGTGGTCAGTCTGTTAAAGTCAGAGGAATACATTCTGGCCCCCGTGCTCGATCCTTGGTTTAAAGTTTATGTTGTGTCTCTGTTTCCGATGGACACAAATCTGCAAAGGTGCAAAGACCTGCTGGTCAGGAGATTGTCATCTGAAGGGGACCGTGACACGGCCACAGCTCCTACTTCATTTTCTCCCACACCTGTGCCTGCGAGGAAACAGCTGCGATTTCCCACACAACCCGCTTGGAGGGATGTAGGGCAGGCAGGAGGCAGTTTGGAGTTTTACATCTGGTCCAGACTAAAGGACCTGCCAACGATTGCTGACCTGTCTACAGTCGCTGCATTGGATGCTGTCACCATCGAAAAAATGGTGGAGGATTACTTTGGTGACAGCATCCAAGTAGACATGTCAGACAGTCCTTACCTGTACTGGCAGGAAAAAAAGGCAGTTTGGAAGCCCCTGTACAAACTATTTTACCTGAGTTGCCCCCCTCCAGTGTGTACTCTGAAAGAGTTTTTAGTGCAGCGGGGAACCTGGTCAGTGAGCGGCGAAGGAGGTTGCTTCCGCAAAATGTGGAGAAGATGATGTTTATAAAAATGAATGATCAATTATTCAATGAAGACCAGGAATTGCATCCAAAGATTAGAACGGGACCTGTGATTGTGGAGTCCAGCGGGGACGAATTGATAATCTGGGAGGATGAGGAAGTACACACTGAATGGAGCGAGGAATCAGAGGAGGATGACGAGTGACAATGACATCTTGTCTCTGTAGAGACAGTTTATACAGGGAGATATAATTTTTTTTTTTTGTGTGGGGGCCCAAACAAACCAATCAATTCAGCGACAGTATTGTAGGCCCTGTCGCTGAAATGTTTGGTTTGTTAAAGTGTGCATGTCCTTTTTCTGCAACATAAGGGTGGGAGGGAACAAGGACAATTCCATCTTGCATCACCGTTCATTAATCCCACTGCTGAGAGTCATTGATATGTGAGATAAGTGGACTCATCTCTAATCACATTCAACTGTTTGCGCTCAAGTGGTAATAATCACAGATCTGAGCAATCCCACTGTTAAGCGTCATTGATTGCTGCATGAATCGCCCACTGCTCCTCAGCTGGTTGTCTCCTGGTTATATCTGGTCAGAAGGTTCCACTCCTTTGCAGCTCCGCAATGCAGCTATTGCATTGCTGCATGAATAACCCACTGCTCCTCGGCTGGTGGTAAACACGATCAAGCCAGATAGTGGTCTTATTGGATATTAAACTGACAAAAACAGATACACACTCGCAGAATAAATCAGTGCTGCACCAATCGCCCACTGCTCCTCGGCTGGTCGTCGCCTGGTTATGTCTGGTCAGTAGGTTCAATTCCATTCTACTGCCGTACATATAATACCTCTCTGCTGGTGCATCTTCTGCCTTAGATAGAGTGTTACAGGTGTCTCCGGGATGCCATTCTGCAGTGTTATTAATGGAGGCACTGTACCTTAAGCACAGATAACACATACATGACTGTGTGCCATTCTGCCATTGCCGGCCAAAGGCTGCCGAATTGACCACTGCTCCTCGGCTGGTGGTAAACACTATCAAGCCAGATAGGGGTCTTTTTGGGGCCTAGTTTTTCAAACTGGATCTTCCCTCTCTGAATAGACAAACGTGTCTGCTTTAACATTAACTTCAGCCCTAAATAAGTCTAGCAGGGTATATGTTTATTTCTTTTTTTGACTTGTCTGAATGGTGCGCACAGCAGTATGGAAGCCATTCCTGCATCCAGTGATATACCTTCCACAGATGTTCCTGCTTTAACTGGGTCTCAGTGGAAAACTGATAATCAGGGGATTCCTCCAGTATTTCTTTAATTAAAAGAGAATCTAACTGACCATTGCTCTTATCTACACAACCACAAGGCACTCATGGAACACAAGAGCTGGACTGGTCCATATCCTACAACTACAGTATACTGATCTAGCCGGTACTACAGTACTGTTTTTTAATGGTCTGTACCGGCTAAATCTAACTTTACAGATTGCACCGGTTTTTGATAGGCGGCTCCTCTGACTCTGGGAATTGTAGTTTCCTACTGTTACACCACCGGCTGCTCTTCGGGGAGCATGAGGGGGAGTGGATGGCCAAGACTACATCTCCTGAGGTGCACCATGGGGGGAATCAGAGGGCCCGCCTCCCCCTGCTCAGCGATTCCTCCCCAGAACTCCTGCACCTCATTTCCGTTCCCAGTGGAAGGCAAAGGCAGTGCACACCGCTGAGCACAGGTGCTGACATTACAGGTTTTGAGCTGATGGTCAGCTGAGGGGTCTGGGGTGATGCAGGAAGCGGGTCAGTGCCGTTAATAGTATTCATGGTTCACCCTGGGGCTCCAGGTATATAATCTGATGCTAGTACACATTTGGAAATGGGGTATGACTACATCCCTTTCCCTTGGTCACACCCCATCCACCCTTGGTCACATTAACCCTTTCCGAATGTGAACCGGTTTCTGCCCTTCAGATGTTGGAGGGTATGCTGGTCCAGTCCCTGATGGGGGAGTTAGGCAAGGCAATGTCTCCATGATTTCTGACACTCCCCATGATACATGACCACACCCCATGATGATTGGCCATGCCCCTTTTTCAAGTTTGCAGGACCGGGGTGACTATTGTTGCCAGCCCGCCCCTGGTTGACAGCCTTAGGGTTTCAGCCACACCCTACACCATGTCCCCATTCTTTTGAAGGACACTCAGGGGTTTTCATGTTCTCGCCATGGAATATATCAAGGAAAATGTGCTACAACAGAATTCTAACAGACGCTCACTCAATGTATAGTCACCATTGCAACACCTCCAAATGGCAGGTGACAAGGATAAGTGGTGTAATGCATCAGCACTCCAAGGTTAAAACATACTGTTCTCTTTGCATGGACCTGGAATAGGGATTGCACTGTCTCGTGAAATGCTTCCCGTCACCTGTTATCAGTTTTCAAGTCTTTAGGATAATGTCCCTGTGCATTTACATTTCTGTCCCGATTCCCACAGAGAACGCCTCCTCGTATCGCTCCAATTTTAGTTCACCCCTTTCTCATCCCGGATTTGTGAGCATAATACTTTATTATTGTCTGCAGTTAACGCAAGTCTCGTGGTATTTTGTGACATTTGACAGGCTCCAATAATAATCCTCTGAGCCCCCCGTCGCGTACAGAGACGTGACAGGCATCCTGGCGGGATCACGCCGCATTCCACATACTGTACATGTATTTTTCAAAAGAGACAAAATAAATGATTGAATGTGATCGCTCTTTTTCTGAAAACAAAAATAAAAAATGAAGAATCTCTTTCTCACAGGGATTAGGAAAATACTTAGGAGCGTGTTTGAATATAAAAAAGAATAAATAAATTATAAAGTATGATAGACTAATGCTAAGTAAATACGTAGAGATTATTTAATGCCATTCGGTAAAAGATCAGTATTAAGGGGATTATGGGAAATTATAATATTGTCGTTGCTTATTTCTCACACAGTTGCTTACAAATATGTACTGATTACTACGAAGGACGCCAGCCAAAGATGCGAAACAATTTGGTGTTTGTAGGCTGTTAATGCCCTCTCCAGCACATGAAGTATAATACCGCCCTGCCAACATTCCGCTCTCTGATTGGTCCAAAATTGCACCTTTATCTTCTCACGCAACTCCTGTTTTGCCTAGGACAATGCCCATTCCCAGTTAACACTAACCCATTTCCACCCCTAACTGTAACAAAGAAAACTGAGCGTTGGCTGCTATACCCAGAACCCAATCTATGACCATAGGCTCACAAGGAAGTTTGGGGGTGAATCTCTAAATATCGGGGCCTTTGTGGGCCTTTCACTGCAGTAACTGGGCATGGAACCGATCTAGGTGCAGACTGGCCCAGTGTGGAACCATCCCGCGGGATTTATGACCCTGCCCACTTCTTGAGGGGGCGGGGCCTGGCCCAAACCGCCAATGCTGCCAAGCAGTCAGTAGCGGATGAATGACCTGGCATCTGCAAGATGATTTTGTTATCGCCGCTGGGCAGTCATCAGCTATTGACTGACCCAGGGACGGCTGCAGGTTGAGAGTGAGACTTTCTTTGGCGCCTTTCCCAGAGGAGCTGTGCAGGTGGGTGGGCATGTGGGTTTTTCATGAAAACTGCTCCAAAGCCATTTAGTGCATGCAGGTGATACTGAAATGATGTGAAAATGGTGCAAAAACACCCTTTTTCACATTGAAAAGCTGACACCCAATATAGCAACATGATCATAATGTCGAACATGTTAAAATGCCGCCACAATTCTAATGTCGACACGGACACCGTATTAGTGTACCGCCTCCTCTTTGCGCGGCAAGCGCACGGTGCCCTATTATATTCGCCCACTATGCCCACTGGGATGGTAAATATGACAAAGTCGGTTTTTGTGGAAAAATCATAAAAAAATGCATTAGGTATTAGTTTGGCCGTCGGCATTGTAGTTGTGTTGATATTTGTACCTGTCAGTGTTTTGATTGTTGGTATTTCGATGTTGACCGTATTTCGATTGTCGTGTTCTGTACCTGTCAGTATTTCATCTGTCGGCATTTGGTTGTGGGGATTCTGTCAACTGGTATTTTGTGCGTCGGTAACTTAACAACATACTTTCTGGTGATATCTAACAGATACAGAGACAAATCCAATTTTACTCTGATAATTTATGCTCATTTTGCTTTCCACTCTTCACCCGCTACAACATGAGATTGAACGTTGGACGGTTTACCAGGAGGCTTGCGTCATACGTCCAATCTATATGAAATCCTGAAAGAGATTGTGAGAGTGTAGCAGCAATGATTCAGTATCAGCAACAGATGGCGGCAGAATCACTGGAGCACTGGAGGCTGATCTGACATCAATATGCACCAGCTCCTTGGAAAGTCTTCAAACTCCGCGCATTACATTGAGCCAGCATAGGTGTGCGGCGTATCCCCTGGGGTCCAAGCCTGTGCTCGCAGAGGGGGAGATGGTTTTGTCTGTCCACTGAAATACAACAAAGGGATTTTATTGCATTGTTAAAAGAATTTTAAACATTCTGTGAACATGGATCATTTATACTGATGGCAGAGGAAGAGCTTTGACGCTGCAGCATCCTGGTATGTCTCTACCTTAATGGAATAAAGGGCCCGATTCAGACACACAGTAAATGCAGGGCTGCGAATTCACACATCTTTCGAGTAGTGCGGATGGGGGGCCACAGACACAGATCGTTTCAGGGGCAGCCCCATAAAAATGCTGGGTGTTCCTATGGTGATTTGCCCTTGACGCGGGTGATGTTGGTGACCATGGAATGATTTCATCCATGGACATAAGCTCGAATGGATGTTTATGCTAAATATCCATTCACATGCGTGCGGGAGAAATCGGTGTGCAAGCGCGGGCGTTCATGCGGGCGGCGTTTACTTGACTCACAAAGCTGCAAATTTTGCAGCTGTGCTAGTCAATCAGAAGAACATCCAGTATGCGCAAGCCGTCTGTAGGAACGGATGCAGCAAAGATTCACTTTCGCTGCCAGTACGCAGGGGGATGGACATCCTGCAACCATTTGGGGGAGCTAAGGCGGCGTTTCTAGGCATCCTCCAGAAAATGCAGGCGTTTCCCGGCCATTAGGAGGGGGAGCTGCCGATGTCATCAGCGGCCCCCTTCTCCCCCCAGCCTTTGTTTGTTAACAGGGACTCTATTCCATGGTGAGTGGTTCTGAATGGATTTCCCCGTGTGCATGTCTGTGAGCGCATTTACAGCCGACACGTTTTTGCCCGGGCATACTGGGGTAAAATTGCTGAGTATATCTAGACATACTCGGCGCCTCGAAGGGTGCAGGGAGAAAGAAGCCCTCCTGCATTCTGCAGGAGACTCCCTGAAATAGCAGCAATCTCCCACTCTCCCTCATTAGTCTAGCAATCTCCCTTATGTAAATCTCCCTCTCTCCCTCATTAGTCTAGCAATCTCCCTCATGTCCCCTAGCCCATATTACACTATTAGAATGAGGGACAGATACATTTCCCAGCACTTTACCAAGTATAGTAGCTCTTACTAACTGCTTTGGGGCTCATCTACATTTGTATATAAGTCATTTTAAAAGATTCCTCTCAGATGTAGCAGTACACACCCGCGCTTCTAGGTGCCACGTTCACAATCTTTTTTTCACCATCTCTCCATATATGGTACTAGACATGCCCTTTGGGTGGAGCATGACACACCCCCTCAATGGGGCGCTTTCCAAAAATCTACTACCAACTATAATCTCCCTGAAACTAGTTATCAAAAGTAGGCAAGTATGCACTGATGGCATCAGTTGCCCTCGCTCCCAACGGCCGGCCTTCACAACAGACAACTCGCAGATGCGCACAGTGTAACGTGCCGATGTGCATTTGTCCAGTAATCACTCGTGCTATGAATTCGTCTGAATCAGGACCTTAACCCCTTCAGTGGTGGATTTTTTTTTTAAGGTAGCGCTCCCCACTAGGCGAGTTTTTTGGGGGGAGCACTACCTAAAAAAAACCCCACCACGCTATCCCCCTGGGCCGGGCAACACCACTGGACATTATGCCAGCCCTGCGTCCCGGCCCTGCACCCGGCGTCCCGGCATGTCAGTAGCCGGCACTGGAGACTTTCATAGCAAAGCTGGAGGGGAGGGGGGAGGAGGAGGCGGGGCAGAGGAGAATGAGCTGGGAAGCGCCGAAGCTGCCTGAGTTCAGCGATTGAACTCAGCAGCGCTGCCCGGTTCTAAACTGTGGCAATCCCGATAATTTTCTGGGCTTGCCAGACTGGACACTGAGGCACAGTCCGGAAACCACTTAAAGGGTTAATGTCCACTGTGTTACCTTTATGCCGCCATGGGTAATCTGACCGCCTGTATACCCACCGATCCGTATGTGTTCCTCATACAGTACATCCAGGCCTAGGATACAGCAGTGTCTTTCTGAGTTCTACTTAATTAACCTAACTCATAATTGGATTTCTTCCATTTCCATGCAGGGAAGATTCAGTTTCCGTTGTCAAATGCTCCATATATCTGCGGAAAACAAAATGACAGGAATATGAAATAGTAAATCTTTCCAGGGATAACAGGAAAACCTCAGCTGCCTCTGTATAATCACATTCTCAATATCAACTCAGCAAGACTGACAGTTCGGAATGCCGAATGCCCCCCCCCCATTTTCCTGCCTCGTGTCGGTGTAGTTCCCATTAGATACTACACATTATTTGTCTGTTTATTTAATCTGTATTCAAATATGCAAAATGTCTCATCCCGTGGTGGGGAGGGGTGTGGGGGGCCTGTCGCATGTTTCCGAAAAACTGTTAATTTTAAATGATAGGCAGCAGGATTATGAGGATGGAAGTGTGAGGCGCGTTTTGAGCCCGATACGGCTGCAGACGGCTTATCCTTCCATCTGCCGAGACAGCAGCAGCGTGTTTGCTCACATTCTCAGTGTCCCCCTAGAATTTCCTGGGCAGTTATATTCAGAAGGAATAATACAATCCTGGCTCTGTAGTAAGCTACCTGCATTTATACGATGTGAATCAGACACTCTTAGGGTTCTGGATCTGGGTCTCCTTTCGTGTTTTGGATCTGGGTTGGTTTTACCGAAAGCACCCTTCAGGGTTTAGGTTTTGACTTTGGATCTGAAAAATGTTTCGAAAAAAAAATCATAAAAACAGCAAAAAAAATTTTTTGGTTCCTACAGTATTATTGTTTATTTACAGTTTCTTATATAGCGCAGCATATTCCGTTGCGCTTTACAATTGTTAACCTCAATAACACAATAACATTGATTTCCATTCATTTCCAGTCTATCCTGAACACCTCACACCTCACAATGTTGTTTTCAGGCCAAAAGGTTGCACCGAGGTAGCTGGATGACTAAGCTAAGCGATATAAGTGTGTGGCACAAACGCGTGACTCATCTAGGATCGGCAGACAGGGTGGCAGTTTGAAAAACTAGGCACATAATGTAAAAAAAAAAAAGGTACAAGATGGAATTGTCCTTGGAAGCCTCCCACCCACCCTTATGTTATATAACTAGGACATGGACACTTTAACAAACCAATCACTGTGGCTGAAATGATTGGTTTGTTTGGGCACCCACAAAAAAAGAAGCAATTCATCTCTCCCTGTACAAACCAGTTCTACGGAAACAAGATGTCCCCCTCATTCTCCTCCTCTGATTCCTCACCCTCTTCAGCGTGTACTTCCTCATCCTCACAGTTTATCAATTCATTCCCTTTGGACTCCACAATCACAGGTCCCTCTATAATCTCTGGAGGCAATTGCTGGTCTTCGTTGAATAATTCACAATTCATTTTTATGAACATCATCTTCTAGCAGTTGTTGACAGGTCCTTTAGTCCAGATGAGGGGTGGGATGCACCTGCAGCCCCTCTCCGCCGCACATTGCAGGCTACCCCATAGATAATTATTGCATATGCACTAACATAAGAGCTACCCTTTGTGATGCGCCTGGCGATGTGGCAGTGGGTCCCGGCAGCTCGTCATTTGTGGAGCAGCAGGGTTTGGTGTGGGGCAGCATGGGTCGTCAGTAAGAAGCCCATTGGCTTCTATGGGGTATCACCCATCGTGGGTAACCCAGTGATCGGGTTTTAAGTGCATTTAAAAATGCTGTAAAAACCCCAGCATTTTTGCATTAATGCATCCAGCCCAGATGCCCAAACTCACTCCTGCCTGCCCTGCATCACCGCCAGCGGTTTGTCCCACAGACAGACAGAGGTCCGTCCTGCACACTCACCTATGCAGCTTCTGACTTAGGTGGATACAGAATTTCTGGATGATGTCACCGCTCTGTCACCGTGTACAGGGACTATGAGCGCACAAGTCATGCTAAGACTTTTTTCTAAAACTTCTGAGACAGCAGATGTTAGGGGTTCTGCAGCGGCGGATATATACTGTGAAATGTCAGATCTATTTATTGCCGCGTCTGAAGCTACACCATACCTTACAGGACCAGTACAATACACATCCTAAAGAGCATCTCCCAGAAGATACCAGTATAACAACACAACAATGTACTATCCATGCACTGTGCGCCTGTCGTCAAATATCAAAGGGCGGAAGGGATTTAAATTTTCAAGTTTACAACAAAATATAAAGGGCAGAAATGTACACAGCACACTTGCTTGTGTCTACCAGGGGCATCCAGCTATTTGTACTGATCTCACAGCAATCTGCCCCATGGCTCTGCTGGACTCATACATACACAGTACCAGCTCCGGCTCAGTGTGTGAGATCCAGGTGCTCTACAAGCTGCCGCTCCTTCCCTGGCAAAGTACTTAGAGCTCTCCAAGTCTACCCCAGCATCAGTGAGGTGAGAAGGAGCAGACTGCATGTCGACCTAAATGAATGTCGACCTAATGGTGTCGACCTAATGTTTGTCAACCATCATGCTGTAGACTTAGTGACCGTATCCCCCTTCGGGTGCTGTAGGGGGCTGCCACAAAAACCAGGAGCCTCCTGCAGCTTCTGGGAGGGTAGACAAGTTTGGCCCCTGTATATTACCCTATCACCTGCTTAGGTGTAATTTATATGCAAAAAACTGTGGGGCAGATTTAGAAAAACTTGGAGAAAGATAAAGTGGAGAGAGATATTACTAACCAATCAGCTCCTGTCATGTTACTGGCTGTGTTTGAAAAATGACAGCTAGAAGCTGATTGGTTGTATATCTGATGCAAAGATGTGCCCAAACTCATCATGGTGCCACGTGTGAACGCATAATGGCAACTGCTATACGTGGCGTGCTGCAACTAGCCGCGGGCACACTATTTGCTGGGAATAGCCGCTAGATGAGAGCAGATTCATTTGTATTCTGTACACAGAACAGAGACACCTTTCTCTTTATACCATCCTGTGATAGTGATTTTTGCAACATAAAAGATGCTACAGGGAGAGGGCCCCGGATGGTGGAGACGGGGAAGGTTCATAATACAAAAAACAAATATTTGTATAACAGAGAACTGGACATCAGAGGTTATTTGAGGCTGCCGTCCATAGACAATGCTATACAAGATCAATGGGAATATTTAATTTTACAAATAAATAATTTAGGTCTAACTAAGGGCGTTACATCTGCAGATCGATAGCGTTTGCAGTAAAATACCAGAGATGAAAAAAAAATATATCATGTCTTCAAAAAGTGTTTTTGGATGAATATAGATTCCGCAGGGAATAGGTTCAACAGAACCAAACCAAAGCCAGTATCCAAAAAATATTCTAAGTGCGTTATTCTGATAAAAGTCACGGAAACGGGAACTTAAATTATTTACAACTGTCAGAACAGAAATGCAAGTGTGACTGTAGGATAATCCTATCTATCTATCTATCTATCTATCTATCTATCTATCTATCTATCTATCTATCTATCTATCTATCTATCTAATCGGTACTTGTGGAGTATCACGGCTCCCATCGTATGGCATCGTATGCCATATGTAGTGGCATACGATGGCATACGATGCGATGTTTTACCGAGGGGGGGGGTTAGGGGTCGCATTTTTGCTCAAAAATCGTATGCCATCGCATGGCATCGTATGCCATATGTAGTGGCATACGATGTCATACGATGCGATACGATGTTTTACCGATTTTTGAGCCAAAATGGTAAAAAATCGGTAAAACATCGCATAACATCGTATGCCATATGTACTGGCATACGATGTCATACGATGCGATACGATGTTTTACCGATTTTTGAGCAAAAATGGTGAAAAATCGGTAAAACATCGAATGGCATCATATGCCATCGATGCGATACGATGTTTTACCGATTTTTGAGCATTTTAGCTCAAAAATCGTATGCGATCGCATCGGATGCCATACGATGGCATGCGATGCGATGGCACCCGATTTTGCACTGAAATGCATCAGAATGCATTGAAATGTGTATTAAAGTAGTGAAATGCCCCCAAATGCCATTTTTCATAGTGCACCACCCCCACTATCAACGTCAACCCGAAGCGTGGCGAGCGGCGGCGGTACGCGTCCTACGACCTTTTCATACCCCCACTATCCACGTCGGCGTGGAGTTGAGAATAGAATAGTGTGGCGAGCGCAGCAAGCCACCGAGCCCGAAGCGTGGCGAGCGCAGCGAGCCCCGCGAGGGGACGCGGATACCTGTAAAGCCCGCGAGGAGACGCGTATAGCTGTGAAGGTATCCGCGTCCCCTCGCGGGGCACGCTGCGCTCGCCACACTATTCTATTCTCAACTGCACGCCGACGTGGATAGTGGGGGTATGAAAAGGTCGTAGGACGCGTACCGCCGCCGCTCGCCACGATTCGGGTTGACGTTGATAGTGGGGTGGTGCAC
Source organism: Crinia signifera (assembly GCF_055691185.1). Classification (NCBI taxonomy): domain Eukaryota; kingdom Metazoa; phylum Chordata; class Amphibia; order Anura; family Myobatrachidae; genus Crinia; species Crinia signifera. The sequence goes on along the minus strand of NC_139219.1, from coordinate 24,098,615 downwards.
TATGAAAAATGGCATTTGGTGGCATTTCACTACTTTAATACACATTTCAATGCATTCTGATGCATTTCAGTCCAAAATCGGGTGCCATCGCATCGCATGCCATCGTATGGCATCCGATGCGATCGCATACGATTTTTGAGCTAAATTGCTCAAAAATCGGTAAAACATCGTATCGCACCGTATGACATCGTATGCCACTACATATGGCATACGATGCCATTCGATGTTTTACCGATTTTTGACCATTTTTGCTCAAAAATCGGTAAAACATCGTATCGCATCGTATGACATCGTATGCCACTACATATGGCATACGATGTTATGCGATGGCATACGATTTTTGAGCAAAAATAGTCAAAAATCGGTAAAACATCGAATGGCATCGTATGCCATATGCGATGCGATTTTTAGCGTACGATCTGCATACGATGCAGGTCGTGGGAGCCGTGATACTCCACAAGTACCATCTAATCTAATCTATCGCAGGCTTGACTACTTTCGGTGGGATGGGGCAGAGCCACAAAAGGGACATCGTATTTGGGGGCATGGTCATCGAGATTGTGTCATCGTGGCCAAGCCTCTGCAGTGCAATGCCGGTATTTCAGGCATTACACTGTTGTGGGCGGGGCTACAATGAAACGATTCACGTAATTTGGTCCCACAGACCCCACGCCGAGGGGGGGGGGGGGGGGGGGTTAGGGGTCGCAGGAGACTGCTAGCTTGCCAGGAGGCTTTCCTCCCCCCTTTATGGGACCATTCCAGGAGGGTGTCACATCCACCATGGAGTTTGCCCAAGATCCCTGTACTGTGCCCACCCTCTAGGTGCACTAGAAACCATGGCGCTCACCTCTGCTATGTCTCTGGCTCCACTGGGGTACATGTGGCCATGTTGTCATCGCGTGGTGACACTGGTGTATTGTGCTCCAGCTCCATGCAGGACATGAGTAGCATATCGCCATGTGTGTTTGTGCCTGGTCTGTGTCTGTGTAAAGCCCGGTGCTTGTGCAGCTGCATACAATCAGGGCTTCCCAGCCTCTCCTGCATGGCTCCGCCTCCCTCTCTGATTGCCTGACCAATCCCAGCACAGCTCACCTGGTAAGTACTGGCTGCTCAGGCTAGTCCAGCAGTCAGTACAATGATGTCGATCCCGTAGCATCATTGCGCCTACCTGGCTCTGTAGTACTCACTACAATCCTGAGCTTCCGCTCTCACCTGGCTCTGTAGTACCCACTACAATCCTGAGCTTCCCCTGGAGAAGATCCTGCTGGCCGTTTACTGCATCAAGTACCACCGGACTCTGCTTACCGCCTATGTGGACAGCGAGGTCAGATCCTCAAAGGGGTCTCACTTTGCTATACTCGGTCACTTCCAAAGATTACCTCTGGCAGCAGCCACGACCATAAACTGCAAGGATTCCTCTTCTCCCAGTTATCTTCATTTATTATCTTCAAATCCTCATCCAATCATCCAATCCTCCAATCTGCAACCAATCATCCAATCTTCAAATCCTCATCCAATCCTCCAATCCGCAACCAATCATCCAATCTTCAAATCATCATCCACATCACCCAATCTTCCAACCTTCATCCAATCTTCCAATCTGCAATACAATCTTCATTCGTTCTTCAAGTCATCCAATCCTCAATTCCTTCTGCAACCCTTAAGTACTACTCCTGGACCAAGCGTCATCATCTATTATAATAACTTACTGGACAATTGACTTTATATTTGCATACTTGCCATATACCGTTTTATCATCATTATCACTGTCTGCAATATCTTCATTAAATTCATTATATTTTATCCTCCTTGTTTCACTGCCTTCTGTCGTGGATGCAACCACCATACGTTAAAGCACCCAGCCTCCGTTACTCTCCAGCTGGTGCTTCTAAGAGCGTGACAGAGGGTAGGCAACCCTGATCTATTTTTCTAAAACAGTATCTGTGTGTCTATCTATCTATCGATCTATTTATCTCAGACTTGTCTACTCCTACAGAGTGGCTGGGAGGTTCCCGAAAATCGAGTAGCACTCCTTTCCCCCCTGCAGGGGTAGGCAAGTCTCCTGTAACCCTCTTTCCCTCTCAGCCTCCCACAACCATCCGTAGGTGCTCTTGAAAGTGGGCGGCACGAGGAGGCCATTGACACGAATCATGCTAGATCGCAGTATTGTAACCCTGCCCATGACTTAAATACTGGTAATCTGGGCATTAAATATTAGATCATGATGCCTCTATGCCATGCACCGCCTACCATTGATGAGGCCACACCCCCTGCTGGTTCAACCGTGCTGCCCACTTGTGCATGACAACATGTAAGGAGTGGGAACACAATGTCATCACTGATGTCATTTACAATATCATTCAGTATGTATATTGTTCACACGGTATTAAGGACATCGCTTGGGGAGCATCTTTACAGTGTGTATGCACCTTTATACTTACTACTAGTAAAAAGCCCATCAAACTTACTGCTTCTGCAATGTGCTTTCAATTTCAGCTGTGACAGTTTTTACTTTCACTTTGATATGTGACAGTTTTTAGCCAACAAATTCTGCACTTCACCCCCAATCCCTATCTGCTCCGACCTCCAATCACTGGGCGTGATGCTCTTAGATCCGCCGCCTCTTACCATCCCCATCCGCCGGCTACCGCATCCGGCACTAATTGCATGCGATTAGTTTTGCAAAGGGCAGCTCCTGCGATAAGAGGTGCCCGTTGCAAAGCAGCCGGCTGGGGGAGCAGGTCACCGGCGGCTCTCCCCCTCCTGCTGTGCCCCGGCTGCTGCTGCTGGACTCTCCTTCTACCTGCACCCCGAAGTGGAAGTATTGGGCTAGGGAGGAGAAGGTCATTGATGCTGGCCATATCTCCCCCCCCCCCGGCAGTGGTAACCCGGCATGTGGGTTTTCCTGCAAACCAAGATAATGGGGTTTTTACCGCATATTTGTGATACAACATACCACCCTCTGGGCGGGATGTACTAAAGGGAAAATGTGGTAAAACGGGGGTTTTACCGCATTTTCCTATGTACCATTAACCGTCCGCCCCGTCTCTGCCTGGCAGCCTATGGGCTTCTATCGCCGCCCGCCCCTCCCTCTCGTCCTCCATCGATCTCCTCCTCCCCCAGCAGGTGTCACAGCCGGGAGGACATCCGGCTGCAGGGGGAGGAGGTGACACAGGGGAACACTGACAGCCACCGGGATGTGACGGAGACCCCTGCACACCACATTACAGGTATTGCAGGGGTCTCCGTCACCGCAACCCGATGCTAGCCGCATATATTAGTACATACGCAGTAGCATCGCGGTGGCTGGCAGGCGAAGGGCGGCGATGTACATTAATACATCCCGCCCTCTGTCTTCACAGCTCCCTCCATATCCAGCAAGTGTGATTCATATCATTGTCCGTGCAAACATCGCTTTCACTTTCTTTTAAGGAGTAATTTGGCGTGTCAATTGGCCTCTTGCAGTACTTCATGTCATAGAGGTGAGGAGTAGTTATCTCTCTCTCTCTCTATATAAGATAGATAGACAGATGAAAAGCGCACACTGGGTCAGACCTCTGTATGGAACTTCTAAATTTTAGCAGAAAACTTAATTGCAATTATTTTGGTGATTTTCTATAAAATAAGCCACATGCATGTTTTAGAAAATAAACCCTTTTAAGAAAATAATTTGCATGCTCAATCCATATAGCCTTATTGAGCAGATACAAAAAAAAGAAATGGAAAAAAAATCCACTTAGTGTGAAATCACCTAACACTTAGCTACACAACAAAGACAGCGTCGCACACACAAATTATATATTGATTCTCCCAAAAGATTTTCTGCATTTCCAACCCATGCATGATTTATTGCTAACTAGTTGTACGCTGTAAAATGTTATTGAAGATGGTGAAAATCATTGAGTTTAATGAACCAAGGTAAATATCAACACTCATAAAAAAGTGAAAATAGTCATGAAGAATAATGGTTTGTCAGACAGGTCTTTGATGGCAATAAATAAGATAAAATACAGGCTTGCTGGAAATTAGGCATCGGGGTGCAGAAACGAGTCTCTTTATAGACTTCCTGAAGATGAAATGACTCACTAATGGACACACTTATGATGGATTAATAATATATGTTACTACCTGTGATTATTCTAGATAAAAGCCACAAAAATACAAATATGTAAGATTTAAATACATTTAAAAAGAGTTTTTCAGAGTTTATAGTCGGCTTAGCTATTTTAAAAGACAAATAACAGATGTTTTGGTCTTTACAGTGAACCCATAAACAGTACATGGGTGCCGGATGGGATCCCGACAGTCGGAATCCCAATAGGCATTTACCCGACGTCGGGATCCCGACTGTCAAAACACTGACAGCTGGGTTCCCGACGGCCACCTGCTATTTTCCCTTGTGGGGGTCCACGACCCCCATAGAGGGAGAATAGAATAGGTGGCAAGCGTAGCGAGCCACCGTGCCCGGAGCGTGGCTCGTGTAGCGAACCCGCAAGGGGCTTAGTTGCACTCAGCATGCTGTCTGAGTCCGGACAGTCAGGATCCTGACGTTGGCCTAATGACTGTCGGGATCCCGACTGTAGGACCCCTGTACCACACCCACAGTACATAGTGGAGCCAGACATTTTGTGGGCGGAACCAATAGACAAATGACCAATGCCCTAGGAACAACTGACAAGGGCCATATAAGGGTACTTCCACACCTAAGGCAATATTAAAATATAGGCATACTGGGCAGCTGTCCATGGTCCGATGATTCCGAGCAAGGGTGGGCTGGGCCAGAAGGTATCAAGTAGAAAATGCGGCCTGGCAACTCTGATCGTGAATTACAACCAATCAGAGCGCTGGGGCAGCAAATGCTTCCTGTCTCCCAGAATGTAACAAAACAAAATGGCAGACAGCTTGCTGATTGGTGGATAGCTGCAGCTTCAATAGCGATAAAATGGAGAGTGATAAACAGTTAGCCAATCAGCTCCTACCTGGCATTTTTCAAACACAGCCTGTGAGGAGAAAGCAGGTAGGAGCTGATTGGCTGGCTGTTTATCACTCTCCATTTTATCACTTTTGAAGCTTAAGGCCCCCATACACGTTGCGATGAGAAGCCTGCAGTGCGTTGCGATGCGATGCACACTCCCGCGGGCATCGCATCCCACAGTACAAAAAGTATGTGCAGCACATACTTTTTGTACTGCCCGCGGATCTCATTGCACGCAAATCGCTTGCAAAACACACGTGTGCGATCCGATGTGATGCAACCTGCCGATAACCCGTCACATTGCACGCTGCTTATCGCAGCGTGTATGGGGACCTTAAGTGTATCTGGCCCATTCACTGTATGGAATCATGGTGAGAGATGAATAAGTTAATTTTTTTTAAATAAAATTCTCTTGGGCAGGTAGGGGCAATGGTGCTTTGCTTTCCCCCGGGCCTCAATATGTTAATATTGCCCTGTCCACATCACGACCATCTGGGGTCCTTACCATTCCTTGGCCCTAGGGTGTGAGATATCACATTAACGAGGCACTCGGTCAGATATGCCAAGTAGTTGGGTGCCTTTTAATGCCATGTTGCTGAGGGCCAGTCCGAGCTGCACAGTGCCATTCTAGACAACCCACATGCCAGAGAGTGGGGCTACTGGGGCGGTTATGGTGCCCTTGTAGCCATGGCAACATCATCGGTTGCTCACTACTTCCTGGGGCCCTGCAAGTGATATCACTATCACTGAGGCATGTATTTACATGGCTGCATACTGGCCTGTCTAACCATCACTGTCAGAGGCCTGCACGTATTTCTACACTCCTGCCCACAATGGAGGCCATGTGTCACCCCCGAGGCTTGGTTGACTCAACATAGGACTCTGGGAACGAGCGTAGGGGTTGACTCAATAGAGGACTCTGGGAACGAGTGTAGGGGTTGACTCAATAGAGGACTCTGGGAACGAGTGTAGGGGTTGACTCAATAGTGGACTCTGGGAACGAGTGTAGGGGTTGACTCAATAGTGGACTCTGGGAACGAGCGTAGGGGTTGACTCAATAGAGGACTCTGGGAACGAGTGTAGGGGTTGACTCAATAGAGGACTCTGGGAACGAGTGTAGGGGTTGACTCAATAGTGGACTCTGGGAACGAGTGTAGGGGTTGACTCAATAGAGGACTCTGGGAATGAGCGTAGTGGTTGACTCAATAGAAGACTCTGGGAACTGGGAAGCATGAACCAGAATATGGTAATTGGTAGGATTGCCCAGGGGCGTGACGAGAATGCAGGAAGCGGGTGTGTATAATAAAAAGTCTCTATTAAACACGCAGGATGGTAACAGCGGTGAAAAGACTTGCAATGGGTAACTTGTATAAATGCAGTTACTTAATAAATATCACACAGCCATTAGCACGGTATGAGATGTATATACGTCTATGGTCAGAGGCAATGGGTGCAGTGTAAACTGATGCAGTTCTTATTGCAGGTATTAAATGTGAAGCACAATAAACTGGAGAATATCTTACTGTAAATACCAATGGAATTGATTCAGGAATGATGATAGAACATCGATGGAGGTGAGTATCGATGGTAGAAAACCGATGGAGCAGGAGACTAGCTAGGAGACTCAGGAGGTCGGTTGGAACCGATGAGGAATTGATATGGAATTGATGGTGAACCGATGTTGACTGGATGACACAGGAGACTAGCTCGAAGCTAGTAGGAGACTCAGCTGGAACTGATGAGGAGTTGATGTGGAATCGATGGTGAACCTATGTTGCTGAGTATCGATGGTGTAACACCGATGGAGCTTGGGATCGATGATGGAACACTGATGGCATGGAAATATCGATGGCGGAACACCGATGGAGCTTGCAATCGATGGTGGAACAAAAATGACATGGAGGTATCAATGGCGGAACACTGATGGTGCCTGGCGAGCTGCAATCTGGAAAATACACAGGTCCACTGTAGTGGCTCTGAGAAAACAGGTGACTGGAAGACAAGTCCGACAGCAGGTCTTTTGAAAACCATCCTGCCCCGCCAGGAGCCAGCGAACAACATCTGCTGAGCGGCTGCGTTCAACTATGGTGGCAGCCAGGGCCGGACTGGCCATCTGGCCCTTCTGGCAAATGCCAGAAGGGCCGATGGCCTTGTGGGCTGATTTTGTGTGCTGAACCCACTTCCTTGAGTCCTGGGCTTCAATTACTGTACGCCGCGCCACCCACCGTGTGATGTCAGACATGACCATAGGCGTGCCCCCAGACATTTGCAGCACTTCCAATGATTGGCAGCTTAAGCTTCCAACTACCCGCGTCCGGGCCAACCTATTTCCCATTGATAACACTCCCCACGTGACTCACTGTTTGTATGTCTCGTCACACACACGCCGCCGCGTCACGCGCTTCAGCGCCGCAGCATGATGTGAAGTCTGGACCAAGTTTGGTGAGAGACACAGCGATAGCTGCGGGTCTCTCACATACTGAGTGCGGCAATACAGTCACCCGCTCAGCTCGGCTTCCTCCCTATAAGCCTTGACCTTGCCATCACTAATCTGTCTGTCACTGCAAGCCCCCAAGTACATCCTACAACACACAGTACTTCCCAGTTGGGGGGGCACTTTTTTTGCAGGGGGAGAAATAGGTCTAGTTTACGCCACCATTCCATGTGACACTCACTTAGTCCTTCCGCTGCCCGCACTGCACCAGTGTGCCCTGGGCAGCGCCCAGGCCCCAGCTGAATGGCCCAGGCCGTGGAGAGCAAGGCAGCCAGCAGCAGCTATGGGAAGAATGAAAAAGTTGGAACAGTCTGTCAAAAGTAGACTGTAATTTATTATTTGGTGTTCAACGTCACTTCTCCAAGCCGGGGGTCCAGCACCAGTAGGCCAGCCCAGGCCATCGCCACCCACCTTGCACGGCCTGCCATCGCCCATGAAATTGCAAAGGAGCCACCCGCACAGAACACAGCGCAGGCTAAGTGCATGCAACCTCTGGCATCGAGCATGAAACACCTGGTATCGAGCAGGAAACCCGTAGCAATGAGCATGTAGGTAAGCTGAACTTAAGTGGCATAAAATGTAATAGGCATTACGGCATGTGGTATTACATGTAATGGGCATTACGGTGTTTGGTATAACGTATGATGGGCAGTACGGTTTTTGGTATAATGTGTAATGGGCATTACGGTGTGTGCGCAATAATGTTTAATGGGAATTACGGTGTGTAGTATAATGTATAATACACGCCCCTTTGTGATACCACGCCTCCTTTCCATTAGGCCACACCCCTTTTTGACACGCAGCAGGTGGGCCCGTGTGCTCAAAATGCCAGGGCCGATTTTTGGTCCCTGTCCGGTCCTGGCGGCAGCTACGGGAGCGGCTGGGGAGAGAAGTCCGTCAGTGGGTCTTTCTGAACAGCATCCAAGAAGCAAGGAGAGGATACTGGATAATCGGATCACACAGCGTCTGATATCTACTACCCACATCAGAATCCATAACAGAAGATAGGGATAGATAGGGTGAGCGTGACCCAGAATAACCGTGTGCTTTTTAATATTAAATTTTGTCCATGCGATATCCAAATATTATTACTTTATTGTTTATAATTTTTTTTACATTTTTTATTGGCTTCATTATTTTTTAGTTCTTATTATTTTATTTTTTTTTTTTTTTTTGGGGCACCAAATTACTGCCTTGCCCAGGGCACCAGAAATTCTAGTGTCGCCAACCATCGAAAGATGTGGAAGGTGCGCACATATGTAAGGTTACTCTGAGCAGCCTTACATATGTGTGTCCCCAAGATTTCTAAAACCATCACCAGGCTCAAGGGTCAGTCCTGGTTCCCAAAAATGAATATGGGTCCCCGTATTTTGACAACCAGCACCAGGCACAAACAGGCAGCAGGGTAATCCCACAGCCGGGGAAACTTTTTCCTGGGACAAAGCATTAAATCCCCTGACTGGTCAGCCCAGGCAGGGACCCTGGAGAAGTGGGGACACCCCCAATAAATGGGGTCCCCCCCTCCAGGATAAACATGCTCAGCCTGAAGCACGGAGCTGTCCTCAGTGCCCCAGGGCTGATGTTTTATGTAAAATATTGTGTTTTGTTGTGGAACCTCAAGTCCTAGCAAGCCTGCCCTGCATGCAAGGACTTGGAGAACCACAAGTCCCAGCGTGTGGGGCATTAAAGGGCCCGCTGGTACTTGTAGTTCTACAACAGAACAAATAGTGAAAAAAGAAGGCATTCATTCAGACAATACTTACCTATGGATTCTAGTGTAGGCCTGTCCTCTTCTCCATTAGAATCCCATCGGGTACCTGTGGAAGAAAATTATACTTTCCGAAGGACGATCAACCTTCAGGGATGATACTGCTGCTGCTGCTGCTGCTTGTTGCTAGGAGACATTTGCAGAACGCACCTCTCCGACACATCTTTCAGGAAAAGCCGTAACTGTTTGTTTACATTTTACTGCTCCTCCCCTGAACTGGGGTATTGGTTGTCCCCCAGCCAATCAGCAGCGGCTTACAGGGGCGCCCTGAATGAATATGAATACGAATGGCTACGACATCAGAAAATAGGAATGCGAAGAATACGAAAGCTTTGTTAATTTGTTGTATTCTTCATTCATATTTTCAGGGCCGATCCCATTCATACCAATTCGTATAGGGATCGGCCGTATTTGGACAGTTTAGTAAATTTCCACCTGTCTATCTAATAATCCCCCCACCATAAGGAATAAGACCCTTATTCTGGTTAACTCGCAAAGGCAAATTCCTTCTCAAATGGACAAAACCATGTGCACTGCAGGTGGGCCAGATGTAACATGTGCAGAGAGAATTAGATTTGGGTGGGATCTTACTTCAAAGTGAGATCTAGATTGCAGTGTAAAAATAAAGCAGTCAGTATTTTCTCTGCACAGAAACAAAATAATTCACACAAATCTAACTCTCTCTGAACAAGTTGCATCTGCCCCCCCCCCCCGCCCTTGCAGTGGACATGGTTTTGTCTATTTGAGAAGGAATTTGCCTTTGCGAGTGAACCAGAATAAGGGCCTACGCATACTTCTAAACTGTACGATGCCTGGTACTTCAATGTATTGTGGCAATCGCTATAAATGTAAAGAAACTGTTATATGACTAAATTAAAGTGACTCTGTTCCACTGGCAGCTCTTACCCTTTTGAAGGAGGGGGGCTGCTGCAATGCGGGCCCCCCCTCCGCTGCCGCCACGTTACCCGCACGTTCCGGACGCCGGTCCCCTGCACAGGGCCAGCGCATGGTAAGTAACTTCATACATACTGTGCATGCACTGGCCCAAGCCTCCATGATCTGCCTTTGCAGCAGCCCCAGGAGGCTTAATCAGGTTCCGGGGTCCGGCGCATGCGCAGAACCCGTTTTGGGGCTGCCGCGCATTTGCGCACAAAGAGGCATCCCGGAGGGAGGGAAAACCTCCCAATGGGACTGCCTTGAGTGACTGGCAGGTTGGACTTCCAGTAGGAAGTCACTGCCAGTCACATTGAAGCCAGAACAGTCTCACAGACTGCATCTGGCTTCACTTTAGGCAGAGACAGTGGCGGATTTTACGTGGGGGGCTGCAGTCCTGCAGCCCATAGTTGAAAACTGCCACTGCTCTGTTCTAGGTAACAAAAGAAGGGAGTCAATGCAACACTAGACCATGGCAACCATTAACTCTTGCCCCATTAAAGGCGTCACACAAGCGCATCATGTGTACACACGTCCCTACATGCCCTACAGTGTATATAACGCCACATCTTTCCAATGCAGCCTTAGTTCCGTCTTCAGGCAGAACAGGAGTTAATGACTTTATACTACAGATGATTTTTCTCTAGCGAAACATCACAAATGTAATATAAAGTGCTGTGAGCGGCCTTGTACCTGGGAACGTACTGTAACACGGCCTGTCCTGACATGCTTACAACCTACGATTTTTCTGCTCGAGGCCCAGCGAGACAAAGTGACTAAGGTCAACGGCGCAGAATATTGACATTTACATTTGTGCTCTGGCTTCAAAGTCAATGTCATTTTTCAGCCTGTCAGTGTTATGTACTCAGTGGGCCACAGATTCATCCCTGGAAGGAAATCGCTAGTGCACAGGTTGGGATCTTCCCAGGGTTAACCATTTAGGAAACAGAACCTAAAAACCAGATAGTTTGCCAGTTACAGTACAGTTGTTAATAATTCCCGAGATATTTACTCTCATAGGGAGGTTCCTGAATTTTTTTTGGTAACCCCCTGCAATCCTGGAAGAGCAGGCGGATCTCTGGCATCCTGCCTACAGGCTAATAAAGCACGAAGGAAGGAGAGGAAAATCACAGCATTCGCGTGCCCATGGGGAGGGGCTAAATCACAATTTTAGCTCCACCCCATCCTGAGTTGGGTAGAGCTTGACAATGTCCGAGACTGGTACCACCACTATCCGGGAGAGGCTGGAAAGTAATTAAGTACTCATCACACATAGGGGGTTATTCTGGTTGGTACGGTGAAACGTGCGTACGGTCCGTCACACTGTGCGTTTTCCAGCCGCACACGGACGGTCACAGACACCGATAATGGGGAGTGCCGTCCACTTGAGCGTACGCCACCGTGCACGGACAGATCTCCCTCTTAGCCACCGATACCTGGCGTACATCAGAGCATACGGCAAAGTGCACGGACTGATCTCATCCGTTTTTCCACCGACACCTTCTGTATATCTGAACGTACGCCACATGCAAACATGTTCTAATATTGTTCAAAATAAGACTTTAGAGTGTGATAGGCAGATGTTGGGATCCTTTGTTAGAGATATGTGATTGCAATAATGTGCTTGGTGGCATCTTAAATACAGAGTGTACTACATAAAGTTCATAGCAGATATGAAAGTGCATAATGTATGTTCTTGGGGAAAAAAAATACAGATTGTGTGCAAAATAGTGGCCATGGCCTTAGGACATTGCTCCACCATTGCAAGTAGAAATTGAGTCCAAAAACATCATTGTTGCTCTTTTCATAATAAAAAACTGGTATGTTTGTGTTACAGTGAAAAAGTTGACACATGTCGACTCCTGTGAATTGAGTGTTCTGCTATTTAAAGTAGAAAAAAACACTTTGTGAATGGGTGTAGATGGTTATAAAATAACTACCTGGACATATATAACCAGGTATTAAGATGAATATTACCTAAAATGAAACCAACCTTTACATGTAGAGAAGTGTAGAAAGATAAGCTTCCAATGTGTTTGAGGGCTGTGTGTGGCTTGCAGGTAGTGAAATCATGGTTTTCACTTAATAGACTGCAGCATTGCTTATTACATTCAGGTGTATGTGTTTGACTAGTAATCAGCGGTAATTAGCAGACCCAGGCATCCGCTCTCATGCGGTATCTCTAGGGGTGGTCAGGAGCACTCTTTGGCGTCTGCCTGTTTTTGGGCCAAAATGCACGTTGCGTTCGTTGATCGAGGCGGTTGTGGCACCGTACATTTTGTGTGCACACCCCCATGTACGCCCATGTTTACGCCCAGTTTTCCTCATTATTCCGGCCGCACCCATAAAAACGCCCACATGCCGCCCTCAATGACCGTGCTCTTGCGGACAGGTTTTTTTTCGCATGGAGAGACCCGTCCATGAGGGGTGTGAGGACGCCGCACATGCTCATTACGAAAGATACGCATGCACAGATGAAAAAAAAAGCCTGATCCGACCGTATACGGTCCCACCGTACCAAACAGAATAACCCCCATAGTGCCCTTATTCAGATCTGAGCTCAGTACAAATTTGTTTGGAAAATGGGCAAAACCATGCGCACTGCAGGTGGGGCAGATGTAACACGGGAGGGGCAGGGCTAAATATGCAAAATAGCACAGTTTAGCCCCATCCCTCCGTGAGGCCCCGCAAATGGGGGGGAATTCCAGTGCTGGGGGCGGGGCTTGATGACGTCTACATCAGGCCCCCGCCCCCACACATGATGCTGACAGTCTCCTCACCGGGAGAAGCCCGGAGAGGAGAATTTAAAAGTAGGCAAGTATGAGTTGAAGAGAAACACGAGCGTGCACCCACAGTTAGGGGGTGTGGCCTATGCTGATGAAACCAGTGAAACTGCTGGCCCCGGGCGGGATGCGGGACCATCCTCGAAAAATTGGGACAATTGGGAGGAATGATAAAGTATAATACCATTCAAAACCAATCAAGCAACAAAAAATGCCCCATAGTGACACAAATCTTCGTGTACGGGTTATGCCCGATTACCTGTCAAATGCAGCACACAGACGGAATTGAGGCCCTTGTCATAGACCATTAAACATTCTTCTGCATCTAACAGAATGTGTTGTTTAATATTCCTTTTATTTTCAGCCTCCTGTCTGCAGTTCCTCTCCGGAGACCCCGGGTAGGAACACACTGCGAGACAGCTTCATGTCCAATAAGACTCCACATTTAATCACATGTTAAACTTTTCAGACTTGATTAAACAAATTCTCCTACGTTCCGTGTGAAATTGTCATAGCAGCACTGCAAATATTGTGCGCAGCGTTTAGCAGTTTCTCTAAGTATTATTGTGCCTATAAACCGCTCCCTCAGCTTTACACTCATAAATGTCCTGTAATATATTTTATACCCATCGTGAAAATACTGTCGCTCGCATATCAAGTGTAATGTCAGACGCTGTAACTGTGTAGGTGCAATAGATTAATGCGGTTTTGGTTTCACTGATCTAGCGGCGCTTAACAGAAACTAGTGGCGTAGTATTGTAGTGGCTAAAACCAAAGCTGCAACCTACTGTATTACTATTACACCATTGCATACCTCCCAACATGACCCATTCCAGGAGGGACAAGACGTTCTGTTGCTGGAGCCCCACCAACTGCCACCCAAACACCACAGTCCGGGACTGTGTGGCTCCCCTATCTGAACTTTGGACAATGGTGCAGTCCCACCTCTGCAACTGCCACTGGCAAGGAAGTCCAGGAGCAGAGCATGTTGTCCCTCCTGGAATGGGTCATGTTGGGAGGTATGTCTTTGCACCAATTCTCTCAAATTAACTTTAGGGTGCTCTGAAATCAGTGCCATTTAAGCGTTATCCTATATCGACCGAGATGGTGGCACATTTGAGCTGACTGCGCCATATTTGTACAGCCTGATACTCAAACTTTTTATACTTTGTTTTCTTCTTGCATTTTATTAGCCAAAAAATATAAAAAACGAATTATTCTGACCTTCAGATTGTATATATGCCCCCCCCCCCCCCCCCCCAGGATGATTCTGTTTATATTTGCCTACATATTTACACATTATTGGAATGATTTACAGTTGACTGTCTGTAAGCAGGGGGACTGACAGAGAGGTAGGGCAGGTGTTTCTTACCAGGGTCTTGTTGGGGGATTTACCTGGCCCAGGTCTGCAACTAAGGGGAACAAATTTACCCCTGATTGGTGGAGCTCATTACATGCTTCTCATGCCCATGGAGGACAGCAGAAGCCTAGTCATGGGAGGGTTTTTAATCAAAGGCAGCACTGGGACTGTGAGGTCTCCTACAGTCCTACAGAGTAAGGTGCAGAGGGACAAACACAGGCTTTTCATGTGGTATGTATGTATGTATGTATGTATCTTCCCCAGAAGTTACCTATTGACCAAGTTTATGCTGCCTTTACTCTGTTTTTTGACAGTGTAATATTTTCCCATGCAATTTGCGGCCAGTAAGGACAAGTGTCTAAAGTGCCCCGGGCCCCCCAAATGCTAAATCTGGCATTACTCCCCCCCTGTCCCCCCAACGCGGCACACAGCCGACTATGGTTGGAGCACTCACAAAAAATCATGACTGTCCTGGCACCATCATACAGATATAAATCCGCAGGGAACTGTTGGCTTTCCTTTTCCTATTCAGCTACATGTAATAATAATAATAACAATAATAATAGTAATAAAATTGTCAGCCTTATCTTTCTGACCTTTTTCACTATGAAAAGGGCAAATTATGAGCACAGGAAAATATCCACTCACTTGACAGCAAAACCTTTATGCAGAAACTAAGATAAAAATTATTCTATTAGGACGGTGTGCCACTGCGTTGTAATTACCGCTTAATGCCTTTAGATGGCGCATTATACTTTGTTCCCTCTATTGATATGCACAAAAGGCTTATTCATCCAGAAGCTACAAAGCCTTAAGATAGATACATGCAGGAAAATGGAAATAACTGCATGCAGCTAGCAGTGCAATCTTATTTTATGGACTGGAATTTGTTTTATCTGCCTATATTTGTGTGTAATAAAGTAGTGAGTACGTCATTACTTCCATAGTACCCATACACCCCCTGGGCTTATAGAGAACCAGGGTGCTGGTACTGGTGTAAGGGGACGCACAGTGTTATCAGCCACAATGACAGACACCAGAAACGATGTGATGGGCGGCGGCCGGCATCTAAGGCACTCAGGGCCAGATGCACTAAGCTTCAAAAGTGATAAAATGGAGAGTGATAAACAGCCAGTCAATCCGCTCCAACCTGCCATGTCACAGACTGTGTTTGAAAACTGTCAGAGAGGCATAGCTGCCTACCCTCCTGCATTCTGCAGGAGACTCCATGAAATATCAGCAATCTCCCTCATTAGTCTAGCAATCTCCCTCATGTCACCTAGCCCACATTACACTGTTACATTATAGCTGCCTACCCTCCTGCATTCTGCAGGAGACTCCCTGAAATACCAACAATCTCCCTCATTAGTCTAGCAATCTCCCTCATGTCACCTAGCCCACATTACACTGTTATACCATAGTTACCTCCCCTCATGCATTCTGCAGGAGACTCCCTAACATAGCAGCAATCTCCCTCTCTCCCTCATTAGTCTAGCAATCTCCCTCATGTCACCTAGCCCACATTACACTGTTATACCATAGTTACCTCCCCTCCTGCATTCTGCAGGAGACTCCCTGACATAGCAGCAATCTCCCTCTCTCCCTCATTAGTCCAGTAATCTCCCTTGTCACCTAGCCCACATAACACTGTTACTGTACAACATAGTTACCTCCCATCCTGCATTCTTCAGGAGTCTCCCTGAAATAGCAGCAATCTCCCTCTCTCCCTCATTAGTCTAGCAATCTCCCTCATGTCACCTAGCCCACATTACCCTGTTACACTGTTAAAAATGACTGACACGTGTGATGATGCTGCTGCTGGGGGGAAGGGGGGGCGGGGCATGTTATTGGGCTGCATATTTTGCGGGGTAAAATTAACGTGTGAACAGATGGATCAAGGGGACCTTTGTCCTGCTTGGGATACTGTGCCCAGTGATGCACAAGCCCAAAGGTCTGAGCAACAAGAACCTGCATGGGCTGCTGCGTTGGGGATGTCTATGAATGCCTTGGCTGAGGCTCTTAATAGGCAGAAGGATAACTTAATAAAGTCTCCTGGCCCTAGTTCCTCCTCTCAGACTTCTATGGGATCCATTGCTCCTTCACAAGGGGACCCCATGTTATTGCAGTTCATACAGGACACTGCACAAGAGATCCATAAGATGAATTCTCTTATGGAAAAGTTTGCAAAACCTCCTGAGAGTCCTTCCTCCAGGCGGCCTTCAGCTAAACCTCCTCTGTTATCCTTAGATTCTGATGATGATGGTGTGTGTGCAGATTACTTAATTTGGGACCAAAGGGAAGAGGCTGATGCTTCTGTCCCGGGCATTGAGGATTTAATCCTGCCCGTTAAACAGGCATCGGACTTGTCTGAGGAGGACAAGGTAACGGCTCATTGTGTATTCAAAAGAATGCGTCGAGATTCTGTGACATTTCCTTCGGATGAAGGTATGATCTCCTTGTTAGGGGAAACTTGGAAAGTTCCTGATAAAAAAGTGACTATGTTCAAGAGGTTTGCAAATATGTACCCCATGCCCGAGGAGCATGTGAAATTGTGGGAGAAAGTCCCGTTGGTAGACGCTCCTGTGGCTAGATTGTCAAAAGCTACAGCATTGCCATTCCAGGGTGGTGCAGCCTTTAAGGACCCGGTAGACAAAAAAGTGGAAGGATGTCTTAAAGCAGTTTTTGAAGGAGTGGGATATACTCTCTGCCCCATTATTGCCTCAGCTTGGGTAGCTAAAGCTATGATTACCTGGGCTGAGGCTTTGGAAGATCAGCTGCGGCCTGATTCCGAGGCTTTTATCCTAGCAGACAAACTCAGATGTGCAGCAGAGTACATCACTGAGGCTGGGGGAGAAGGCGCTAAGATGGCGTCAAAGGTATCCGCCACTTCTGTGTCTGCAAGGCGAGCCCTCTAGCTTAAGGTCTGGGATGCAGACAGCGAATCAAAGAAAGCCCTTGAGACTTTGGCATTTAAAGGGGAGCTGCTTTTTGGTTCTGAACTGGAGTCTATCATAAAGCAAGCCACAGGGGGAAAGAGTACGTTTCTTTCTACCACAGCAAAAGCTTCTGGCTCAAAGTTTGGAGTGTTTAAACCTGCTTTTTGCTCTTCCTTTCGAGGGGGAGCATCCAGCAAAGGACAGGCAGGAAGAGGTAGATTCCCAGCAGGTAAAGGAAAAGCCTCCAAATCCAGGTCTGGGGCCTTTGGTAAGAAGCAGGTGTCAAAAGGAGAGGAAAAATCCTCTGCATGACGGGGTGGAGGCTCCCCATTCTGCTCTCAGAGTCGGGGGTCACTTTCCAGATGCTTCAGTTTGCCAGGTTTCATTCCAGAACCTTTCAATGGAACATCCTTTCCTGTTGGTCAGGGAATGTGAAAACCATGAAACAAGAACAATTAATTCTCTCTCAGGAGACAAGGGAATCCTTAGTCTGGTGGACGGACATAGAGACGTTGCAGCTGGAGTGGTCACTCCGCTCTTAGGACTGGGTGGTAATAACGACCAATGCCAGTCACCTTCGGTTGCAGGGCCTGTGGTCCAAACAGGAATCCAGACTTCCAATAAATATATTGGAACTTTGAGTAGTTTGAAAGACTCTCCAACAGGCGGAGGATTGTCTGAAGGGCATCCCGATCAGAGTGCAGTCAGACAACGCCACGGCAGTGGCTTACCTTAATCATCAGGGCGGGACTCGCAGCAGGATGGCAAATCAGGAAGTATCGCAGATTTTCATCTGGGCAGAAATCAACATTCCTGTCCTGTCGGCTGTGTTCATTCCAGGGATTCGGAATGTAGAGGCGGA
This sequence comes from Crinia signifera, assembly GCF_055691185.1. Taxonomy (NCBI): domain Eukaryota; kingdom Metazoa; phylum Chordata; class Amphibia; order Anura; family Myobatrachidae; genus Crinia; species Crinia signifera. The sequence continues at coordinate 24,080,504 of NC_139219.1, read as the reverse complement.
TTTCCTCAGCAGAGAGGACATGCTGGAGGGGGAATGGTCATTACATCTGGAGGTATTCAAGGAGATTGTGAGTCACTGGGGGCTCCCGGAAGTGGATCTAATGGCATCCAGGAACAATTGTCAGGTTCCGAAATCTTGTTCCAAGACCAGGGATCCAACCGGTTGGGTGTTGGATGCCATGACGGTTCCGTGGCACTTTCACATGGTCTACATTTTTCCTCCGTTCCTGTATGGTAGATAGATATTACCTAGTGGAAGGAGTCTCCTGCAGAGTATGGTAGATGGCTATTATGTTGTGGGAGGAGTCTCCTGCAGAGTATAGTAGATGGCTATTATCTTGTGGGAGGAGTCTCCTGCAGAGTATAGTACAGGACAGGCCAACCTGTGGCTCTCCAGATGTTGTGAAACTACAAATCCCAGCATGCCTTGCCACAGGTTTAACACTCCCTTGTAGCAAAACTGTGGCAAGGCATGATGGGATCTTTAGTTTGACAACATCTGGAGAGCCACAGGTTGGCCAGGCCTGGACTAGTAGATGATATTATCTTGTGGGAGGAGTCTCCTACAAAGTATAGTAGATGGATATTACCTAGTGGGAGGAGTCTCCTGCAGAGTATGGTGGATGGAAAATCTCTTGTGGGAGGAGTCTCCTGCAGAGTATGGTAGATGGATATACTCTTGTGGGAGGAGTCTCCTGCAGAGTATGGAAGATGGATATTATTTTGTAGGAGCAGTCACCTGTACTGAAGGTTTATTTTTATCATAATCTGCGCTGCAAGGAGCAGTTTGCCTCTTGTTGTCCATAGTATACCATATATACTCGAGTATAAGCCTACTTTTTTAGAACACTTTTTATGCTGAAAAAGCCCCCATCGGCTTATACTCGAGTGAGGGTCCCACTTGAGTCAATAGGTTTTCCCATTTTTTTGTTGTAAAATTAGGTGCCTTGGCTTATATTCGGGTCGACTTATACTCGAGTATATACGGTATATCTCACTCCCTATACATACTTTATATTTTCCATATGTAGCTGGCTGGTATATGACCTGTGCACGTGTTTACTTACAATATGTTAAATATTATGCAGATGTTGTGTCATCATTGGATACATCTCTTTTTCTTTTTTCATTATCCAATAAGGAGGAATTCAGGAGGGGATAATATGAAGAACAGCCACTACAAAAAACGTACGGTCATCCTTTCGTCTGGACATTTATTTATACGATTGCTGAGCCCCTGTCATTTTCTTTACGTTGCATAAATAGAGTAATATTTAAAAACCTTAATATACATTATCATTGCTGCCGATAGTCCCTAATTTCTAGAACCAATTCAGCTTTTAGAGTTGAGAGAAGGTCTTTGTTTTTGTTTTTTTTACTTCTGAAGGTCTTTGTTTTTGTTTTTTTACGACTCATCCTCCACAGCCACAAAGTATAGGCGCAGGATGAGTTCCACTTGGTCTCGGCAGCAAAGGGGTTAAGTCAACATGGATCCTAAAATATGTATCTCTGTGTTACACTTAACTCTATCCTGTGACACAAAGAGCTTGCAATCTACTATTCTCTGCTGGAAACACTTCAATCAGCCAAGGTCACAATGAATCAGATTACTTATTCCCCTCATTCAGCGCTTCATGGGTGTCAACAGTCTGTAAGGATTAGCAGGCCGGGCCGTGGATTCCACAGCACAAAGCTGGGCACGCTCATTAGCGAGCGCAGACACTTTGAAAAAGAGCCTTAGAAATATAATTATGACACCGCGGCCCCTGATGCCCCGCTGCTCTCCAACAACACAAATTATATCTGACATTTAATTTGGGCCTCAAGGTGCCATATATGAACATTTCTCGCTACGATGATGGCGATAAATATTCTGAGCCGTCTCTTTGACAGATGGATCTTCGTAGTTAATTTCAAGGCTCGCAACCATGCACAGACGTTCGCCTTACAGACACATGGGTGCTGGAGCCGGCAACATCGTGTTACACCGCAGCAGGGAGCAAGACAGCAGATAGCTTTCAGAGTTATCATTTCATAGTCATATACTCCACTATCTTGCTGCTACAGGCCCAAAATACCCATTTTCCTGCTGGCATGCACCAGCCGGGCTCTGCATTGTAGGTTCACGTGGAAATGGAAACAGAATAGTGAGCGAGCAGGAGAGACACTACTTGACCACACCACAGGACCGGCATGGAGGCATAGATAGACAGATGGATGAGTGGTATGGGCGGAGACAGGCGCATAGGCAGACAGATCGATGGACAGGGCACTACATTAGAGGCCTAGACTACATTGGCGACATTGATGGACAGACAGAGCACCATATGGGACATAGATGAACAGACGGATGGATGGAATGGAATAGGGGCATGGACAGACACAAAGGGGCATGGGCAGACAGACGGACGCACAGGGCACCGCATGGTGGCATAGAGGAACAGACGGATGGATGGAATGGAAGAGGGGCATGGACAGACACAAAGGGGCATGGGCAGACAGACGGACGCACAGGGCACCACATGGTGGCATAGATGAACAGACGGATGGATGGAATGGGGCATAGATGGACAGATGGAAGAGGGGCATGGACAGACACAAAGGGGCATGGGCAGACAGATGGATGCACAGGGCACCACATGGTGGCATAGATGGACAGATGGATGGAATGGGGCATAGATGGACAGATGGAAGAGGGGCATGGACAGACACAAAGGGGCATGGGCGGACAGATGGATGCACAGGGCACCACATGGTGGCATAGATGGACAGATGGATGGATGGAACTGGTCATAGACGGACAGATGGTAGAGGGGCATAGACAGGCCGATGGAAGGACAGTGCACCACATGGGAGCATAGATTTTCATTTTCGGCATTGATGAACAGATGGACGGACAGCACCATATGGGGGCATAGATGGACAGATGGATGGATGCGACTGGGTATAGATGGATGTGAGGGGGCACACATGGACAAAAGGGAGGGGGCATACACAGGAGGAGCATAGCTGGACAGATGGGCATGGATGGAATTGGGCATAGATGGACAGATGGAAGAGGGGCATGGATAGACACACAGGGGCATGGGCAAACAGGCGGATGGACAGGGCACTACATGGGGGCATAGAAGGACGTTGGCAACATTTATGAACATATGGACAGACAGCACCATATGGACATAGATGGGGGCATAGATGGACCGATGGATGGATGGATCTGGGCATAGATTGACGGGAGGGGGCACACATGGACAGAAGGGAGGGGGCATACACAGGAGGAGCATGGCTGAACAGATGGGGATGGAAGGTGTCATAGATGGACAAACATGGATAGTGCACCATATGGGGGTAGATATGGACAAGCTGGAGGGGTAGATATGGACAGGCTGAGATGCAGTAAAAACCCCGTTATCGGGTTTTTACCGCATTTCTGTATGCTCTATGGCCCCTCCGCAGTGGCAGCACTGCGGATGGGAATCGCCAGCAAAAGCTGGCGATTCCCTGCAGAAGCCTAAGGGCTTGTTACCGCAGCGCTACTGTGAGGGATCTGTCACAGATCCCTCCCGGCATGCCCCCCGCCGTTGCCGTCACTCTGCGCAAGTGCAGATGGACTCAAGTCCAGTGCCGGCGCCGCAGCGCAAGGGACAGCTCTTATCGCAAGACCTGTCCCTTGCGTTTATAACCACATATGTTAGAGCATATTCCGTTATTAATAATGCGGTGGCCGGCGAAGGGGGGCGATAATGGGCAGCGGATGTTAGAACATCCCTCCCACAAAAATTCGACATGCACAAGGTCAACAATGGAAAAAAGATTCTACTGTACAAGCAAAAGATCAACATGTGTTTTCCCCTTTTTTACGGTAGGTAATGTCGACACCTGTACATGTAGACCCTAATTTGCATACCGCATCCCTCTCCCTTCAATCACCATGCATCGGGACAGGTGCTTCGCTATACCATTCACAGCCAGAGTCCATATTGATGATAAATTATGAAAAAGTAAAAAAAAAAAAAGGGCAAAATGAAATCCCCAAAAGTCTTATGTCGACCTTTTCACGTGTTGATCATGGTAATGTCGACCTATTGCTTGTGTCAATGTTTTGATTATGTCGATTTAAGGTATGTCAACCATGTATGTGTCAGCAATTTGTCACATCAGCAGTTCCCCAAGTTTAGGGTTAGGCTTCGGCTTCTGCGATGGAGGGCAGTTGGGGTTAGGCTGTGGGAGCAGGAGTTCAAGGGGGATGCTGTCAATTTCCCGGTGGTCGGAATCCCGGCGGTCAAAATCCCGACGCCGGAATCCCGACCGCCGAAATCTCCCTCCGTGGGTGTCCATGACACCCATAGAGGGAGAATAAATTAGTGTGCCGAGTGTAGTGAGGCACCGGGCCCGCTGCATGCTAAGCGCAGCAAGTCCCCAAAGGGGGGGGGGGGGGGGGCGATCCACGTCCCCCCCTTGTCGGGATTTTGGCGTCGGGATTCTGACCGCCGGGATTCCATACCGAATGCGTTCAAGGTAGGCTCCGGTATAAGGGGGAGGTTAGGCTGCAGTGGACAGAAAGTTACGGTTAGAATTCGAGAGGGGGCGATTAGGGTTCGGCTTCTGGGGATGGGGCGGTTAGGGTTAGACTTTTGGAGGGGAAGTTTAGGCTTCAGTGGATGGGAGTTTAGGTTTAGACTGAGGGGGAGGCAGTTAGGGTAGGCTTCAAGGGATTGGAGGTTAGGCTGCAGTGGATGGGAGTTGAGGGTTAGACAGGGATGGGAGAGTTAGGGATTCTGGGGATGGGGGGTAGTTATAGATAAGTTTCAGGGATAGGGGAAGATAGGGTTAAGTTGCAGGAGGTGGGAGGTTTACAGTAAATTTACTAAAACTTCCAAAAATGAAAAGTGGTGATTTTGCCTGTAGCAACCAAGCTATAATTTTCTAGGATGCAATAGAGACAAGATAGACAGCACCTGATTGGTTGCTATGAGAAGCTTTAGTAAATGTACCCCCAATTCTGGGGTCACTAGTCGCACAGCAGTGGAGCCACAAATTGCCTTTCGGCAGTATGAACAACAATCATAAAGTGCTAGATCTCGGCTGACAACTCCAGGCGCCTCTGCAGAGATGCGAATGACTGAAGGGCGCGCAGGTAATGAGATCCGTCTCTCTACATATCAGAGAGTGTGGAGACCGGCTGGATTGGGGAAGAGGGACAGAAATGGCAGAGGCACCGCTAATAAATACAATGGAGCTTTCTAGCCTTCCAAATGAGAAGCTTAAATAATAATGAGAAGAAGCGAAACTTGCTCGGGGTGCCAATAACAAAGTCCTCACAGCAGAGAAGGAGGACTGGCACCTGGTAACAGGGTTAGGTCACCTACAAAGGCAATCTGTAGCCGAGTGATTGATGTGTTCTGAAACAAGAAGATTGGTGACAGCAGTAATCTGGCGGTGCGCTAATGAGAGCAGCGTCTAGCTCTTCCATGCCGGGCTGTGTCCTTCCAAGATGATGAGCAATCTTAGCCCTATGAGGAGCTGTACACTCAGAATGTGCTGTAATCCAGCACCTTGTTCATGCTGTGAGGTACGGTCACTAGGTCGGCACGGGGAAGGTCAACATGCTCTGGGCCGAAGAGTACTGAAGGTTGACATGACTGAAGGTCGACATGGGCTTAGGTCGAAAGGGTCATTAAGTCGACACATGCATTAGGTGGACATGGGCTAGGTCAACAGTCAAAAGGCCGACCTGGTGTTTTTCACTTTTTCTCAGCCGACAGGAGGTACTTCATGCTGTACCATCAACTAGGGCATGGTGGGCGAATAAAATAGTGTGCTGAGCATAGCGAGGCACCGTGCCTGAAGCATGGTGAGTGATGCACTTTTTTTGAGTCAATGTCGACTGTGTCGGCATTCGGGATAAAAAAATTGAACCCCATGTCGACCTTTTAAATGTAGACTTTGCCCATGTTGACCGAATTAATGTGTCGACCTAATGACCCTGTCGACCTAACCCCATCTCAACCTTCAGACATGTTGACCTTGATGCATGTCGACCTTCAGTGTTTGACCCATTGCATGTCGACCTTCCTCCTGTCAACCCTATAACCTTTCAGCCCATAGGTAAAAACTGCCACTGCACTAGACGCATTCTAATGAGTGACACGGACATGGGAAACATATATTTACTGAACTGTGTAGCACCCAGGCAGCCATTCAGCGGTGCCACATGGTGATTGCACCAGCCAGATAGGTAGACAAGTAAAACAGTACAGATATAGGACACATACAGATATATACTAGATGTACGCTATTGAGCGACACAGACATGGGAAACATATATTTACTGAGCTATACTGGACCCATGTTATATCCAGTTATATCCTGAAATCTCTTATACTTCTTTCAGACCGCATATGCAGGGTCTCACCAGGACTTTGAAATGGTTCAGTCCTGGTACGACCCTGCATTTTGGTCTGTTCAGAACTTCTCAGCGAATTGGCAATATTGCCGGTTCACTGACATCATCCGGGTAAACACCAGTCAGTGGCGGGTGAGGAGGCAGTGCATTGAGCTGATGCTGCTCCAAACACTGCCTCCTCCATTGGTATGAACAGGAATTGAGTCGCTAAACTTGATTAACCCGTTCACACTGCGAAGCAACAAACTGGTAAGAACCCTTCATTTTTTACCGGTTCGTATTGCCGTGTTGCTATTGGTTTGCTGGACCCGGTAACCCCTTTCACATCGCACCAATTACCAGGTTGAACCGGCAAGAAACCAGCATGAACCCGGTAATTAGGTGTGATGTGAAAGGGGTATTAATCTATATTGTCCCCACTACATAACCAGTGTTGTGTTGATAAGGATGTGTTTTTAGTCTTTGTATTACCTGTTTAAAGTTGTTGTTGTGAGGTATAATTTATATTTAGAGTATATTTGACCTAGTGTTTAACACAGGCTAATTTATGTCCTTTGATTAGGTGGTCATGTGACCGCAGCTGTAGCCTCGCCTAATCAGACCTGCATTTAGTTAATGGGCAGTTGTCTTTGTTAGAAATATATCAAGTGAGAAATTACAAAGTGGGAATTACTTTTAAAAGAACAGTTAAAAAACATTGAATAATACAAAGAAGGATCGGATAGAGCTTTTGACCTTATGATTGTCTATAGAAAGGGTGGACAAACACCTACCTCTCTGTTATATAGCCACGTCCGCACTAATCTGGACCTTTCTAAGGTCAAAAAGGGATTGACTCATTGGAATACGGCTTTTCCAGATATCCCAATAACATCCATCATCAAAGCCACAATATCATTAAACAAATTGCTTGTTTCATCATCCTATGTTGAGATGCAATTTAAAATTTCACACAGAGCATACTAGACACCCAAGCACCGTTTTCTGATGGGTATATCAGATGATTCTACCTGTTTCAAATGCTTGTCCCCAGAAGCGGATATTTTTAATTGTTTGTGGACATGTGATATAGTGCAGGCCTTTTGGCTAGATGTTCAGCGCTATATCAACCATACCTTGAAGATAACTTTTACCATAACCCCCTCCTGGGCATTGTGGAATATCCACGCGCTAGACACACACACGCCCCTTACACGAGGCGCTAAGGGTCTCCTAGCCAAAATTGCAGCGGCCACAAAAAAAAACATTCTTTCCCAATGGATAAATTCTAATCCCATTTCCTTGCACCTTATGCTCCCGAGATTAAAATTTATGGTACTTGTTTCCTAAAAGGGCGCCCACGATTTTGATCTTAGGCATCGTAAGGAAAAAAATTGCGTCGGTCGCATCGCATGCGGCCAAGAAATCGCATGCGATGCGACCGACGCGATTACCGCGATTTTACATAGGGAACAATGTTAAATGGCCCAATTGACCCGATTTCACATAGGGAACAATGTTAAATGGCCTACAGACCCCAAATACCCACCCTGAAGTGTGAAATGGCCCCCCCAATTGTTAACGCCACCCCACGATCAACGTCAACCCGAAGCGTGGCGAGCGCAGCGAGCCCGCGAGGGGCGGCGGTACGCGTCCTCCGACCTTTTCATACCCCCACTTTCCTCGTCGGCGTGGAGTTGAGAATAGAAAGTGTGGCGAGCGCAGTGAGCCACCGAGCCCGAAGCGTGGCGAGCGCACGCGGATACCTTTACAGGTATCGGCGTTCCCTCGCGGGCTTCACAGGTATCCGCGTCCCCTCGCGGGGCGCGCTGCGCTCGCCACGCTTCGGGCTCGGTGGCTCGCTGCACTTGCCACACTTTCTATTCTCAACTCCACGCCGACGTGGATAGTGGGGGTATGAAAAGGTCGGAGGACGCGTACCGCCGCCCCTCGCGGGCTCACTGCACTCGCCACGCTTCGGGTTGACGTTGATCGTGGGGTGGCGTTAACAATTGGGGGGGGGGGCATTTCACACTTCAGGGTGGCTATTTGGGGTCTGTGGGCCATTTAACATTGTTCCCTATGTAAAATCGGGTCAATTGGGCCATTTATCATTGTTCCCTATGTAAAATCGGTAATCGCGTCGGTCGCATCGCATGCGATTTTTTGGCCGCATGCGATGCGACCGACGCGATTTACATTTTACCATGCATTTCTATGTAAAATCGCGGCCATCACATCGGTCGCATCGCATGCCATTATAATGGCATGCGATGTACATGCGATGCCCGCGATGGGCGCCCTTCTAGGAAACAAGTACCAAATTTATTGGTAGATACAGAAACCAAGGCGTCAAAATTCTTTTACAATTGGCTACTATACCTACTTTCTCTCACGACTCAAGAAAAAGACCGTATTAGACAAGCGGTTACGCTTACAACATGGTATAACTTGGCCACTCTGGAGAGGGGACAACCTCCTTTCTAAACCATTGCCAGACACACCCCCTTGCTTATTCACTCATCTTCCAGAAAAGGCGTTATGGGCTATGTATGTACCCAGAATAATGATGTAAATGTGTTCACTGTCGAGATATTATGATGTGCCATTCTGTCTCTCTCGTTATATCTTGTGATGTTTTCGATGTACCATATGTCAATCTTTTTTAATTTCTCAATAAAAATATATAAAAAAAACAAACAAACAAAAAACATTGAATAACATCAAGCAAGTTACAGTAAATGCTATTATTTTTACACATCATTACTACACACATCATTTCTATTTAACCCTGTCTCTACCATACACACAATCCCATCATGCTCAGCGGGAGTCTGTGAAGTGTACAAATAACCGCTGATAATGGAACGTGACTGTACTCAGTACTAAGCCCTGAGGAATAGACAATGAGTCTTGAAACGCGTTGGGTTTTGTACGTGCTACTTTGAAGCTTGAGTTACCTGCCGACATTCAGAGCTTTTCAGTGAGGGGACATGTCTTAAATTATGCATTTTAGCCACTCCCCGAAGAGCAGCGAATCACGGCATGTACTGTAATTGGGGCGGGGCTTAAAGGCATCAAACTTGCCCCCCCCCCCCCCCCCCCCAAAAAAAGAGGAGACTCAAAAAGTAGAAAAGTATGATGTTTACAACAACACTCATATGGAAATGCCAACATTACATTAGCGGGAGTCCGTGAAGTGTACAAATAACCGCTGATAATGGAACATGAGTGTACTCAGTACTCTACAGGTTGTCTGGATGGCGCTTTGAGCTAACTCCGGATTATATGTTGATGTATTGAAATTTATTCCATGTTACATGTTGCTGAGTTCTGAGGCTGGCTGCAGTCGGAACTGTGTTTCAGCTGTTATTTTATTTATCACACTGTTAGCCTATATGGATTCACATCTTGAAGTCTGATTGGAAATTGCAGTTTGATATCACAGCTTTATGACAAGTTAGGAATTAGATATGTATCACGCTTTCATTGTACAATGTCCATGCTTTTGCGAATGATATCATAAAATGGAAAGACCAAAGTTAGTAGACTCTGTTGGGTAATGATTGATGGTTGTCTAGACGCGGTTTTATAATACTACTAAGTTTATGTCTTTTCCCTCTTATACTGGTGTGCAGACACTTTGTGGCAGCCTACAAATATTGTTTTAATAACGTAAGGGGGAATTTTCTGGTTGACTTACTTCTATGATGCCGCTGTGTGAGCCGCAACCAAATGAAAGAACTTGATCCATCGATGTGCAGAATTGGATTGGCGGTGGAATTGGTTGCAAAATTATGTGGTAAAAGTCTATGAGCCAATCACAATGCCTGGACATTGAGCTCTTTGAAAATGTGAGTTGTCAACTTTTCCGGTGGATCATGGATCATGTGACTAGCCGGGGGTAGGGGTGTCCAAACCTGTCCTCAAGATGTCCTCTGTCCATATAGATTGTAAGCTTGCAGCAGGGCCTTTTTACCTCCAAGTCTGTCTGTTGTTACCCGGCTTGTTTTATCACTGTCTACAATTGTAAAGCGTAACAGAATCTGCTGCGCTATATAACAAACTGTAACAGAATCTGCTGCGCTATATAAGAAACTGTAAATAAATAAATAAATAAATAAGATCTACCAACAGTTCATGTCTCAGGCAACATGTGGATCTATAGTAGGAATGAATGCAGCAGGTTTGACAATATGACAGTTAGTAATGACTACAGCTGTGCACCAGCTAGGGGGTTGGAAAATGTGGACCGTTGGTAGATCTTGAGGACCGGTTTGGCCACCCCTGCTTTTGGGTATTGACTCCTAAGGGGGTGAAATGAGGTAAAGTGTTCCACCAAGCAAACCTTTGAGCTATTGATAATAAATTTGGGGTACAAATGAGTACTTTTGAGAAAGCATTTCAGAGAGGTTACACCACTGCTACTCTTGTCTGTGAGGCATGTCCCAAAATTGACTTATGCCAAACTGTAAATGAGCCCCAGTGGCTATGACTCCAGGCATTCGCCCTGATATTCAGGGAGCATCTGCAATTATTATTTGGGGGATGTGCAAAAAAGTAAAGACGAGTTACACCCAGGTACTGTGGTCACCTTGCTCTTGTTTCCGTTGAGTTCTTCTTCAGACTCCACTAGCGAAGGCACACCATGACATAGAGGCAAGTGTAGTTATAACTTCCCTTTCTGCAGACACAATGATAAGTAGTTGTAAAAGCACAATGTTATTTTATTAGTTCAAAATGGTGGATACAAATAAACCGATACAAGCCATTTTTTCTCTAAGCTCCAGTGGCGAAGCTACATATGTGGCAGACCCCGCGGCGGCTTGGGGGAGCATAGCAAATTGTTCCCATGGCTGCTATAGAAAGAGGCAGGCCTGGGATCTCTTGCGTCACATTCTATGCAATTAATAAGCATTAAATAATATGTATTTGAGCATGGGAACATATGCCTATAATAACTTATTATTAAACAGTCAGTAGGACCTAGGGGAGCCTATTCCCTCTACACTATGTGCAATAGTTTGTCTGCAGCATTGCCTGTCATCCCATCCTTGTCCTTCAGCTGCTTCTCCCAACCAATTCTGGTCAGCCTGGGGTCACCCGCGGCCTCTCTTCTGGTGTTCTCCATCCTCAGCACTGCTGCCGCCCCTCTAGAGTGCCCTCTTCCCAGACACTCTCATGCAATCAGGCAGTGATGTGAGCATCCTTTTCACTTCCAGGGGTCTTCTTTGCAGGGTCCTCCTTTGGCTGCCCATATTGGGCCTGTCCACTCTTGCTTTCGATATAAATGAACAATATAAATAGATGGGTGTTCTGTATGTTGGAATAAATAAGAGGTAGTTGTCTCTATGTTATATTATTCATTCCTCTCAACTGACCCGCTTTTCACCGGATCGTTCTGTTTTTTTGCTGGACCGTCCCGTCGGGGACCGTCCCGTCGGGGGCCGGCATTGTCCCGCGGCGGTGGCGGTGGTGGTGGGGGGCAGTTGGGATTCCCCCCTGCTTCCTGCTGAACTACTGAGCAGAAAAGCAGTGATATGATTGATGTTACTATACCATTAGAGAGCCCTAGATCACTAATACCCCTTTCAAATCGCAACTAATTACCAGGTACAAGCCTGTTTCTTGGCGGCTTGACCTGGTAATTGTGATGTGAAAGGGGTTACCGGGTGCTGCAAAGGGGTAGCAACACGGCAATAAGAACCGAACGACCCATTTCCCGTTCACACTATGGAGGAGGCAGCGCTTGGAGCAGCACCAGCCCTAAGCGCTGCCTCCTCCCCACCCCCGTTGACGCGTTGACTCCCTGCTGTGCCCCCTGACAGTGGCGTAGCTACGTTTTGTGCGCCCCCCGCCGCCCTGCCAAGCACCCCCGCCGCCCATTCAACCCCCCCCCAATCCACAGCCTTACCTGTCTCGCCAGAGCCGGCCCTAGCCTAACTGATGCCCTAGGCAAGATTTTGGCTGGTGCCCCCTAGCACCGCCACTAGTTCCACCTCTGACCCTGCTCCCCTTTCCCAGCACCATCAATCCTCATCATAGCAGTCATCATTTTGGTGCCCCTACCCGTAATATTTTAAATAGAAACAGCGCACACATTCGGTGCGCAGCCCAAACAGGGGTGTGTTCTTGCTGGGAAGGGGCATGGCCACACAATAGTACCCCCAATTCAAATTATGCCACACAGTAGTGCAACTTTATTCACATTATATCATGCGATGGTGTCCCTTATTCACGTTACATCACACAGTAGTACCACTTTACCTTATATACATTACTCGTCACATTATTCACATTATACCCTTAGGGGAGGAGGCCCGAGGCCCCCACTGGGCCCTTCCATCAGACTTTGGCCTGGGTAATTTGTACCCCCTACCCCTTTCTCTCGGCACCCCTGATAATACCACACAGTAATGCCCCTTACACATGACACACATTATTAATGTCCATATAAAAATAATGGACCTTACACATTATGCCAAACTTTATTAATGCCCTTCATACACATAATGACACACATAATGCCCCTTACACATATGCTGCACATTATTAATGCCCTTATACACATGACACACATAATGCCTGTTACAAATGTCGCACATTATTAACGCATTTATACATGACACACATAATGCCCCTTACACATATGCCGAACACTATTGCATAACCAAGTTTTTAGAAGGTTTCAGAATCACAGATAGTGCGCTCCCAGGTGGGCAGCAAGTCTGCTAGTGAGATAAATTGGAGGTGATTCCACAATCCTCCCAAGACACAGTGAAAAATAGAGAAATTATCTCCCAGCACCTAAGCGCCTCAACCCTTCCACATGTATAATACACACAAAATATTTGCAGAAATCCTTATCTTTATACGCTCAAATTGATGGGGCAGGGTTCTTCCTTCAAATCTCTCCAATTGATATCATGCGAATGGGAGATACAAGAAAGCCATCATAGCGCAAACAGTACGTGAATAAACCTGTTTGCGCTATGATGGCTTTCTTGTATCTCCCATTCGCATGATATCAATTGGAGAGATTTGAAGGAAGAACCCTGCCCCATCAATTTGAGCGTATAAAGATAAGGATTTCTGCAAATATTTTGTGTGTATTATACATGTGGAAGGGTTGAGGCGCTTAGGTGCTGGGAGACTATTGCATAACCAACCCACCCGCAGACAGCACTCGCACAGCCGCTAACACTGTGACCTCTGCTTGGATACAGATGTTTCCTCATACATCTTGCCTCAATAGGCCATGCAGCTCCTGGCCAGTTCTGCTAACGTTGGGTGCCTTTTTTGCTGAAAATTTGTCTTATTTGCATTATTATGACCAGCACACACAAGGAGCTTCCAATGATTAAAATAATATGTGGCATGCCTATATTCTGTGAGCGACTGTGGCTGTACCTGCATACAGAATGCTATGTTACAGTGATTTCCATGAATACACTATTTCATATGCAGATACAGCCTCACTCACACACAGATTATAGGCATGCTGCATATCATTTTAATCAGCAGAAGCTGCTGCTGCCCCCAGGCATTCCAAATGCCCTAGGCAATTGCCTAGTTGGCCTATGCCTAAGGCCGGCTCTGTGTCTCGCTGGTCCCAGCGGCTCTGTTCTTCTGCTGAGGACCACCACAAAATGGCCGCCCCCATTCAGCAGACAGTTTCAGAGAACTGTGTGCTATATGGGGGCGGCCATTTTGTGGTGGTCCTCAGCAGAAGAACGGAGCCGCTGGGACCAGCGAGATAGGTAAGTCAGCGGGGGATTGGGGGGGTGGGGGGGGGGGGGTGGGGTGTAACTATAGCACTGCAGCCCCCGGCGCCCCCACATGCACAGCGCCCCCCGCGGTGGCGTGGGCTGCGGTGCTATAGTTACGCCGCTGCCCCCTGATTACATCAGCGAACCGGCACTGCTGTTTGCAGTGTGAACAGAATGCACATGCAGGGTCGCCCTGGGACTGAACCGGTTTAAAGTCCCGGTGCGACCCTTCATTTGCGATCTGAAAGCAGTATAACATAAATATTGCTTCTTTTAAACCGATCAGTTTTTGTTGTTGTTTAGGAGCATGAATAGTTCTGTGGAGAGAAAAGCCGAATGTTTTATCTTTTAGAACTTCTGAGACTGCGGCAGATGCTATGTTGATGTGAGAGTATTAATATTGCTTCGATTCAGCACTTTGTTAAATCCCATCCCGGCTCAATGACTGTTTCTTTGTGCTCAAGTGTAAAGTGCTGCAGATTATAAAGGAATGATACAAATAACTGCATTTACGTATTGTTCCATCTGAAACCCCCGTCGCTAACACCTGCTGCTAAGGGTATATCTGATCTAAACTTTTATTATTTTAAACTAAGTGTTCCAATCCTGTCCCGATTTTCAGGGAATCGTCCTATTTTTTTGGGGGGACAGCCTCGCACCCCCCCGCAGTGTTAGTGCATAAAAAACAATGTTATACTACATAGTCCAGCGCTGCTCTGCTGATCGCAGCGCCTATTCCCAGGAAACAGAGGGGCTGGGGGCATGACCAGCAGCACACAGAGCCACTGGCCATGCCCCCACAGCATCAAAAATTGCGGCATGGCGATACCCTGCCAGGCGAAAACGGGGCGGACGGGTAATGGTAAATAGGAAAATGCAGTAAAACCCCTGTTTTACCGCATTTTCCCTTTAGTACATCCCGCCCTATGTAACATATGAGAGGCTCTTCAAATCCATGCCTAGCAGAGGGGACTCGCAGCTGCCCCACCCCCTTGTTACGATCCGCCTCCAGCGGATCGGTGTAAATGTGCAGTTTTTCATATTTTGTTTGCAGTTTGTATGTTTTCCCTGGATCTGTACTCCGGGTTTTGTGGATCCAGCTTCCTCAGTTTCTTGCATTCCCTGCTGCTTGGGTGTGGCTGCATGCAAGGTGATTTAGTGAGGTTCTCAGCATGCAGTCACTGCCGGTTATAGCTCACTGAGAGCTTTGTGTATCCTGCCGTGTATTCCCTCTATGTTGTGCTCCAGAGTCTTCCCGGTCCCAGCACCTTGTGTACAGCGTCCTGTGTGCCAGCTTCGTTTGTGCCTCAGTCCTCAGTACCTGCAGTGTCCTTGCCAGAACCTGCTGCCAGCCCTCGTCTCCAGAGTGTTCCCGGTCCTAGCACCTTGTATCCAGCGTCCTGTGTGCCAGCTTTGTTTGTGCCTCAGTCTGCGTGTACCTGGTCCTTGGTCACCTCAGTCCGCAGTACCGGCTTCATCCAGCCTGCAGTGTCCTAGCCTGAACCTGCTGTCAGCATTCGTTGCAGATAAGTCAGGGGTGCACCCTGCCAGTTACCCTTGTGCTTTGCAGTATTGTATTCATTATATTCCATCGTTGAGCATTGTTGCCATTTGTATTTATTATATTCCATCATTGAGCATTGTTGCCATTGCATTTGTATTTATTATATTACACCATTTGGGCATTGTTGCCATCCCTGTAGGGGTCTCAGTCCTGCACGTCAGGTTTAGTTAGAGGTCCTTTTGCTGCTGGTCTGCCTCCACAGATACGTTGTCCTGAACATAAAACCTGCCTGTAGCGGAGTGGGGCGGACATAATTCGCCCTTCAGCCGAGACGGGTACAGGAGAAGACTAGCTCCGCACGTATCTCGTGGACGTCAGGCTGGGGCAACAGAGTCAGGGAGCAGGTCTTCTGACCACCTACAGAAGCGTAACACCCCTTCCCCCTATGCTGGACATTGACGCCTGCGGGTGGGACGTGGAACAGTCAAAAAAAATCATGACAATCCCGTGAAAATCTTGACAGTTGGGAGGTATGCCATCAGAAGAGCAATAATCAAACACACTTAAGCCCCACACACACCGGCCGATTTCTGGTTAGCATGTGTGCTAATCAATGTAGTGATTCTCCATGAGCTTTCCTGTTAGCTACTGTAGATCCGCCATACACAAATAGCGATGTGTGCTGAGCGATCTGTGCTACCCAGGGTTCTTTATGTACATGTTTTGTGCCAATCCCACTGTGACTGCAATTCCATATGCTGTGGTACAGCGTACATATACCAGTGTCACAGCCACCGTGGATTTGTACAGAGATGTCTACGGCGTGTGTCCAAATGCCTAATCCCTGTTTATACCTGGAGGAAGCTTTTACTTAATTGTTGTGCTTTCTATTTTTACACAACTGGAGGTATTAAAACATGTACAAAAAGAGGAAAAAGAAAATCAGTTTTAACTAGGATGCACTCCTCATCCACATTGTCCCTTGGGACATAAAATAAATTTTCGGTTTAATGTTCTTTATTGAAATGCAATTAAAGGTAAAAGGCCATCATTTATTTCAATAGGTCAATTGTATTAATTGTCCATGACAAGGTCTAGTAGGTCCCTGTATAAGGGATACCGATGGCGAAATATAAAAACAAAGTAATGAATATAGAGTAGAAAAGAAAATAAGAAGTTTAAAATCTGTAAACTGTAGCTTTAATCAGGGTTTATTCTGATACTTCTCAGATGAGTATCAGTGATATTGTACCAGTAGATGCTTAAGTGATCAGTGGTATAAAGCTGCTGAGTGTGTTATATTGTTTCTGCTTGCAAACATTAATTGTTGCTGAAATGGCTATTTAAATGTTACAGTATTACAGTCTTAATTCATGAATACTGTTGCCATCAAAAGAAAGCACTTATTAAATACTTAAGGTGGTCACTGCTGTATATTAGTGGGTATTGATCAGTCCAGGTATAAATTAGGACAGTACTGTCTCATCTCCCGTCCTGTATTTAGCGGCTACAGAAGTCGGCCACAGTTGATATGTGCCAGCTTAATCTGTGTATGTAATTACCGCTATGATGGGTGATGTTCCCACTGTAATTGGCATACAGGTTCCCGCTGCTACTTTTTGAACAGCGTTCCCACTATACATGCAGGATATGTGCCAGAAGCCACTAGATGTACTTAAATATAGTGAAACTTGGCACTCTTAATAGTGCTAGTATAGCTGCTTTTTAATGTCTGGAGGCAGTATAGGTTTTGTTAATTCAGGTGCGTTAGTGTGCACTTATACCATAGATCGTGAGTTGCATACAGTATGTACATTTAGAATTGGCTGGAAAAAATAGGATAATTAGCTTCATACAGAAGCATCGAGTGTTTTCTTAGTCCCGGTATTTATCCAGACAATCTTGTCTCTTATCCCGTTAGAGGTATTGTGGCTTTACAGACATAGGCTATTGTATATATGTATCAGCTTATTCTGTGTATATAGTCGCCACTAAGGCGGGTAAGGTTCTTGCTGCTCTTAACAGGGGGACTTCTGCTATTGGTATTTCAGACAGTCTTACCACTGTTCATGCAGCATGTGTACATAGGGCCATTAGGTGTATTTATTTTAAGTGCAGATTTAAAACATTAATTATGCTGGTATGGCTCGTCTTAAATATTGCAATCCGATGGCTTTATTTCACATATTTTATGGTACATACACTATTAATTGGGGTGCCTCAGTGTGCACCTTCGTGGTGGATTTATAAGTCCTAGACACACATTGCAGCTAAGTTATACGGCGGGTAGGTAGCGGGTTTGTTACATAGATGTCACAGTCCGGGAATTCTCCCGTTGTGATAGCCGTGCGTATCGGCGTATGTAGCCAGTTGGCAGCCGGAGATCTGTTATGATTCTCCGTTACACGCTGCACCTACACAGGCTGGGAATGTATTCCCTTCAATGCCCTGCGTGTGCTCGCGTGTTGGTCACGCTTGCCGGTGGCTGGTGCTTATTCTATTTCCCCGCTATCTCCTACAGCAAATAATCAAAATACAATTTACATGCAAATACTGGTTAACAAACAAGCAGACAGTTTACAGCGATTTGCCAATGCGCATTTCGCTTTCTTTAAGCTTTATCAAGGCTTAATCTAAGTGTTATTAAAACATACTTGCCTACCCTCCCGGAATGGCCGGGAGGGTCCCGCAAATCGGGTCCCCCGGGAGGGGGGGCAAGTCTCCCGCATTTCCCTACAGCCCCGGCTCCCCCTCTCCCTGCGGTCTAAAAACTATGACTTTCGGGGGTCCGCGGGGAGGGGGGGAGGCTAAATGACGCAATTTGCTGCATTTCGCGTCATTTTTAGCCCCTCCCCCCACCCACGGACCCTCAAATTGAGGCTTCAGTCCGTCATGGGGGCGGGGCTTGATGACACCACCCGTGCCCCGCCCCCAACATGAAGCCTCTACCCGCCCCCCTTTCACTCCTCTCCGGGCTTCTCCCGGAAAGGAGTATGCCAAATTCAGCATGTATGGAATAAAAGGGGTAATTGCAGACATATTTGTACTGACATTTCATTACTGGGGAATTAGAAGAAAGGATGTCTCTTAAAACCATTAGTAGAGAATAAAGGGAACAACACTCAGCTACATGATCTTATATCCACTCGACGACCCTGCTGCTGTCTAATGTATGCAGTATAAGTTGTTTACTCTCTAATAGAGTGTGTACGTGTTCTGTACAGATGCACACAAATGATATAAAATCATATTACTAATTGCTAATTGTTCTACAAGTAGGCCATCTTACAGATAACGACCCTGTTTAATGGCTCCTATATACTTTTAAATGATGCTGTTATACTGAGAATATCATCCTGATTCCTTTCAGAATTGACTACTCCTATTAAACTCCCTAATGTGGTATTCTATGTATTGGCCCAGATGTTAGTGCATAAGAAAAACAATGTTATTATACTACATAATAAAGAAATATAAACAGGCTGGCATTCTAAGTAATGTACATTTTGTTCTTATCAATAGTATAGGTGGATTCTGGAGGGGGGGTTTATACCAAGTCCAAGGCACATGCCCCCTCTGATGTTTAGGAATCTTTTTTATTTCATTTTATTTCATAGTACATTACAGCATGTGCTGGAAAAACTAATACATCCTGCATGTTCCTAAGGGCCAGATGTATTGTGCTTCAAAAAGCGATAAAATGGAGAGTGATAAACAGCCAGCCAATCAGCTCCTACCTGTTATGTTACAGGCTGGGTTTAAAAAATGACAGGCAGGAGCTGATTGCCTGGTTGTTTATCACTTTCCACTTTATAACTTTTTGAAGCTTGATACATCTGGTACAATTGCAGTGCTGCTGACAACGTTGCTGCTGTGTGGGCGGTGGCCGTCTTGCGGAATCTGGCTGGCTGTTCAGGGTCCTGACAGGAGACGGATCCCTGTCAGGACCCTGAGCAGCCACCCAGAAGCCACAAGTGTGAATCTTGCAGAAGCCGTTCGATACCAGGAGTTTGCACATACGCATAAACGCCAACCACCGTGGAATTTGGTTCTAAGAATAGGACTTTATCGCAAGTTTCTTTAAAGCAATCCAATTAGAGCCCATTTTGACTACCTGTAAATTGGGTTTTTTGTAGGCCGGGATGTATCGTCAGCCGATTTTATCGCCCTGGGTAAAGTCGCACAAAAGCCGGTCATTATAATGTCTGACTTTCTTACGGAACTTGGCAATGTAATGGCATGTGTCTTTAACCATCCGAATGCAAATCAGATCTGACTGTAGCCAATCAGGAGCCACCACAACGAAAGTTTCTGATTTGTTGTTATTCCATGACATCTAATTGGTTGAGGGACAGCTCATTATGTGAAATGCTACCAGTGCCGTTTCTACCTGGCTGCTACCTGGTGCTCCAGCAGCAATCAGCTCCCAGGCTCAGCCTAAATTGTGTGTCCCGGGCCCCCCAAATTCTGATGGCATCCCTGGCTGTTAGGGCTTGGTACATTTCACAGTGTTGCCGTTCCATATAAGGAACCACATCATTAAAAAAAAATTTGCCGGGTACCCCAAAAGGCTTGTTTAATAAATACGCCCGTAGCTGATTGTTTTCCAGCATTTCTGTGTTTGCAAATTCTTTTGATATTTTCTTCCTTTCTCTATAACACTCTGAAATAAGGACTGAGAGCAGCTGCCTATGGCATAAGTGACACTGTGTGATCACACCAAGAATAATGAGGCGCACTCTCATGTCGGGTCAGACAGCATCGCATCGCTGCACATTCACTGAATGCTGCTTAATTCAATGTACGGTATAGAAGCTGCAGTTTACAGTACATTTCACACCAGCATCTGTAGAAGGATGAGGGGGGAGATGCAGCAAGCCCACTAAAAAGTGTATCTGTTGCCCATGGCAACCAAACACAGAGGGATGAGAGCAGCAGAAGTGGATTTTCTACAAGGCAACCTAGGCATCTGCCTAGGGTCCAGCAGGTTCCAAGGGCCCAATAAAGATATCCTGGCCATTGACAAGGTAGGTAAGGTAGGGTTTCCTGCATGGAGTATTATATGAAGACAATAATATACACACTGTAACCCAGAGTTGCCTACTTTTAAAGTCTCCTCTCCGGGAGAAGCCCAGAGAGAGGAGACTGTCAGCAGCACTTCAGGGGGGGCGTGGCCTGATGTAGACGTCATCAAGCCCTTCCCCCAGTACTGCAAATCCTGCAATTCGAGGTTCTTCAAGGAGAGGCGGGGCTAAATGACTCAATTTGCATCTTTAGGCTCGCCCCGAAAAGCTTCGAATGACGGTATTTTACTGCTGTGGCCAAGGAGATTCGGAGGGTGCTGCCGGTATCCAGGATGGTTGCCCAGGAGGGGGACCCGATTTTTGGGAGGGTAGGCAACCCTGCTGTAACATAAAAAAATGAGGTAGATATTTCATGTAATTAGCTACAGATTTTGAATTTATGTAGGTTTGTCCACGTACAACAATCAGCAATTTTTCCTCTCGCTGCAGCAGTTAACCAATCATCAAAGGAAAAAGATTCGCTTCACAGCTCCAAAACCAACTAAAAGCTCGAAAATCTCCCTGGCCAACACTCTACTACTGTATTTATACCCTAGCAGTTACAGGCAAAGGATAGGATGACTTACATAGACACTGGACTAGTAACACATATACAGTATGTCTAAATGGGCATCAGCTCAAAGTGCAAAGAGCTCTCTCCTCAGGAATGTTGCCCTTGCCTAAATAGTGCAATCACTAATAAAAGCATATCACATATACAGTAGAGAATCAACAATATTTATTTATTTATTTATTTGCAGTTTCTTATATAGCGCAGCAGATTCCGTTACAGTTTCTTATATAGCGCAGCAGATTCCGTTACAGTGTCTTATATAGCGCAGCAGATTCCGTTGCGCTTTACAATAGTAGACAGTAATAAAACAAACTGGGTAACAACAGACAGACTTGGTGGTTAGAGGGCCCTGCTGCAAGCTTACAATCTATAGGGACATAGGAGGGAAACACAAGGACAGGCATCAGTAATAGCATAGCAATCCCAACAAGTTACAAGTCCAGAAGGGAAGCTATATAATACATAAGTGCTTTAGAGGGTTATGCGTGTGGTACTTAAATATGATAGGCTTGCCTGAAGAGGTGAGTTTTCAGGGAACGCTTGAAAGTTTGGAGGCTAGCGGAGAGTCTAATTGTGCATGGAAGGGCATTCCATAGGATGGGAGCAGCCCGATGAAAGTCCTGTAATAGTGAATGGGAGCTAGTGATCCGCTCAGATGAAAGACGCAAATCTTGTGCAGAGCGGAGTGGTCGAGATGGGAGATATTGTGTGATAAGTGCAGAGATATCTGCTGGTGCAGTATGGTTAATAGCTTTATATGCAAGTAGAAGTGTTTTATATTGAATACGGTAATATACAGGCAACCAATGGAGGGACTGGCAGAGCGGATCAGCAGACGATGAGCGTCTTGCAAGGAAGATCAGCCTAGCAGCAGCATTTAAAATGGATTGCAGTGGTGAGAGTCTGTTCTTGGGAAGTCCAGTTAGGAGACTATTGCAATAATCAATGCGGGATATAATGAGTGCATGGATGTTGTATTGCTATCACAGTTGGCACACCACATCACCACCATAATAAACCAGTATCTACCAGAGCCGGTGTGTTGCTTTGAATTACAAAAGAAGACATTAGACCAATGATGGAGTAATCAGACAAAAGCACAGGTAGGGCATCACGGATGGTGTAATGGTAAGCATTACTGCCTCTGAGGTCATGGGTTTGATTCCCACCATGGCCCTAACTGTGTGGAGTTTTTATATTCTCCACGTGGGTTTCCTCCCATTACTCTGGTTTCCTCCCACAATCCAAAAATAAAGGTATCGGTTAATTGGCTGCCAACAAAATTAACCCTAGAATGAATATGTGTTTGTGTACATGTGGTTGGGAATATCGATTTTAAACTCCTCTGGAGCAGGAACTGATGTGAATGTGAATAAGTAAGTAGTTAGGAGGCAGAATACATATTATACTTGCCTACTTTTGAAAACTAGTTTCAGGGAGTTTATAGTTGGAAATAGAATTTTGCAAAGCGCCCTATTGAGGGGGCGTGTCATGCTCCTCCCAACAGCCGGGTCTAGTTCCACATGGAGAGATTGTGAACGCGGCACCAAGAAGCATGGGCGTGTACTGTTACATCTGAGGGGAATCTTTTCAAATTACTTGTATCCAAAGCAGTTAGTAAGAGCTACTATACTTGGTAATGTGCTGGGAAATGGTGCTGATGATTCAATGTAAATGTATCAATCTCTCATTCCTTTTTTTCTCCAAAAATGTAACAGTGTAATGTGGGCTAGGTGACATGAGGGAGATTGCTAGACTAATGATGGAAAAAGGGAGATTGCGGCCAGTGGCGTAACTACCTATTTTGCGCCCCCCCGCCGCAAATGTTTTACTGCCCCCCTCCCACTCCCCCTCCCCTCGGCGCCCACCCCATGCCCATACCTGCTCAGCCGCATCTGCGGTCACGATCCCGTCTCTCCCAGCGCTAGATCCTGCTGCTATAATGAAAAGGGACTCTTAGAAAATGGCTTCCCCTATACTGCAGACAGAAAACTGTCTGCAGTATGGGGGCAGCCATTTTCTAAGTGTCCGTTTTCATTATAGAAGCAGGAGCCAGCGCTGGGAGAGACGGGACTGTGACGGCACGGCAGGCAGGTACCGGCAGACAGCAGCGGGTAACTATAGCCCCACAGACCCCCGGCTCCCAAACTTTCTCTGCACCTCCTCGCCACTGATTGCTGCTATGTCAGGGAGTCGCCTGCAGAATGCAGGAGGGGAGGTAACTATGATGTAACAGTGTAGTGTGGGCTAGGTGACATGAGGGAGATTACTAGACTAATGAGGGAGAGAGGGAGATTGCTGCTATGTCAGGGAGTCTCCTGTAGGTAACTATGATGTAACAGTGTAATGTGGGCTAGGTGACATGAAGGAGATTGTTAGACTAATAAGGGAGAGAGGGAGATTGCTGCTATGTAACGGAGTCTCCTGCAGAATGGACTCTTCTACAGAATGAGGTACCTATGATGTAATAGTGTAATGTGGACTAGGCAACATGAGGGAGATTGCTAGACTAATGAGGGAGAGAGGGAGATTGCTATACTAATGATGGAGAGAGGGAGATTGCTGTTATTTCAGGGAGTCTCCTGCAGAATGCTGGAGGGTAGGCAGCTATGATACATTTACTGTATGATACAAAAAAAAATAGCTACTGTACTAGGAATTGAAAACCTCTGGCGCATCGTTGGAACACATGCCGCACATTTAGGCATTGTAGCATGTTGCCTCCGGTGCATTTGGCAATGAAGAGGTTAATCAGGAGCCATACTGTTCTCAGGCTGTGACAAATGGTCTCTTATTGCTGCATTTTCGCACACAGCGTTCTGTGATAAGAGGGTTGGCTTCCAATCAGTCTCAGGGAAGGATTTGCCGCTGTCAGTAATCTGCGCTGATTGAGTTAGCCTGCAGATACTGTATGAGTCCTCAAAACAAACCCCATGTACACCCTATCTGCACATGACAGGCCTGAGCAGTTCTTGCTGATAACTGCGAATCGCAGGCTGCAGATGGGCAGTACGTACCTATGATTGAAAATGTGGGTGCATTGATTCATCCGGGTGCGGTATATTAAGTCGAAAATGTCTAGGTCGAAAATGTCCAGGTCAACACCAAGATGTCGAGACACAAAACGTGGACACATGAAAATGTCTGCCTGCGATTTTTGCGGAGACCGATTACAAAGTCAGAGCTTTATCACAAGCTCAATCCCTGTATGCGATAATTGACATATACTGTACGTGCGATGTAGCCAATTATCACATTGCGAGATGGGCTGATGTTATTACAGCACCTCAGATGGGGATGGTGATAAAACGGCGCCTCAAAGTGAGAGAGAGATCTAGTGGAGAGACAGTAGCGGAACTTGTGGGTGATGAGCCGAGGTGCAATAATATAATTTGCCCCCCTCCTCCACTCCAACCCAAGTTCACAATATGCAACACAGCCAGTGGCGTAGCTACATTTTGGGCGCCCCCCCGCCGCCGCCCTGCCAACAACCCCCCCCCGCCGCCGCCCTGCCAAGCACCCGCCGCCCATGCACCCCCCCCCCCCCAATTCCCCGCAGCCTTACCTATCTCGCTGGTCCCGGCGGCTCACGTTTCAGAGATCTGTGTGCTATATGGGGGCGGCCATTTTGTGGTGGTCCTCAGCAGAAGAACGGAGCCGCCGGGACCAGCGAGATAGGTAAGTCTGCGGGGGAAATGGGGGGGGGGGGTGTAACTATAGCACCGCAGCCCCCGGCGCCCCCACATGCACAGCGCCCCCCAGCGGTGGCGGGGGCTGCGGTGCTATAGTTACGCCGCTGAACACAGCAGTGGGTAACAGGGAGAGGCAGGGGGAGGCAGAGTTTGACAGGGAGAACCAGTGGGTGACAGGAAAAGGATGAAAGAGCCACAGTGGACCCCTTAGTTCCCAGGGTCCCTGGTGCACAGCACCTGCTTGCACCAATGGTAGTTCCGTCTATGCTGAGAGATAAAATGTCAATCAGCTCTTAGCTGCCATGTTACAGACTGGATTTGAAAAATAACAGTTATGAGCTAATCAGTTGGTATCTCTGTCCACTTCATCTCCCTCTCTCTCTGAGGCTTAGTACATGGACTCTTCTACTGAATGTTTTGAACTTCGCTGCCAACAGGCTAACTGGCTTTCATTACACTGCCAGACTCTGCTCCAAAGTGTACTCCCAGAGTTCTGCTGCTTATTGCCCCAATACTCAGCACGGCTTGGAGTAAATTAGTAGTCAGCTCATCACAGTGTGAAAATGCAATTATTTTCTCAATTTCACAAGGATATTCTACAGCCTGACTGGTTTATTTTACGTAGGATCCGGCTGTGCATTCAGTCCCCATCACCTTTCAATATTCCAAACATAAATAGCAAAAATTTCATTATTTTCCTAATTTCACAGTGTTTAGCTAACACTTCGAAAGTTTACTTGTGAATTTTTAAGTTGTCAGTGACGAACAGGATGCGTCTCGCCCGTCGTGAGTCCTGAGATCAGGGCAAACCTGCCACAAAAAGGTACTGTTCTCTCATTTCTGTTTGCCTCAGAATGGGGGAGACAGGGCCGGTGCTATGGTGTCCAGCGCCCTCCTGCAAACTGTAAAATTTGCGCCCTCTTACAAATACAGATGATGTCAGTCTCATTCTGCGTCATGCTTGGGCATAGCCATGGCCCGCTCTTGGGAGCGTACTCACCATGCAATCTTATGAATTGTGGGTGCATGCACATTCATGGGTGCGCTTATCGAAGAAAATGAGTCAGGTATGCTGCAATAAGCATTTCAGCTGAGAAGGGACACATCTATTTGTCCACTTGATATGTATCTGTACAATTTTTCATAGTTTGAAAATGTGAAAGGGTGACTTGGAGAGGGTGAGATTTAGTGGGTGACAGGAAAAAAGGCGACAGAAGAGAGAGGTGATGGGGAGAGGGTAACAGCAGGGGAAAGGCAATGGAGACAGGCAGAGAGTGAGTCTAGGGAGAGGCCGGGGGTGACAGTTAGAGGTAGAGGGAGAAAAGCAGAGGGTCAGAAATGAGAGTGACTGGGAGTGGGGGAAAGTTAGCAGGTGACGGGGAGAAGGAAAGAGTCAGTGGTTGACAGGAGAGAGAGGTGACAGGGAAAGAGACAGCCGGTGACAGGAGAGGTGATGGGGTGAGAGAGAGTCAGCAGGTGACATGAGAAAGATGACAGGAGAGAGGTGACAGTGAAAGAGTCAGCGGGTGACAGGAGAGATGACTAGGAGAGTGAGAGTCAGTGGGTGACAGGAGAGGTGATGGGGAGAAGTCAGCGGGTGACATGAGAAAGATGACAGGAGAGAGGTGATAGGGAAAGAGTCAGTGGGTGATGGGGAGGAGAGAGTCAGCAGGTGACAGGGAGAGGGATAGAGTCAGCAGGTGATGGGGAGAGGGATAGAGTCATCTCCCCCTATTGCCCCATGTCACTTCACCCCCTCCAACGCTGCACACTTTGCTGTATGCTTCATTCGTCCTAAGTGACCAGCCCCCTCCTGTACAGAGGAGAATGCATGGCACGCACTGGTGGCTAGACCCCGGGGTGAGAGTACGGCATAGCAGCAGTCCAGAATGTTGGGGGGGGGGGGCACAGACTATTTTTGGCTCGGAAGAGGGGGGGGGTGGCGCAAAATTTAATGTTACGCCACTGACAGGAGAGAGGTGATGGGGAGAGAAAGAGCATTAAGCCACCCACCCCACCAAAAAAAAATATAGCAGTATAACATTAAAACAGCACACATATTTTATATGACAATGCATGGTACTATCCCCATGTCACTAACACTCCCACCCATTGTTGGTGTAGCATTACCCTCCTTCTTTCCACCTTTTTATCTGCAGTAGAACTTACCTGAGGCATTGCTGAGTAGCTGCTCCTCTGTGTGCAGGTGGTGGTGGGTGGTGTGGGTGCTGCTTCAGGCTGCTACACAAGCTGGGCTGCTCCTCTCCTCTCATGTCTGCTGGTCCGGCTCCTCCAGTGTGTACAATCATGTGACTTCCTGTTTGTGCCTCAGCAGGAAGCAACACACTGACTCGACTCAGCACAGCATTAGGGGGACGCTGCCCGGCGTCTGCTGTTAGAGCTAGTGATGGGAAATCTAGTTCGTTTTGGTGACTAGTTCATTATGATCTAGTTCACCCAAAAGATTAGATCAGAAGATTAGTTCATCTAGTTCATTTAGTTCATTATTCCATCACTGACTCAGAGACTGAGAGGAGTGCATGGATCTAGATGAACTAGACTAGATTATGACACACAGAGCAGGCAGTGTAATACTAGCTCATTGTGGGCGGGATGTTATAACATCCGCGGCCCCCCTTCGCCGGACATCGCATTTTTAATAACGGCATATGCTATAACATATGCCGTTATTCATGCAAGGGACAGCTCTTGCGGTAAGAGCTGTCCCTTGCGATGCGGTGCCGGCACTGGACTTCCGGGTCTGTGACCCGGGAGTCCATCTGCGCATGCGCAGACCCCGGCGCCGGCCGCAGGTCACGCTGGGAGGGATCCGTGACGGATCCCTCAAACAGCGCTGCGGTAAGAAGCCCATAGGCTTCTGCAGGGATTCGCCAGCTTTAGCTGGCGATTCCCTCCGCAGCGCTGACACTGCGGAGGCGCCATATAGCATATAGAAATGCGGTAGAAACCCCGAAAACGGGGTTTTTACCGCATTTCTGCTATATAGCATCCCGCCCTGTAGGAGTTATAGTCTTGTTAGAATGATTATATACTGTATGTTTAATAAATCAGATTATTGTCTAGTTTAGAAAAGCAATAAGTTATACAGCACCCTTCTAGTGACATGTTTATTGTTTAGCTCTGCAATATTAATCCCATTGTGGTTATTATTTTACCTTCCATAATATTCCATAATATGCAAGTAAAATATCCAAATTCAGAGTAATTTAATAAGTCAATTTTTTCTGCTTTTAAAATACAGTAATTAGAAAAAAACATGTCCCCTTGCCCCAATGTAACTGACCTTGGAGAGAGATAAAGTAGAGACTTTGCAAAGTTACCAGTTGCTGATTGGTTGCTAGGGGCAACTGCTCCACTGTATGCATCATGAAGGTTCATACATATCCATCTCTGACTGTAATGTGGAGTAAACAGAGCTACTACAGTATACTGTATAACATGCAGCAGCCAGCACTGTGTCTGTGGCTGCATACACACAATACCTATGCTTGAGCACAGCAGTGCCACACATGGTAGCTCACAGGTACTGTACAGTCTCATTATGGTGTATAGTCAGAGATTAGTTCAGGGATCTGTATGATCAGTGAACTAATTAAACTACTGAACTATTTGCAGGACTCATGAGTCATCAGGACAATGTAGTTCATTTGGATCCGCAGAGTCCAGACCATGTGTGAGCTCAGCACTGCCATCTTTGGCAGCTACCATGTACTGCCTCCTGTGTATTGCATGAGAGCTGATAACATGGCTGCTGCAGAAGCCCTACACAGATCCCAGCAGAAGATTTAGCACAGCAGTATGCTCAGGTACCAGTACCAGCAGTACCAGTACCAGCAGCAGCAGCAGCAAGTGTTTGGACATCTGAACTAATCATATAATGATAGCATCACATAAAGGTGAGCAGAATGAGCACACAATCTCACTCACAGACACACCACACAACTTTGGCTAGGCAGTGCATATTTTTATTTTATTAGATCTGTATTTGCTGGGCTTTGTTGTACTTTTAACTTTAGATACAGGAAGTAAAGATCCAGTAAATGATCATTGTGGAGCTGCTGGGCTCTGTCTGTGTGTTACACCTCCCACTTGCTTTACTTCCTGGTGAACTAAATGAACTAATCTTTGCCAGAGCAGTGATCTGAACGATTTAGTTCACTTTGAAGATTAGTTCATTTTGATCTAATCATTCACGAACTACCCATCACTAGTTAGAGCACATACAGCTGCATAGCGCTGCGGGACAGAAGTCAAAGACCCCCCACAGCACTTCCTCCCCCTCCCTAATCTATCAACAGGGAGAGTATGGAAGATAGGGAAGGGGAGGACATAGAGGAGTTTTCAAGATGCCGGCGTTGATGCTGTCTGTCCTGATGTAACAGGCGCAGTAGCCATCAGCAGGGAGAGCGCCTCTACAGCCCGGCGCCTCCCTGCTTTGCAGGTCTTGCTGAGCGGGTAACGCCGGCCCTGGGGGGAGATAAAGTGGAGATAAAGTGAAAGGCGATAAAGCACCAGCCAATAAACTGTGTTTGAAAATGACAGTTGGGAGTTGATTGGCTGGTGCTTTATCTCCTTTCACTTTATCTCCAGTTTATCTCTTCTCCAGGCTTAATACATCTGCCCAATGTTCATTATTCATATTTGTGTATCTAAGAGGGGGAAATCACATATGCCAAAGATGTAGGGCCAGATGCACTAAGCTTCAAAAGTGCTAAATTGGAGAGTGGTAAAAAGCCAGCCAATCAGCTCCTACCTGCCATGTCACAGGCTGGGTTTGAAAAACGTCAGGCAGGAGCTGATTGGCTGATGTTTGCTTTTAAACATATAGTACTTTTTTTGGGGGGGGGGGGGGGGGGGGGGTGCAGCTATAGGATGAACCAAAAATCAGTGGAGGCACCTGTCCACCCCTCCCCCACCACTTAGCCTTTTTGAGATGTAAACAATTCTATCTACCGCACCCAGGGGTGGCTCTAGAGGAGGGGCTGCAGCATGGTTCACAATTCTAATAGTAGAGCCACACCCACTGCCAGCACCACCAACTGCCATTCCAAACTGGAGTCACTGTGGGTGTGGCTCCCCTATTTGAATTTTGAACTGGGCTGCTGCCCCACCCTTGGATCCGCCACTGGGTGCATCCTATCATTTCCCTAGGAACTGGTGACATCACTTGGACATGATGCAACATGGGGTCCGACCAAGGTGATGGTTTATCCCTTTGATTGCTAACATCTCTGTTGGAGACGTGCAAATTATCCAATAAAAACAACAGCGTCGTTCACATTTGTTATATAAATTCAAATAAAAAAAGTGTCAAAAAAAAAGATTCTATTTCCTGTATAAGGTAACATTACAGGTCATCAGGATGAATAAAAATGTTTCCTTGCCAACTTTCACACCTATTCTGACAAATTCACTTGGCACTCAAAGGGTTAAGTCCCCTCCAGTACCCTCCATATGTCAGACTACCCAAACTCATTTAAACCAGTTACATTCATCTGGGCCAGTCAGTGCCCATTGGGCCATAGTCAGGAGCCTTGGTGGTCTACATGATTGGGATCGGTGACATATGTCACTAGCTCCTTAGGAATTCATGAGCAGAAGCCATACACGTCGCACACAATAATGGCTGCCTTGGTATACAGGTGACCGGGCCACTTAAGATCACTGTGCTGGTGGCAGAGGCTATCATCTTCCAGCATTCAGCCTTGTAAATTGGAAATGTAACTCTTAGCTCTGAACCCCGCCCTTTGCTTATTGTAAGAGTGTCTTTATTCACCACTCTGAAAATTCAATTTCTTCTACATTCTAATAAAGCTTTGTCCGGGCGATACGCAGGAACGTGTCCATTATCACATCCCCCTGCTCGCAGCGCTATGAGAAAATAGAGACATTATTTCTGAAAGCTTCTGCATTTCAGCAATACACAATGAGCGGAGGAAGAATGAGCACATGCACTGAATAAAACAAGCACCTGCTTTTCTATGTCCTAAATGGGCAGAGATATAAATGACAGAGTATTGTGACTTCCCATTTATATCAGGTTGATACTTTCAGAATATAGATCATCAAAGTGCAAAAACGTGTCACGGCGGAATCTTTCTCCTACAGCGACAGAACACTTTGCATTTTTTCAGTTGCTTGTAGTTCATTCATGTCTGAAATATTTCTACAACCATTCGAGATTTTACAGCGCTTCTAGAAGAGTTCAATACAATGGGGATGATTCTTACTTGGGAGAATACGGTATCTTGGGGTGTGGCTTGGCAGAAGGGGCGCGGCTTTGTGGAAATGCCGTGATCATGCTTTAAGCTCCTGGTTTTCAGCATTATGGGGAGCATGATCAGCGCTCTATGGAGGTGATTCTGGTTGACTCACTAAGCAGTGAAGAATCGCTGCTTAGCAAGTCTTCTAATGCCGCCCGCCAGGCGTGTGAATGCCACCCCACCCCCGGCAGGCAGCTACACGCCTGCGTTTGCATGGGGATACGCAGGAAACGCTGGCTCTCCCCATGCACACGCCCCCTGCCTGCCTCCATCCCGCCCACACTGTGCGAGTGCCACAGAGACTTTGCAAATCACCGAAGGCACCCGCACAGAAGCCCTGCACATGTGCAGTGCTAAAACATCGGTGCGACCATGACAGGGACCGATTAGAATGAGGGCCAATATTTGCCTGCATGAGTAGATGCTTAGTGTCAGAGGGAGCCCCCTGCCCACTCCGCTTTTGACTGTTGACCTCCCCATTGTCGACCTAATGCTTGTGTCGACCTTCCAACCTTAGCCATGTTGACCTGTTTCAGGTGTCGACCTAACCCCCATTAGCCGTCACCACTGTAGGTACGGTTTCCAGCTAAAGCACAGACTGGCTGACAGTTAACAAATGACCTTGCATTTCCCCTGTGCTAGGCGTTAAACACAGCGGGCAAGAGAACATGTTCTAACATAAAAATGACTAGTTAGCCGTAGCTGATGCAATTGAACGTTTCAAATCGACATTATATTTCTGCTTGTTCAAACCATACCCCCCCCCCCCCCCACACACACACACCAACTCCATCTGCGGCTCCTGAGAGGTGCAGTCAAGTTTCCGATCAATGTGGTCTCCGGAAACTGTGCCCTATGCGTAATGCACGCGTGTGTGAAAAATCTATCTTCTCTGCCGCAGCGACAATTTGATTGTGATTTGTCGTAGAACAATGTGCACCGTAGAACGTAGCTTCTTGTCTAGTCATTTTCTATCAGCGCGCTACCTCCAGCAATTCTACGGCTGATCAGAGGCTAAACGTACTGTTAGCTGTGAGGGAAACGTTATAACAAAGGAACTTAAGATAATAGATTGTGCCCCATAAACTGTTTTATGCAGCGACATGTTCTAGAATTGCCGGAAACTACAGCAACTGATTTGGTGGAGCAATTTCATTTAAAGTGTTCACTGACGGAGGTGGCAGCCATTGTACGGGCTTCATAGATTGGAGCGTCATTCATACTGTACAGTTATTCTGTGTTTCACTAGTTTAGCGTAATGAGACGCACGGACAGCAGTGCCCTTATATAAGTGTAACCTGTTATTAAAATCGATATTTATATGATCAAAGAACAATAAGTGAAAAGCGTAGGTTACGTACTTTGTCCATAACCTGTGTACCCTTTATTCCTAGCTACATGCGAACAAAATGTAGCGCAGCGTAGCGTACCTTTACCGTGTACTATACACGGATGAATCAATGCAGTAATAGGAGATCCCTTCGCAGTACTTTGTCTCTACTCTGCGAATACACTTTAAGGACAATGTCCATAATACACCCTATCGCTAGATGCGAATAATAGCTGAGACCACGGTATAACAAGTGAGGAGATAGATTCTCCGTAAATAGTGTATTTAGTCCCTAGCGGACAAAGGGGGATTACAGAAAGAAGAAGATACAGGGTAACACGTGATACAATTGTCTAACAATAATAAGTACTTTAAAACACTTACAAAGAAACAGAAACAGATACAATTATAATCAGCCACATTACATAAAACGGGAATACAAATGTTACCGTTAAGGAAATAGCGCAGCGCAGTCCGATCGGAGCTCGCTATATTCAAGTAGAACTATAGCTCGGGTTGGTGAGGGGATATCAGCAGTGCCAAAGTGACCGAGCCCGCCCAGGGTTAGCTATCTTATAGGGTCAGAAGGGGGAGGTCAAAGGCCATTCCTATTGGTCAGGGCTCGAATGTCCAGTCCTCAGTGATTGGGGCAAAGTATTACACCTGGTTTGCATAGGTGCAGGGGGAGTGAACTTTGGAGTCCTTTGTGTGTTGGCATCGTCGTCGGGGGTCGTAAATAGCTACAAGAACCGGTTATATCTAAATTCTTTTGTCACACACATTTTAACAGAAATAGTCCTTGGTATATGGATTTTGTCCGTAATTATCGGACCATATGAGTTGCGAAAACTTCGCAACGACCGGAGTACTGCGCATGAGAAACGGAACGTAACGGTACCAAACATTATACAGACAGAAGTATGTAATGCTGATTAAACTATGTGTAGTGCTCTAAACCTTTAATTAACTGTATTTTATTTAGTGTAAGTATGGTATTATGAATTTATGTGTAATAGTATGGCTGCGCTTCTGGTCCGCTTTGTCACGCAGACTCGGGTAAGTATACTTTATTTGCGCAACTCTGCGAACCAAAATGGCGGCCATACTATCCTAAAATGGCGTGTGTGCAACTCGACTTTAACACTGTGCCTTCAATAGCTCCAGAGATGTGAGCTCCAGTGAAGCCCTGGCTGAAACCCTGCAGCCATTTTGTTATCCCGCCCGGTGATCGAGTCTGGCCTGCTCGTACTGTACAGTATGTCATTCCTACTGTAGCGTAATTCTGTGTTTAACTAATGTATCATAATGAGACGCACGTACAGCAGCAGGGCCGCCGACAGGGGGGTGCTGTGGGTACAGCTATCCCGGGCCCCGGCATCTGGAGGGGCCCGGGCAGCTGCCCACAGCGACAGTGGCACGGTGCCACCCCACCCTCGCACACTGTCTCCCACACCCGGCGTCCCCCCCAGCCAGGCACGCACAATACACAGTGCAGCCTGCAGAGCGCCGAGCCTAGGACACAGAGGGGCTCGGCACTCTGCAGGCTGCACTGTGTGTGTGCACTGCTCGTCTTAGGCAGGAGGAGGAAGGATTGGAACGGAGCGCCGGCAGCATGATGCAGTAGGTAATCCGCAGCAGTTGTCCTGTATACAGGGGGGGCTGGGGGTTAGCGGGCGGGCTGCAGGTGGGGCCCAGACTGAAGGTCAGTCCTGGGCCCCAAGACTCCTAGTGGTGGCCCTGTACAGCAGTGTGCACTTATACAGGTGTAAACTATGCCACCGATAGCTCCATAGATGTGGGCTCCCATGAAGCCCTGGCTAAAACCTGGGAGCCATTTTGTTAAACCAAGACTGGCCTACAGTATGTTAAGTACTTCGACCATACTGTATACTAGCTTACTTATCCCAATAGCCCGTTATAAATAGCGTAATGAGACACACGTCTATGCAATAGTATTTTCTGAGAAAAATGTCTATTTAACTCACTGCACAGTACAGTACTGTACAGTAAAGTAGTTCTTGTGCTATAGTGCTTTTCAATGGAGAATTCATGCATTGCGCAATGCGGATTGTTTCACTATAGCATTGAATTAGACATCTGATGCATGCGCAGTGGTGATCTAAAAAAGTGACATCTGGTGGACGATCGCTGGTATTGCACTCACCGGTAACGCCATACAGTGAGACTTATTGTGATGCCATGCGACTAGGGGCACTGCAACGTGTTGTTGGGACAGGCGCCATAGGCAGCATAGATGAGGGTGGCCCCATCTGTATGTACTCAAGAGCAGTGCTATGGTGTTTATCGGCCCTCTGCAAGCTATACATTTGTCTCTCCCTCCCATGCTGTCTAAAAGAGCAATGTGCATTAAAGGTCTGACAAGGAAGTGGTGTGGCCACACCAAAGTGCATGAAATTCAAATTACACCACACCCATAGTGCCACTTATTATACCACATAGTAGTGCCCCTTATTCACGTTATGACATACATAAGTGCCACCTATTCATATTGCATCACACAGTATTGCCCCTTTTCACATTATGTCACACACAGTAGTACCCCTTATACACTTTATGATCCACAGGCGTACCCCTTTATGCATGTTATGCCCTGCAGTATATGCTGGCCATTCCCATAGGTACCTGGGCGTATCACAGGGCAGTCTAAGTCCAGTATTGGGCCGACCTGAATGAGGGCCAGAATGTGCATTCCATAAGGCTACTGATGTGGAAGGGTATTGGAGACATGTAACATTTATGAGGTTATTGATTTCTATGTCGCAGGTGATTATGAGTGGGGTAAGAGATTTGAGTTAATAGAAGCAGGAGATATAAATAAGTATAACTGTAGGACGTTTGTGAGTTTTCTATGGTGACACGTTGCAGATGTTGCTGTTAAGTATAAAGGTAAATAAAAATCTCATGAGTGTTGGTAAAGGGAAAATGTGTAATTGAGGTGGCAATGTAATTGCTTTAGAGAAAATACCATGGAGTGAAATGAAGAAAAGCATTTTATGGTACATGGTGTGTTTGAAATAAAACAAAATTAAGTTATGTAGGCTTAAGCAATTGCAATTGTTAAACATTCAAATACCTTTTTTACTGTTGTTTTTCAGACGTTCATTTTCAAACACTTAGGTGTGAATGTAAAAGGGTCCGATTTTTTTAGTATCATTACAAATCGCACATGGAGAAGGGGACCGACATACGTGTCAAGATAGGTAAGTATGTTTGTATGCATGTATGCTATTAAACTTTTACTGTGTATGGTGTAGGGGATAGCCCTGGGCTTCAGCCCTGGCTGGTATTGGCTCAGGGAGACACCTTTATTGGGGGGATTCCCCCTCTTCCAGGAACCCCGGCCAGGGCTATTCAGTCACTGGGAAATGTGGTGTCCTTATATAAAGAGTATCCCCAAGCTGTTACATTACACTGCTGACTGTTGCAGCTCGGTGCTGGTTGCCAAAATATGAGGGAGCCCTACTATTTTTGTCCCACTGTATTTTTGTAACCAGGGCCGGTCCAAGAGCAAAAGCTGGTTATGCTCGGGGGGAAGGGGGGGGGGGGGGGGTTGGGACCGCATGCCATTATTTTACTTTGACACACCTCTCAATAGAGACTCAAATATACAGGGCTTGCATGGTAACCCATAAGCAGTCGTCGTAGCCCTATTATACAATACAGATGTGACGTCAACAGCTAAACAACCGCAGGGTGCCAAATTCCATGGCAAAGTGTCTGCTTGGCTGTACAAGTTAAGTAACGCTCATCAAGTAACTTGTAAGATCATTAGAGACTGCGCTTATTGTTGTCAGAAATTATTCTGTGTTCAAATTACCATAAACATCCATCTTGATTGTAATATCCTGAAAGTTAATTGTTTTCTCGTCATAATGAATTGTTCATTTTAAATGGATTTCATTATGATTTAAATGATTCACAATCTAATGGTTGCAAAGTGCCATCTAAAATTTGAGCATTGCATTCAATAATTCTCATCCAATTATAATATTTCTCTATATAATGTATGCGCTCGCTGTCAGATGGTGTCCTACTTCTTTGTTTTTACTATGATAATAAGTTGATTGACGCTATGGTGGCAGCAATTTCACTGTCTACAATACCGTTCATTATACCCAATTATATTTTCTTTAATGAAAATTGCCTTATATTTTTTTTTACAAACGAGGGAACAGCTGAACGTTTGTGATAGCGTCACTTAATGTTGATCACCTTAATGGCTGATATTGTCTTTTGGCTTCCGGAATCTACACCAGGGGACTTATTCTGGTCCGTTCGCACGGACCAGTATATTCGCAGTGGCTCCGATGATGGGCGTATGCGCAGGGTAATTTCTGCACATGTGCATACGCTGGGTGCGTGGCCACGGCGAACAGGGTGTTCGCTGGGCGCATGCGGCCGAGTGTGCGGGCTGGGGGGTCATGGGGCGGCGGCCCAGTCCATTTGCATATGGGAACGCCCAGTGCTTCATGGGTGTTCCAATGAGAACACTGGGTGTCCTCATGCAAATGCCCTGATGGCGCCTGTGCGGGAGGCGGCCAGCTGACATCACTTGATCCTGAGCGTCCACGCATATGTAAGTGACTTCAGAGTCATTTTATATGCGTGCACCTATGCCATCATTTGTTGGTCGCCGACCATTGAATGATGTGGGTGGATCCAACTATGCTGCGAATGGATGTCATTCGCAGGTCCGGCTCGCAAGGTTGCGAATTCGCAGCTTTGCAAATCAACCGAAATAACCCCCCATATTATAATAAATATGTATTTATAAGCCACCACAAGGAGTTTGCAGCGCCGTACATTAGTTGGATAATGGGAAGGTCGACAGTCAAAAGGTCGACATGAGTTTTTCAGGGAATAAGAGAGGGAGAGAGAGGACAGGCTGCCGCTGCAGCTGTCTCTCTCCCCATCTCAGCAAACAGAACTGAGCAGCGTGTGCTGGACTGGGGAGAGAGTATGTGCTGCGTCGGCAGCCTGTCATCTCCCTACTGCCTGGCTCCCTGCAACAGGGAAGGAGGAAGCAGGATCCGGGCATACATACATGTAATTAAAAGCAGCATCTGCAGATTTTCTACATGTGTGTTTGGTATCTTCTTCAGGAATGCAAAGAGACAATTGGGGAAAAAGTAATAGGGTGAGAGAAGCAGAAAGTGAGAGGGAAACAGACATGTATTTTTTTTTTTTAAAGCGGCAATCATTTACACCAGTTTGATTTTGCAGTGTAAATGATTGCCGCTTTAAAATAAAACTGGAGATTTCTTACCAAATTTCTCACTTTCTGATTCTCTCATATTATTACATTTCCCCTTTGAGGTGGGTTTGGTAAAGGTTTCGGCAGCACTCATAAATAAATTGGTTAGTAAATATGACAAAAACAAATAGTTCCAGTAGTTAACCATGTGACTGATAATAAAGCACGTCACAGAATTCTATGCAGATCTTTTCTCAAATATCCATAATAATCTTTCAGTTTATCAATTCAGATTGATCCAGTAAATGGTAAGGAACAATAATACATACATCAGGTACGTCACTTACAAAGAGTCTTCCAGAGATCCTATTATATTGATGACACCGCGTCAGTCTCCGGTTGTTTACTTGACAACATTATTAGCTGCCTAATATTTAGATCGTTTTTATCGATCTGACATTTCCACCCCCCAAAGACCGAAGCCTCTCTTTCTCTTTCTCTCTTTTTTTACAATTATAAAAGAAAAAAGAGAATTCCTGAACAAGGGAATGGAATAATGAAGGTTTAATCATCATCTGCACCTTCATGACACAAACCCTCCTATTTTTCAAAGCTCTTAATTATTATTTAATGAAGGAGAAATGAGTTAATCATGTTCATGGCTCGATATCTGACAAGTACTTCCCAGAAAAGTTTGTCTTTTATAGCTTCTGCTAATGTCAGTGAGGGAGATCAAAATAGAAGCGTTAGGCAAGTTTAGAGCACTTTAGACTATTGAACTGCAAGTCCTTGTAGTAGGAGGTTAAGTGGATCAGTGACGTATATATAATGGGTGTAGGGTGTGCGGTGCATACGGGTGACTGGGTCCAGTGTGGCCAAAATCGCGGCCACGTCCTGTTCCTGGTGATTTGCACAGCGCTGAAGTTGGGCTTCGGAAAGGTAAGTATATTAAATGGGTGCAGTTGTGTGGCAGACTTGCCTTGGGAAAGTCCACCGCAATCCCTGTAGCGCCATTTTTTAAATATGTGTATGCAGACGAGTGAAGAGATAACCAGGAACATGGCTTGGATGCACGGTAGACTATGTTCCATGGAGAGAGGAGGAGGCGTCATGGAGTTGTCGCCCCCTTAACGCTTTGCGTGCCAAATGAATTTGTCAAAATACGCATGAAAATTGGCAAGCAAACATTTCTATTCATCATAGTGACCTATAATGTTACCTGATATAGATAACATAATCTTTTTTTACACATTTTTTATTTAAATTTAAATAACAATTGTGAGTAACGTTGGCATTTTTAGCGGATATTTAGAATATCTCTTACAGAGATGTGGACACTCAAAGGGGTAACCTGCTCCTGCTGAGGCTGTTGGATCTCGGAAGCAGTGCCTGATCAACCAATAGGCAGATTAGGCTACAGCATAGGGCGGGAGGGGGGCTTGCATGTGACCACCAAGGAATAAATGTAAGGCCTAAAATATTCCATGCTTCTTAGCTATCACCAGACCCAATGTACTGGGAGGGGTAACGTTCTTAAAGTGACTGCCAGGTGGCTGTGCCAATGTAACTTGTAACTTACTGATGGAACCATTACTGTATGTACATTGTGCTACAGTACCAGCTGGGCAGCCTACAGCCTATGGGCCACAAACTAATATTTGCGGCTAAATCCCCAAAAACACCCATGTACCAAAGGGGGACCACAGCAGGAATCTCCGATCCCTGCTGCGATCCCCCTGCAGCGCCACCGGCCGCATCCCCCATAGGTTTCTCTGGGGGATGCGAAGCTGCCCAATGTACCAACATTCTGGGATGGCGATAGCCCATTGTAGCCTATGGCTACACATCGCACTGCCGAGTGGGGCAGTGTGGTCAGAGGTGTCAGTCTGGGTCAGCACATAATCGCGCATGTGCTGACCTCCCAGCTTCCAGGTCAGAGCTTCGCAGGAAC
The DNA here is from genome assembly GCF_055691185.1 of Crinia signifera. Lineage (NCBI taxonomy): Eukaryota > Metazoa > Chordata > Amphibia > Anura > Myobatrachidae > Crinia > Crinia signifera. Next base: position 24,040,738 of record NC_139219.1, on the reverse strand, counting down.
GGGCTCCTCTCGGAGCCCTGTCCCTGCGCCCTCAAAATTGATACATTCTGTGATCGCATTTTACAATGCGATCCCGGGCGGTAATTATTCCGCCCAGGTGATCATGGTAAATGTGCCCCAAAGTCTTCTACCCATGCAACAATCAGCAGATCCTACATACCAGCTGTATAATCTTCATTACATGCACATGGGCAGAATGACTGGTGAGTTCCTAAGCGCTTATACATGTGTGTTTCCCAGGTTTACAAGAGGAGCTACATGTGTATTAGCCCAGAGCACCTGGAACCTTTTAATCAGGTCCGGCTCAGAAGCTTCAGTTTTCAATGACACTTTGCTCAGTGCTGCATTAGGGCCGTTTTCCTCCCTGTATCAGATTTAACACCTGGACATGTGACATTGAGAGTGTCACAATGAGGAGTCATGATGGGAAAAGGAAGGATATGAGCAGACAGTCTGCAGCGATTCTCGAGGCACCGTTCCATGTAGATTGCAAGCCAAATGTTGGTGCCATGGGTGAGCGATGTGCTCAGGGAGGCAGGGCTGCTTGCCAGCCCCCGAATATGGCCATGCTGCTATGCTACAATACATACTAGTCCACTCTCCAGCTGCTACATGGTAAGTAGACAGGTGCGCTAGATCTGTCAAGACTTGAGTACTTGGAAGTTCTGAAAGATGCATTTTGTGCCACGCTCATCTGCATATGGATGGACCTCTTAATGGAGTAAAGAATGACTGCCCCTGGTGAGGAAGGGGATAGGTTGTAGACTCTATGGAACAGAGTGGGGACAGTTCTGCAGTGCAGTGGTGGCACTATCGATGGCTCACACAACATTTGTTGCCTATATTAGGCAAGATGGATAGCCCTGGCTGCATATTTAAAAACAGTGGGAAAAAAATATATGCCTGACCCACCACAGCTGGTGTCTACCACCGAGGCCGATGCCTGGACCATGAACTGCACCATCCCCCCACAATACCATGCACAAATGGGTCTATATGCTCCTCCCAATTTACCTCATTCATTTATGACCCTCACGGTGCTTTATTTGTGACACAATGGTATCATACTTTCCAGAATTTGCCATTGTATTGTCCATATTTAAGACTATTAATAAATTTCCCCAGCAAAAGTCTGAATTTCAATTTAAGCAATTGTTTAAATCACTTATCAAACTTCAGCTGCTTCAGACGCAATCTTACTTTTATTGATTTGGCTGTTCCATACCCTCTATAATATGATCATCTCCCACTTACGGCACTTTCCTGACTTTTGCTGGTAATCTTTTCACTCAGATGTAGGTGAATTTGTTGGAGCTGGTGCTGCTTGTGTAATATCTTGCAATGTGTCCCTTTAATTTTCCAATTTACTTCATGATTGGCAGAAGATTGCAGGATCGGTCGGCTTTTCAAGTCTTTTCTTAAAATTATTTTATCTATGTCAGTCCTGAAAATTTATTTGCGTTTGTACCGAATAGGCAAGACAGATTTTGGTAACATTTTTAAATGTGTCAATTGGTTCTTTTTTTTTTTTTTGGAACATTAAAAGCTTACAAATTTTATTTCATTAGAAAGGAATGAAACTAAAATTTTAAGCCGTTTTAAAAGAAAAAAAAAAAAAAAAGAAAAAAGATCCAAAGCAATTATTTTGACTGAAATAAATGCTTTAATTTAATATTGAGTGCATAAACTATCAAAAAAGTTGATGTTGGGGTAGAGGCCATTTTTTTTAAACCCTGCATGTAATTATTGGCCCAATTGAGCTAACTAATAAACTTCCAAATGCCTATTTGGTCATTAAGGGAGAATGACAAGGGGTCGGGAACAAGTACCAATGTTTTTACAATAAAGATTTCCCCTCCCATCCTTGACCCTCAAAAAACTACACATTTACTCTGACGGCTTCAATGCAAGTTTGTACCTGGTTTGCAAAAGTAATTCACATTGCAATTTTCTCTGGGAAAATGGCAGCTCGCACCTCGAGGTGCATTTACCTAAGTTTCTAAAAATGAAGAGACCAATCAGATTCTGTGCCAGATGCACTAAGCTTCCAAAGTGATAAAATGGAGAGTGATAAACCATCAGCCAATCAGCTCCTGCCTGATATTGGTATACTAGTGGTATACTTTTACAGTGTTTACCCATGTTGACAATGACACCCAAAAAATTAGAAAAATTCATGTCGACCTTTTCTTTTTTTTAAACCGTTTTTATTGACAGAAAAAAATAACTTACAAATTACAATTTTATGAAAACATATAGTTAATACATTCTTCTAAAACTGTTCAAAATATTTTGTTTTAACGAATTTTAGTACAATTTGATATACATTAACAAACTAACTTGTGACATGAAAATACAGATGTACCCAGAACTTATTTAAAAGGGTCAGCCCGTAGCTAATACGGTTGTATTGTACCATGTTGTTAGGTGGAAATTTTGTTGCAGTAGTGCTTTCGTTTCTGGAGGTAGAGTTATAATATAGTGTAACCAGGTGTCTAATAAATTTTTGGTACGCTTTTCTTTTTGCAGAGTAACTTCAGACCAGTCCATAGTCAATAAATAAGATAGCCTAGGAAATAATACTGTAATCAATACTGGTTCAGGGGATATCCATTCAGATAATATTGTCTTTTTGGGTGCGGCAGCAATTTTATTGAGTAATCTCAAATTTCCCATAGATAGACCCTGTCTTGAGTCATCAGGGATTATACCCAAAAGACCCACACATTATTAATAGTAAAAGACAGATGTAAATCATGATTTATATATTTGAACAGCTGACCATAAGGAACCCACCATAGGACAGGACCACAAACAGTGCATAATGTCAGCTTCCATGGCTCCACATTTAAAACAAGCTGATGTGTCTGCTTTGACCATCACATTTTTAAGCTTGGGTTTAAAATATGCCCTGTGAAGAATTTTTTGGTTCATCTCTACATATGACATAGATACTAGTTGTTTGTTCATGGTTTGATATGCTAGAAGGAGCGATTTTATAGGAATGTCAGGGAAATCTCGCTGCCACTTAGTCAGACCCTTTCTGTCTCCTTCTAAATTCAATGTTACCCGGGTTTGGTTAGAAATACTTGAGATGGTTAGTGGAGAACCCGGGTTACATCGAATGGTACTATCAAGGTCAGTGGACATACCCCTATTGCCCAATATTGACACTATCGCATTTATATAGCTACAAGCTTGTAAGAGAGGAAATTTTGGTATCTGTAATGTTGGGAATTTTCTTTGAAATTGGGACTGTGTTAGAAGGTTGAAATGTCTTTTTCATATGAAAAATGTTGGCCTATTGATTGTTGACCTTGTTACTGTTGACTCTAGTACTCATACCAAGTCGAAACAGTTATTTGAGGCTTGGTGAATAGGGCTAGAACTCAGTCCGTTTTTTTTGTTTTTTTTGTTTATGCGTTAAGCTGGGTACACGCTATGCAAATTTTTTAGTGATCCGCACGATACCAATATCTTTAAAAAAATTATTGTGTAGTGTGTACCCACTATAACGTTAAAAAAATGTGTGCTCCCGAGGGTCATTATTGCCTGCCCCCCCCCCCCCGGCCGTGCAGACAAATTTGCTTATATCGCCAAAGACTGTACGTCCTGCAAAGGTCGGGTGATGTCACTCACTGATATCGTTATCAAAAACATTCAGGGTTGTTATGCTAGATCGTTCGTTCGGCAGTGCGGCTGCTAAAGTTAGAGGTATCGTCTTTGCCATGAATTGAACGTTGTGTAACCAGCTTTAACTTGGGTTAAGCAGGAGGTATTGGATATCTCCTACATTCATTCTTTGGTAAATAGCCTTGTTCCAGTATATAAATCTGGGGGGGGGGGGGGGGGTGTTGGACTATGGGGGAGATTGACAGACATAAAATAACAACCAATCAGCTTCTAACTGCCATGTGATAGGCTGTGATTGAAAACTGACAGGAGCTGATTGGGTGGTACTTTACCTTTCGCCAAGGCTAAGTACATCAGCCCCTTTGTGCCATTGTTCCGCTGTAAGGAAGCTGCATGGCGGAGGCCACCCAGGAGACGTCATTGCGCAGAAGGCAGAAGCCATGTGTCACTATTAATGTACTTCACAGGTGCACTCCGGGGTGTTGCGGGGCGAGGCGCAGAAAAAAACTTTATTTTATTTTATTTATTATATGGGCTCATAATGTGCTATATCAGAAATACTAGAGATATTCCTGTATGTGGCTGTCAGGCAGAGAGCCCAGGAACCCGGCAATCTGTGGATAGATTATGTTGTGACATTTAGGAGTAACATGCCCTTGTAACCTCAAATATGTAGGGATGACCAAGAGGCCTTGGAAAAAGAGAATTCTGGAACATACTGGGAACATCAAGAATGCACAAAAAGACCTAGATAAAATGAAAAAAATAACGAGTGTGGCCAGACATTTCTTGAAATATCATATGAGTAACCCCAAAGGTCTAATGGCAATGAGCCTAGAAAAAATCTCTTTGGGGATTAGAGGAGGTAATATCACACAAGAACTCCTCAAAAAAGAATCTAAACATATATTTTTAATGAACAGTTTAAAACCTAATGGATTAAATGAAGAGATCCATTACTCTGCGTTTTTATGATATATACTCACATAATAACCTGTAAGAAAGGAACTATACGAAGCTGGACAAGGACTAGATAGGATTAATATAGCTGAATCGGCTAAAAATTAAACATGAAATTATTCATGGTATTATGTACACAAATTAAAACAACATAACATAAAATACACCTGCAGGAGGTAAATACTCATACCTATAGCACCCTGTATATGGTGGTTGTGCTTCACAAATAACCACTATACAATTACATATATACATGATACACAAGTAAAATCCACAGATGGCCATAACCACATCTATATTCAACAGTCAATGATGATACTAAAAAACCGACCGAGTATGGTCTATGTAGACGATAATACCTTAAACTGTTTCCATACTGGGAGGACATATAAGACATCATAAACAAACCCCCCCAACGAGATATATACAATATCGTGTCTTAGGAATCCCGTACATACAAATAATGAATCCGTACGCACAGTATATTACTAATACTGTTTCACTTAACAATCCCGTTTTTTTAGGGATATTTTATTCTGTCACCTATGACACCTATTTAATCATAACACTTTGTAAAATATTTACTGTAAGAATCATGAGTACAAATATCTCATGATAAACACACGTGATTTATCACGACACTATTATTATTTCAAATCCCTAATAAGCACACTGCACTTCTGCTATGGGTGGATACATCCAAACACTTTTATGTACACTTCTGTACACCTTTATATATTTTTATACATTTGTACACCAATTGTGTGATTTGGATTTTGGTATTTTTTGCACATTTTTTTCTTTATAAAGGTAATGTTGCACGTATCTTAAACAATACATGCGCAATTTCATAAATATTACTCTTACACACATTTTTTCGGATCATTTATTAATATATATAATGGGACTGTTAATAATAAGATACATATGTCTCTATCAAAAGTAGGATTCATACTATTGTTGATAATTAAGATTATGTCCATCGATAAATAACCCAGTGTCTAATGAATTTATATGTATAGACAGCGATGTTGTGGTACAACAACAAACTGCAGAATTATATTATTTAAAATCACCAGGGCTGGAACCTATCTAGTATTCTTTAGATAAAATCTCCAGGTGTGTATGGCAATACTAAGAACTGCCAATCACTAAGATAAAAACACGTAGAATGAATGTGGACCTATCAACTTCCTTGAGATTTAAAAACACATCAATTAAGACCAGGATTGGTTGTCAGTTAACACACCCAGACTGGGATCTCTCTCCCTATAAATATAGCTTAATAGAGGCGGGCCAGTCACTTAGGTCAGCCTTGAAAAAGCCGACACAGGCGAAATGCGCATCGGCAGCTTGCTCTGTAGCCGTTAATTGAGTTGAAATGTATACTAATGAAATAATGTATCTATAACTTTGTATTCTAATGTTCAGCGTGTAACGAGCGCTCAGCGCAGCGTCTGTCACAGACGGGAGAGCGGGGTGCACCTGAGGCACTGCAACATAGGCAGAGCTCAGTGACCTGACCCCGGACAGCGCTGGCTGTTTAGCCGCTCTGAGTACTGAGAGCGCTCGAGCGCTAGTACAGTCCAGATAGCCACTCACCTTATGACAGAAGCTCTATTAAAGAGCATGTGAATGTATGACACAGAAACTATCTCCTATGAGGCGGACAGTAATTGACCAATGTACTTGAATATATTTATATTAAAGAGCATGTGAATGTATGACACAGAACCAATTTATTTAAATATATATGAAAATAATAAATTGCATGTGTGATTGGTTATAACACACACTTCACGAACTGGGCATATCACCCTAATATATTGACAGCTAATGTGCATCCATGATTAAGTGGTGAAATACACTGTGTATAATTAGCGCTCCACGAACTGGGCATATCACTCTAATATATCGGCAGCAAACGGACTTATGCTTCCATGATTAAATGGCCAAATATACAAGTGTATAATCAGTGCTTCACTAACTGGGCATATCACCTTAACATATCAGCAGCAAATGTACTTATGCTTCATGGGCATATCACCTTAATATAGTGGCAGCAAACGTACCTATGCTTCCATGATTAAGTGGTTAAATACATAGTGTATGACTAGCGCTCCATGAATTGGGCATATCACCCTAATATTTCGGCAGCAAACGTACTTATGCTTCCATGATTAATTGGTTAAATACACAGTGCATAACTAGCGCTCCACGAACTGGGCATATCACCCTAATATATCAGCAACAAATGTACTTATGCTTCCATGATTAAAAGGATAAATACACAGTGTATAACTAGCGCTCATTGTAGCGTCTGTCACACTTGAAGTACTGCTATACAAACAGAACTCAGCTGCACGGCCCATGATAATGCTGGATACTAACTGTTTAATACACTAAGAAAGCCACTTATAAATTACCTATTATATTGTGGACTTTTTGCTGACGGCTGCAACTATATGCCGTAATGTATTTATATTAAATTTGACATGCAATTGACATATGAATTATCAATTACAGATTTGACATCTGCTCAGACTCATCTGCAGAAAAATATTTGAATAGAACTATATGTACAACTACCTGCGAAATACAAAGTATAGACTGAGCAATTTGATCTGATCAATTTGCATGAGAATATATATAAAATCCAATTGGTTAAATACATAATCTATAGCACAGTTTGGACAATTTGCTGCGAGCTCACTGTCGATTACTCTGCATTCTACTGATATGTGTATGACCTTTTTAATATGATCAATAGGATTTGAAGAAAGAAGTGGTCACTAGGCCGTACGGCAGGTCACCACCCATCCTCCTATGTGATATTACTGGAATATAACACATATATGTAAAAAGTGGAAAGATTATTCTGTAAAAACGCGCAAAAAACGACATTAGATGCAAATTTGGGAATAAAACCCTTTTATTAAATCACATTTCAACTTATAGGAATGTACCATACTTACCTGTAATATTCACAGGAACTGTAACACTAATATCCAACAATAACGGCCTACAGAGACTAATTTTAATCTTTCTATAATTTCTTTTTCTCTATATCTACTATCTTATTTTAATTTTTCGCCATTAAAATCCCTGATACAGGGATACTTATTATCGGGTCAAGCATTATTTTATGAATAATAATAAAAAATTTTGAGATTACCTATTAACTAATGATGACCTGTTAGTGATACTTACCATTATACTTGTTCTGTACTAACTTAATAAAGACACATCTGTATTTTAGTCAAATTTTGACAATTTTGTGAATAAGGAGTGCGTCAAACTCAAACTGATTTGCTTTTCTTCTCCATATACATTTAGGAGTCAGCCAGACAGTTATAATGTCAATTTTGTTTTTACCTTCGGTGCTATTTTATCTTCATACAACAATTACTAGCTACCAGGGAGACGACGCTGAGATGTATTCATCATGTATGTGTCATGTATGTATCAAGGCAGGCAAGTAGAAATTCATTCCTGTCAGCGTATACCGACTTATTTAATTCTAAGGTGAAAAACAGAGGAAAAAATGCTCTTCAGAGAATATAGATTTCTCCACCTGGCGGCTCATTACTTCCCTTTTCACCGGACGATGCAACGTTACAGCTGTTAGAATAATAACACCTGGACACTTATAAGTGAGGTTAGTGGGAATATGGACGCAGAAGAATTCCAGATTGGATGGTATAAGTCACAATTATACTTTTCTCCATCGTATTCACAATACATTGTATCTACAATACACTGCACAGTAGTGTCCTTTATCTACAATACACTGCACAGTAGTGTCCTTTATCTACAATACACTGCACAGTAGTGTCCTTTATCTACAATACACTGCACAGTAGTGTCCTTTATCTACAATACACTGCACAGTAGTGTCCTTTATCTACAATACACTGCACGGTAGTGTCCTTTATTCACAAAGCACTGCACGGTAGTGTCCTTTATTCACAAAGCACTGCACGGTAGTGTCCTTTATTCACAAAGCACTGCACACTAGTGTCCTTTATTCACAAAGCACTGCACGCTAGTGTCCTTTATTCACAAAGCACTGCACGGTAGTGCCCTTTATTTAACAAAGCACTGCACGGTAGTGTCCTTTATTTAAAAAGCACTGCACACTAGTGTCCTTTATTCACAAAGCACTGCACGCTAGTGTCCTTTATTAAACATAGAAACATAGAATTTGACGGCAGATAAGAACCACTTGGCCCATCTAGTCTGCCCCTTTTTTTAAACCTGTTACCTCAAACCATATTTGATCCTTATTTTTTTGTAAGGATATCAATATGCTTATCCCAAGCATGTTTAAATTGTACTACTGTATTTGCATCTACCACCTCTGTTGGGAGGCTATTCCACTTATCTACTACTCTTTCTGTGAAAAAATTATTCCTCCCATTTCCCCTGAATCTTCCTCCCTCTAGTTTCAGTGCATGTCCTCGTGTTCTGTTGCTCCTCTTCCTGTGAAGAATGTCTCCCACCTGTACCTTGTTAAAGCCCTTGATATATTTGAAAGTTTCTATCATGTCCCCCCTTTCCCTTCTCTGCTCTAAAGTATACATATTAAGATCTTTTAGTCGTTCCTGGTACGTTTTGTGATGTAGGCCATGCACCATTTTAGTTGCTCTTCTTTGTACAGTCTCTAATGTATGTATATCCTTCTGGAGATATGGCCTCCAGAACTGAACACAATACTCTAGGTGAGGTCGTACCAATGACCTATACAGTGGCATTATTACTTCTTCCTTTCTACTGCTGATACCTCTCCCTATGCAACCAAGCATCTGACTTGCCTTCTTCATTGCTTTGTTACATTGCCTTCCTGCTTTTAAGTCCCCTGAAATAGTGACACCTAGATCCCTCTCTTCCTCAGTAGTTTCCATTATAGTGCCATTTATACTATACTAGGTGATTCATCGCACCCTACGGGCGCTCTTCACACCGTCGTAAGGGGCTGCGCCCCCTTAATTTGTGAACATTTGCATATGAGAAAGATGGTTAGAATTGTATGAAAGATGGCCTGTATTGCAACTTGAGTTATAGGTGAAATGTGTTAAATAGAGAGCATATGATGTGGAAGGGGGTGTGTATTGTTTTGTTTAATTAAAAAGCGGTTACAGAGTAAGATGTACATTGATAGTGTGGATGGTACAGTGACATTTGTGTGTGTGTGTGTGCATGTTGTTTAGGTGTGTGTGTGCAATAGTATAGTAGGGTGTTTCTGAGTCAGCGGCTCCCCACTGGCGGAGGTCACAACACAGGAAAACAGGAGGCTGGGTAGTGATAGGGGTGTGTGGGCATAAGGGGGACTAAAGAGGAGGGTGGGAGATACTGTGCAGCTTCTGCCAGTGGGTGAGGGTCCAGCGTGGCAGTACAGGAGTACAGGATGGTGGCCCTTAGTCAGTGTCTCCTCCTACTGGGTGGGAGTTCGGGTGCATGAGAGTAGGAGGCTGGGCTATGAGGCATGATAGGGGCATGTGGGCAAAACAGCGTCAGCGACTCCCCAGTGGTGGAAGTTACGGTTCAGGAGAGCAGGAAGCTGGGTAGTGATAGGGGTGTGTGAGTATACGGGGGACTAAAGAGGGGCTTAGGGGTGCCGTGAATTGCGGGAGGGGCGCGGGGGGTGCCGTGAATCAAGGGAGGGGGGGGCGCAGTTGTCGGCGAATCGCGGGAAAGGGCGGGGGTCCGCAAAGCGTGGGAGGGGGCGTGAATAGCGAGAGGGGGGGTTGCGAATCGCGGGAGGGGGGTGCACGGGGGGTCCGTGAATTGCGGGAGGGGGGGGGGGCACGGGGCGCGATGAATCACCTAGTTGGTTATATATTCTTGTAGAAGGATGGTAGGATGTTGCTGTCATTCAGAATGCATTTACATAAACAGTAATAGTAGCAGTAAAAGGTCTGACTTAAAACACCTACAGTAAAACAGAACAGGTGTTATATATTATACAAAGAATTGGTTGATGATGTGTAGGTTGAAGTGCCCATAGTTCATAGTTGTCACTGGAAAAAAATTGCTACACGAAAAAATCAACACAGAAAGTTCAACACATGTAAATGTTGACATAAGTGTGGCACTTCATCGGTGTCCATGTCGACACATGAGAATGAATATGAAAACATTCCAAAAAAGAAAAATAAATCTTCAAAAACTCATGTCAACCTTTTTCATTGTCGACCATAGCCGTGCCAGTGTTTTGCATGTGCCATTTAATCCTGGGGTTGCCGTGAATCGCGCGCGGGGGTGGGGGGAGAGGGAGGAGGTGAGGGGTGTCCGCGAATCACGGGAGGAGGGGTCGTGGGTGGATGCCGTGAATTGCGGCAGGGGGGGTCGCGGGGGGGTGGGGGTGTGCGTGCCGCGAATTGTGGGAGAGGGGGGCGCGGGGGGTTGCAGTGAATCGCGAGAGGGTGGGTCGCGGGGGCAGGGGGTTGCCGCAATGACAGGAGGGGGGGTCAGGGGTGGGGAATCGCGGTAGGGGGGGTCGTGGGGGGCACCGTGAACCACGGGAGGGGGGGCCCGGGGGGTTGGCGCGAATCGTGGGAGGGGGGGTCGCGGGGTGCCGCGAATCGCAGGAGGGGTGGGTGTCACGGGGTGGGGTCGCAAATCGCGTGAGTCACCGGGGGTGCAGCGAATTGCGGGGGGTGTGCTGCAAATCGCGGGAGGGGGGTCGCGGGGGGGTGCCGCGAATCGCCACAAGAAAAAATCAACACAGAAAGTTCAACACATGTAAATGTTGATATAAGTGTGGCACTTCATCGGTGTCCATGTCGACACATGAGAATGAATATGAAAACATTCCAAAAAAGAAAAATAAATCTTCAAAAACTCATGTCAACCTTTTTCATTGTCGACCATAGCCGTGCCAGTGTTTTGCATGTGCCATTTAATCCTGGGGTTGCCGTGAATCGCGTGCAGGGGTGGGGGGGGGGAGGGAGGAGGTGAGGGGTGTCCGCGAATCACGGGAGGAGGGGTCGTGGGTGGATGCCGTGAATTGCTGGAGGGGGGGTCGCGGGGGGGGGGTGTGGGTGCCGCGAATTGTGGGAGAGGGGGGCGCGGGGGGTTGCAGTGAATTGCGAGAGGGTGGGTCGTGGGGGCGGGGGGTTGCCGCAATGACAGGTGGGGGGGTCAGGGGTGGGGAATCGCGGTAGGGGGGGTCGTGGGGGGCACCGTGAACCACGGGAGGGGGGGCCCGGGGGGTTGGCGCGAATCGTGGGAGGGGGGTTTGCGGGGTGCCGCGAATCGCAGGAGGGGGGGTGTCACGGGGTGGGGTCGCGAATCGCGGGAGTCATCGGGGGTGCCGCGAATTGCGGGGGGTGTGCTGCAAATCGCGGGAGGAGGGTCGCGGGGGGTGCCGCGAATCGCCACAAGAAAAAATCAACACAGAAAGTTCAACACATGTAAATGTTGACATAAGTGTGGCACTTCATCGGTGTCCATGTCGACACATGAGAATGAATATGAAAACATTCAAAAAAAGAAAAATAAATCTTCAAAAACTCATGTCAACCTTTTTCATTGTCGACCATAGCCGTGCCAGTGTTTTGCATGTGCCATTTAATCCTGGGGTTGCCGTGAATCGCGTGCGGGGGTGGGGGGGGGAGGGAGGAGGTGAGGGGTGTCTGCGAATCACGGGAGGAGGGGTCGTGGGTGGATGCCGTGAATTGCAGGAGGGGGGGGTCACGGGGGGGGGGGGTGTGGGTGTCGCGAATTGTGGGAGTCACCGGGGGTGCCGCGAATTGCGGGGGGTGTGCTGCAAATCGCGGGGGGGGGGGGGGGTGTCGCGGGGGGTGCCGCGAATCGCCACAAGAAAAAATCAACACATGTAAATGTTGACATAAGTGTGGCACTTCATTGGTGTCCATGTCGACACATGAGAATGAATATGAAAACATTGAAAAAGTGAAAAATAAATCTTGTCAACCTTTTTCATTGTCGACCATAGCCATGTCAGTGTTTTGCATGTGCCATTTAATCGTGGGGATGCCGTGAATGGGGGGGGGGGGAGGGAGGGAGGGAGGTGCATACCTCCCAACATGACCCTCTCCAGGAGGGACACATTGCTCTGTTTCTGGACCTTCTTCTTAATTTATGGATTACCATCACCTGTGCTTAAACACCTTTCTTATCAATTACCCTGTTTAAAACAGGTGATGACAATCATAAATTAGGATGGAAGTCCACAACCCAGCGTTACAGCTCCAGACACACTTTGAGTGACAGATGTAGCCAAATATATAAGAGACTAGGTGATTCATCGCGCCCTACGGGCGCTCTTCACACCGTCGTAAGGGGCTGCGCCCCCCTTAATTTGTGAACATTTGTATATGAGAAAGATGGTTAGAATTGTATGAAAGATGCCCTGTATTGCAACTTGAGTTATAGGTGAAATGTGTTAAATAGAGAGCATATGATGTGGAAGGGGGTGTGTATTGTTTTGTTTAATTAAAAAGCGGTTACAGAGTAAGATGTACATTGATAGTGTGGATGGTACAGTGACATTTGTGGGTGTGGGGGGGCTGTGTGTGCATGTTGTTTAGGTGTGTGTGTGCAATAGTATAGTAGGGTTGTTTCTGAGTCAGCGGCTCCCCACTGGCGGAGGTCACGACACAGGAAAACAGGAGGCTGGGTAGTGATAGGGGTGTGTGGGCATAAGGGGGACTAAAGAGGATGGTGGGAGATACTGTGCAGCTTCTGCCAGTGGGTGAGGGTCCAGCGTGGCAGTACAGGAGTACAGGATGGTGGCCCTTAGTCAGTGTCTCCTCCTACTGGGTGGGAGTTCGGGTGCATGAGAGCAGGAGGCTGGGCTATGAGGCATGATAGGGACATGTGGGAAAAACAGCGTCAGCGACTCCCCAGTGGTGGAAGTTACGGTTCAGGAGAGCAGGAAGCTGGGTAGTGATAGGGGTGTGTGAGTATACGGGGGACTAAAGAGGGGCTTAGGGGTGCCGTGAATTGCGGGAGGGGCGCGGGGGCTGCTGTGAATCAAGGGAGGGGGGGCGCAGGTGTCGGCGAATCGCGGGAGAGGGCGGGGGTCCGCAAAGTGTGGGAGGGGGCGTGAATTGTGCGAGGGGGGTTGCAAATCGCGGGAGGGGGGGTGCGCGGTTGGTCCGTGAATTGCGGGAGGGGGAGGCACGGGGCGCGATGAATCACCTAGTTGGTTATATATTCTAGTAGAAGGATGGTAGGATGTTGCTGTCATTCAGAATGCATTTACATAAACAGTAATAGTAGCAGTAAAAGGTCTGACTTAAAACACCTACAGTAAAACAGAACAGGTGTTATATATTATACAAAGAATTGGTTGATCATGTGTAGGTTCATAGTTGTCACTGTAAAAAAATTGCTACAAGAAAAAATCAACACAGAAAGTTCAACACATGTAAATGTTGACATAAGTGTGGCACTTCATCGTGTCCATGTCGACACATGAGAATGAATATGAAAACATTCCAAAAAAGAAAAATAAATCTTCAAAAACTCATGTCAACCTTTTTCATTGTCGACCATAGCCGTGCCAGTGTTTTGCATGTGCCATTTAATCCTGGGGTTGCCGTGAATCGCGCGCAGGGGTGGGGGGTAGGGAGGAGGTGAGGGGTGTCCGCGAATCACGGGAGGAGGGGTCGTGGGTGGATGCCGTGAATTGCGGGAGGGGGGGGTCGCGGGGGGGGGGGGGGTGTGTGGGTGCCGCGATTTGTGGGAGGGGGGGCGCAGGGGGTTGCAGTGAATCGCGGGAGGGTGGGTCGCGGGGGCGGGTGGTTGCCGCAATGACAGGAGGGGGGGTCCGGGGTGGGGAATCGCGGTAGGGGGGGTCGTGGGGGGCACCGTGAACAGCGGGAGGGGGGGCCCGGCGCAAATCGTGGGAGGGGGGTCGCGGGGTGCCGCGAATCGCAGGAAGGGGGGGTGTCACGGGGTGGGGCCGCGAATCGCGGGAGTCACCGGGGGTGTGCTGCAAATTGCGGGAGGGGGGTCGCGGGGGGTGCCGCGAATCGCCACAAGAAAAAATCAACACAGAAAGTTCAACACATGTAAATGTTGACATAAGTGTCCATGTCGACACATGAGAATGAATATGAAAACATAAAAAAAAAGAAAAATAAATCTTCAAAAACTCATGTCAACCTTTTTCATTGTCGACCATAGCCGTGCCAGTGTTTTGCATGTGCCATTTAATCCTGGGGTTGCCGTGAATCGCGCGCGGGGGTTGGAGGGAGGGAGGAGGTGAGGGGTGTCCGCGAATCACGGGAGGAGGGGTCATGGGTGGATGCCGTGAATTGCGGGAGGGGGGGTCGCAGGGGGGGGGGGTGCCGCGAATTGTGGGAGGGGGGGCGCGGGGGGTTGCAGTGAATCGCGGGAGGGTGGGTCGCGGGGGGTTGCCGCAATGACAGGAGGGGAGGTCAGGGGTGGGGAATCGCAGTAGGGGGGGGTCGTGGGGGGCACCGTGAACCGCGGGAGGGGGGGCCCGGGGGGTTGGCGCGAATTGTGGGAGGGGGGGTCACGGGGTGCCGCGAATCGCAGGAGGGGGGGTGTGTCACGGGGTGGGGCCGCGAATCGCGGGAGTCACCGGGGGTGCCGCGAATTGCGGGGGGTGTGCTGCAAATCGCGGGAGGGGGGTCGCGGGGGGTGCCGCGAATCGCCACAAGAAAAAATCAACACAGAAAGGTCAACACATGTAAATGTTGACATAAGTGTGGCACTTCATTGGTGTCCATTTCGACACATGAGAATGAATATGAAAACATTGAAAAAGTTAAAAATAAATCTTGTCAACCTTTTTCATTGTCGACCATAGCCATGTCAGTGTTTTGCATGTGCCATTTAATCGTGGGGATGCCGTGAATGGGGGGGGAGGGAGGTGCATACCTCCCAACATGACCCTCTCCAGGAGGGACACATTGCTCTGTTTCTGGACTTTCTTCTTGATTTATGGATTACCATCACCTGTGCTTAAACACCTTTCTTATCAATTACCCTGTTTAAAACAGGTGATGACAATCATAAATTAAGATGGAAGTCACCAACCCAGCGTTACAGCTCCAGACACACTTTGAGTGACAGATGTAGCCAAATATATAAGAGATTGAGTCTTTGGATTTCTGAGACCCAAGTGCATGATTTTGCATTTTTTGGCATTAAACTGTAGTTGCCATTCTCTTGACCATTTCTCTAATCTGCCTAGATCCTCAATCATTTGTTTTACCTCTCCTGGTGTGTCTACCCTGTTGCATACCTTTGTGTCATCCAGAGCCGGCCTTAGGCATAGGCAAACTAGGCAATTGCCTAGGGCATTTGGAATGCCTTGGGGCATCAGCAGCTTCTGCTGATTAAAATGATATGTAGCATGCCTATATTCTGTGTGTGAGTGAGGCTGTATCTGCATATGAAATAGTGTATTCATGGAAATCACTGTAACATAGCATTCCGTATGCAGTTACAGCCACAGTCGCACACAGAATATATCCATGCCGCATATCATTTTAATCATCCGAAGCTCCTTGAGTGTCTTGGTCACATAATAATGCAAATAAGACAAATTTTCAGCAAAAAAGGCACCCAACGTTAGCAGAACTGGCCAGGAGCTGCATGGCCTATTAAATCAAGATGTATGAGGTAACATCTGTATCCAAGCAGAGGCAGAGGTCACAGTGTTAGCGGCTGTGCGAGCGGCTGTGCGAGTGCTGTCTGCAGGTGGGTTGGTTGTGCAATAGTGTTCGGCATACTGTATGTGTAAGGTGCATTATGTGTGTCATGTGTATAAGGGCATTAATAATGTGCAACATATGTGTAAGGGGCATTATGTGTGTCATGTGTATAAGGGCATTAATAATGTGCAACATATGTGTAATGGGCATTATGTGTGTCATTATATGTATGAAGGGCATTAATAAAGGTTGGCATAATGTGTAAGGGGCATTATGGTTATAAGGACATTAATAATGTGTGTCATGTGTAAGGGGCATTACTGTGTGGTATTATCAGGGGTGCCGAGAGAAAGGGGTAGGGGGTACAAATTACCCAGGCCAAAGTCTGATGGAAGGGCCCAGTGGGGGCCCCGGGCCCCCTCCCCTTAAGTGACAGCAGCAGCTGCAGCTCTTCTCCTCTGCTTTGTGCTGGGTTGCAGTGTGGCCATGGTGCTTAAAATACAATATTTTCTCAGGATTTTTTTCTAAGGGTATAATGTGAATAATGTGAGGAGTAATGTACATAAGGTAAAGTGGTACTACTGTGTGATGTAACGTGAATAAGGGACACCATCGCATGAAATAATGTGAATAAAGTTGCACTACTGTGTGGCATAATTTGAATTGGGGGTACTATTGTGCGGCCATGCCAATTCCCAGCAAGAACACACCCCTGTTTGGGCTGCGCACCGAATGTGTGCACTGTTTCTATTTAAAATATTGCGGGTAGGGACTGCTATGATGAGGGTTGATGTTGCTGGGAAAGGGGTGCAGGGTCAGAGGCGGAACTAGTGGCGGTGCTAGGGGGCACCAGCCAAAATCTTGCCTAGGGCGTCATTTAGGCTAGGGCCGGCTCTGGTGTCATCTGCAAAAAGGCACATTTTACCCTCAATTCCATTTGCAATATCACCAATAAAGATATTAAAAAGCACCGGTCCAAGTACAGATCCCTGGGGTACTCCACTTGTAACCTTTCCCTCCTTTGACTGTACTCCGTTTACTACAACTCTCTGTTTTCTGTCCTGCAACCACGCTCTTATTCACAAAGCACTGCACGGTAGTGTCCTTTATTCACAAAGCACTGCACGGTAGTGTCCTTTATTCACAAAGCACTGCACACTAGTGTCCTTTATTCACAAAGCACTGCACAATAGTGTCCTTTATCTACAATACACTGCACAGTAGTGTCCTTTATTCACAAAGCACTGCACACTAGTGTCCTTTATTCACAATACACTGCACAGTAGTGTCCTTTATTCACAATATACTACACAGTAGTGTCCTTTATTCACAATACACTGCACAGTAGTGTCCTTTTTTACACAATACACTGCACAGTAGTGTCCTTTATTCACATTACACCATGCAGCAGTAACCATTATGTGCATTATGCAATGCAGTAGAGCCCCTTACAAACATTATGCTACAGTAAAACTCCTCTTTATTCCTACTCCTCTGCATTTCTCCTCATTCCAACTCATTCCTCATCTTAAATCCTCATCATCCATACACCTCATTCGTCATCATCGTTACCCCCCCCCACACACACACCAACTGTTATGAATCATCATCATTCCTCTCCACCATTGCTCCTTTCTCATTCCACAAGCCTTTGTAAATACGTCTCTATTAACTCACCTACCAGCTTCCGGTGGGGTCGAGGATGGTTGTACGCTCGTGGAGCTCCCGGCTCCCATCCGCCTGAACCACCATCCCCAGCTCCCCAGAGAAGCAGAGAAAGGGGCGCCAGAGAGAGCGGCAGAAGGTGAGCTCGGGAGGATGGAGGAGGCCACTAGCACAGTACACGGCTGTGACCACAAGTCAGGACGGTGCTTATTTGATACCTATCTGACTGTTGCAATGGCCAGTGAAAATATATGTTCCCTGCGTCCATAATCCCCAGGGTACATCTAGTGTATACCTGGATGTGTTATGTATATTTGTAATGTCACTGTTTAACTGTATCTAACTGGCTGCTGCAGCGCAATACAAACCAAATTCCTAGTATATGCAACTATACCTGGCCAATAAAGCTGATTCTGGTTCTTTGCACATCTCTGTGGAAATGTATGAAAGGGAGGCTCTACGGGGATTTCAAAAACATTGCACATACCCTTTCATTTTGCAGTTTAAAAATATATTGAGTAATGCACATGCTTCTGGGAGCGCTGGGATGGATTGGATTAAATACTGTATTACTGTTGAAATGTGCAATCCTATAAATACTACAGCCCTCACACACATTTAATTTCAATTAAAGAAAAATATACTAAAATAATAAACACACAGCGGGAAACCTGTTTTGAATCACCAGTTCTTTGTTTAATCACTCTTCTTTTATGTCTTTCATGTGTATTACAATGTGTTACTGTTGCCATGGTGATATTTATATATGGCAATTTTAAAAAGGATTAATAAAGATGATCATTTATTATTTTTGTGTAATCTATCCTGAACACCTCACAATGGGCCTTATTCTGGTCGATGCGTAATTTTCCGAATTCTTTCGGATGGCGTTTTTTAGCCGTCTGCGCATGCGTGGGCAACGCTATGCGCATGTGCCACGCAAGGTCTCCGTACTCGTTCTCACTAATACCGTACAGAAATGTGCACTGCATTCACTCGGGAAATATGGGCGTAATATGGGCGTCATTCGGAAGTACACAGGGGCGTAGTTTCAAAGTGGGCTAAACTGGGCGTAAACATGGGCGTACATGAGGGAGTGCACTAATTCTGGTAGGCGTGCATTCGGACAGCACACCGACTGCACACGAACAAAAAGACAGGAAATATGATGTCTTCATAAGCAAGTATTGCTTTGCGGACACCACTTGGTCATGCGCTAGGCATTCGGAACGCCCAATCAGTACGGGCGCACCTGAACCAATGTCAGCTGAACACAATACAATCCACTACTTTACTCATTACTCATTAATTACACTCTTGTCATTGCTTCAATTGGAACCATTGCAGCTTAAATGGACCATTACAAAACACACAAATATATGCTCAAAGCACGGCTGCATTTGTTACACACTCTTACACTGCAAGCAATGGACAGAACTTGCTATCACTAATATAAATATGTAATATGTGGGTTACCTTTGCTGGCAGCCGGATGATTCTTCTTCCCGCAGGTTCTTCTCTCCGCCAGATGGGAAGACCACGCCTCCGTAAGAACCAGAGCAAGACGTGCGGCCAGATACAACTGCAATATTTATTTAGTGCAAAAACAGGGTACAAATACTCAAAGTGTACCTAACAACAATGGGTGAAGAAAGTCACCTGCTATCTCTGAACAGTCTTCCCCGAAAACTCCAGTATACTGGGGAGTGAACGGACTGGCCCCCCTAACCGCCAACTGGGTCCTTGTAGGCAGCCGTCCTTCCACTCGACCAGTGAATACCCAAGATATGGCACGTGAACCTAATACCTTGGTCTAACAGGTTCCCCTACCTTCAATGCAATACAGGCAAAACATAACATATCGCATAACACACAAATAATCACAGTCAATATAACAACAAATGAAGATCCTTACGGCACACATGCCCTGGCGAAATGTCCCTGAGGAGCCAGGTGAATACAGTTCGGGCACTAAGTGAACAGGTTCCGGTAATAATCACTTGAAACACAAGATGGCAGTGTTCCACAGTTGAACTAGCTAGATACTGGGAGTAACAGTTCTTCTAACACGTGCAGTTTCTGACTGCAGTCCCCTGCGCAGAGGGAATAATGTTCCAAATGGGATGGGGCTGGTACAACTCTACCAGGGGTACAGGGGCTCAGAGGGTGAACCAGGGGTGAACAAATTCCGGGAGTGTAAATAGGGGGGTGAGGTTTCTTCTCCTTAGGTAGCAAACCACGGTGGTGGCAGGGAGTGAGCCCAGAGTCCAACTTGGACTGTGTCTTTAAGTATAAAGTTACATGCGTTGGTGACAGGGAGTGCTGCGGAGAAGCCTGGCCTGGGTAATGGCTGTGGGCGGGTGCCGGGGAGTGCAGGGCTGATTACGTTGGTGCCAGGTAGTGGGACTAGTGGTCCGGCCGGACGTGACCCTGTGACTGGTACCTGATTACTGCATCAAGTTGCAGGCTCCTGCCCGTCTCGACCCGGTCTCTGGCCGCCTGTCAGGTTGACGTTGGCTTCTCCTCCTTCTGCAGGGGCACTCTAGTGTGGGCGCTGCTATTGCAGCGTTGCCACACTCAGACGCGCCGCTCCTGCTCGGTGATGCTGGACGCTGATGATCTTCTGCGTCGGTGTCTTCAGCTCCTGCCGCAGCTTTCCCCGGGTCTGTCTCTGTCTGATCCCGTCTGGTCACCGGCTGGTCTCTCTCTCTCCGTCCCGTCTTCTCCTCCTTCCACGCCGCGGTCCTCTTCTCTGCTCACGCTGCTCCTCGTGCTCCCAACGCGTCACTCCTGTCGCCGGCTCACGCTCCTCCCCTCCATCCGGGCGGCTTCCTCTCCATCCTCTCAGGCTGTCAGTCAGCCTGCTTACTTCTTTTCCCGCGCGCCGGTTAACCCTTTCCTTCTGGGTTCGGCCGCGCGGCAGCCCAGTATTATGGGCAAGTCTCAATGGGGATGCTACACTCCTCCCCACTTAAATGATGCCAGTCCTCGGGTATCAACTGGACCCGCGATGAGCATCTATCGGACAGTTCCCAGCTGGCTATTTCCTTGGTCCAGCCGCCCGTCTGTCTACACCTACAATATACACCATCAACTTTCACTGCAATATTTACATTTTTAAGCAATATACCTTATACTAACGGTACTACTGTCGGTACCGTAGGGGCGGCACGCCTCGCGTGCTCCTGACCGAACGTCGCACTCCGATTCCCGGAGGCACTATCTCAGTGGGCTCGGGCACGGGTGCTTCGATTCTCGGGCTGTTCTGAAGCGGTGGGTTCGGAGGGAGTGGCGCAGGCCATCCCACGCTCAGCATCAGCGCCAACGGATCTCGGGTCCACCTTGCGACGGGATCTTCGTCCTCTATGTTGTCTTCATCGCTCGGTTGGATGATCATCGGGATCTGACTCGGGTGGGTCTTGATCTGATTGTGGTGGATCCACTGAGAGTGGGTCCCATCGCCCTTGGCAATGAGGTAAACTGCTGTCGTGTCTTGCGGCTCTCTCGTTATCACATAGGGATCTGGTTCCCACTTAGCATCGATTTTACTTTTTGGGCGATTATTCCTCTTGAACACCAGTGTGCCGACAGGTAGGAGTTCAGCGTGTGCGTTCTTATCGTAGTTGGTCTTCTGGCGATCCCTGGTTTGTTCTGACCTCTGGTCGACCAAGGCCCTGGCGTCCGCTAGTCTCGTCTGGTGTTCTTGTACCCATGGGGCGTGTGATTCTGAGTGGCCCGGGGCATCGGGGAGGTTCAGGCTGAGATCTGCTGGTAGTTTCCCTGGGCGCCCGAATAGTAGGAAGTACGGAGAGTATCCGGTGGAGCCATGAGTTGTGTTGTTGTAGATAAACGTCAACTCTGGCAGTAACATGGGCCATTCGGACCGCTTCTCAGCTGATACGGCCCTCAGCAGGTTGATGAACGTTTGGTTCGGACGTTCACACAAACCGTTAGTTTGGGCATGATACGGGGTCGTGTGGATCTTTCGGCACCCGTATAGGTCACACAATTCTCGGAAGAGGGCGGATTCAAAGGACGGCCCCTGGTCGGTTAGGATCTGTTGGGGGAACCCGTATGGTCTGACGAAAGCTCGCCAAAACACTTCGCCCGTGGTTCGGGCGGTGAGGTCCCGTACTGGAAGCACCACCGCAAACTTGGTGTAGTGATCCACGATGGTGAGGGCATAGTTGAACCCGGACCGGCTGGGCTCCAGTTTCACGTGGTCTAGTTCCACTAGTTCCAACGGCCGACTGCTGCTGATAGGGGTAAGGGGTGCCTTCTCCTGCTCCGTGGCTGGCCTCCGCACTGCACAGTTTATGCAGGATCTACACCATTCTTCCACATCCTGTCGGAGATTGTGCCAGTAGAACCGCTGCCTCAGATTAGTTTCTGTTTTCTGGACTCCAAAGTGCCCTGATTGGTCGTGGTACGCTTGTAACACGATTCTAATGACCGCCCGGGGAATGACTAGTTGGTACCGCGCACGATGCGACTTTAGATCGATCCACCGGCGGTACAGCAAACCCTGAATCACTTCCAGCTTTTCGCGTTGCCTCCACAGTTGGGTGAATTCGCCTGGGGCCACTTCTCGCTTGTCCCGTCCAGGGCTCGTGTTGGTGGTCAGAAGGGTCTTGATCCGCTGAAGGTGCGGGCACTGCTGCTGCCACCCTCTCCATTCTTGCTCAGCGGTCTCCTCCTCTCTGTTGGCAGAGACTGCATTTACTTCCGGGGTTGGGGGATTATGGGTCACCCTGTTGAAGGTTGGTAGCTCGACGTGTTCCCTATCATCCTCTATTTCTTCCTCCGGGGGTAGGCGTGAGAGGGCGTCCGCATTGGTATTGCAGCGTCCACTCCGATACTCCACTCGATACTGGTAGTTGGCCAGGCGAGATGCCCAGCGCTATTCTAGGGTGCCCAGGCGAGCGGTTGCTTGGTGTGCGAGGGGGTTGCAATCAGTGACTGCCACAAACGGGGTAGTGGCTAGGTAGTCTCGAAATTTTTCGGTCACCGCCCATACCAGCGCCAGGAACTCTAATTTAAACGCACTATAGTTAGCGTCGTTTCGCTCTGTTTTTCTCAAGCTTCGGCTGGCATAGGCGATGACCCTCTCTTGCCCGTGCTGCGTCTGGGCCAACACTGCCCCCAAGCCCTGTTTACTGGCGTCCGTGTATAATCGGAACGGTAGGTTGTAGTCTGGGTAGGCGAGGAGGGGCGCCTTCGTCAGTGTCTCTTTTAGCTGGTCGAATGCGTCTTGGCGGGACTTGGTCCACTCTATCGCCGTCTTCCGGTGGTAGTCATCCTTGGGTCTCTGTCAGCGGGGTGGCGATCTTTGCGAAATCCTTAACGAATCGCCTGTAATATCCCACGAATCCCAAAAACTGTCGGATGTCTTTGACAGTCCTGGGTGCGGGCCAGTCTGCGACCGCCTTGATCTTTTCTGGGTCGGGGGAGACGCCTTCGGAGTTGACAACATGCCCCAGATACTGGATTTCCGGCTTGAGGAGGAAACATTTGCTGGGTT
Source organism: Crinia signifera (assembly GCF_055691185.1). Lineage (NCBI taxonomy): Eukaryota > Metazoa > Chordata > Amphibia > Anura > Myobatrachidae > Crinia > Crinia signifera. Next base: position 24,017,302 of record NC_139219.1, on the reverse strand, counting down.
TGAGTTTCAGCCCGTGCCTGGTTAGCTGCTGGAATACTTCTCGGAGATGTCCCAAGTGGGCCTCATAACTGTCAGAGAAAATTATGATGTCATCTAGGTAAAGGAGCACTGTCTCGAAATTTCTGTGGCCCAAACAGTGCTCCATCACCCGCTGGAACGTGGCTGGGGCGTTGCAGAGTCCAAAGGGCATTCTGTTGAACTCATACAACCCCATCAGTGTGATGAAGGCCGTCTTCTCCCTATCTGCCTCGGCCACCTGGACCTGCCAGTATCCGCTGGTTAGGTCCAGTGTAGAGAAGAATTTTGCCGACTTGAGGGCCGTGAGTGATTCTTCTATATGAGGGAGTGGATAGGCGTCCCGATGGGTGATGCTATTCAGCTTCCGGTAATCCACACAGAAGCGTAGTTGTCCATCTTTTTTCTTGACCAGCACGATCGGTGCGGCCCAGGGACTGTGGCTCTCCCGGATGACGTCGCTCTTCAACATATCCTCCAACATCTGCTTCACCGGTTGATACAGTGCTGGGGCTATGGGTCGGTGTCTCTCGCGTATAGGGCGGGCATTTCCCGTGGGTATTGGATGTCGGATTCCTTCCACTATCCCTATTTCGGCCGGGTCTTTGCTGAAAGCAGCAGCGTTTTCTATTACCACCTCTAGCACTCCCTCCCAGTGTTGGTCGCTAGTGGTGGCATCTCCCACTTGAACTCCTGTCCACCAGGTCGCTGGCGTCGTCCCCTGCCCCTCCCGTGCCACGAGTTGTTCTGCGGCCACGGCAGGGTACATGACGTCCTGGAAAGTGGTCCACCACAAGGTGGCCAGTGGTTGATTCCGATACAGTTTCACAGTGCGGTTGTGGGGATTCAGCACGCGCACCGGGACCCTTCCGTTCTGTACTTTCACCAGGGCGCTGGCCACCACCAATTCTTGCCGCGCTGGAATCACGCAGTTCTCTATCAGAGCTTCATATTCACACCCGCTGGGTCCACATCGGGTCTTCCCCCACAAGATCGTCTCTGAATTGGGTGCAAGCTTGATGGGCCTACTCTCTGTCAGGCGGACCCTTCCGATTTCTCCCGTCCTTCGGACGAACCTTTGGTGACCTTGCAGTACCTTGATCGTCTTCTGGAGGATCGAAGTGGCTGGCGGTGCAGTTTTGGTCAATTCGCCCCGCAGTATGGTCACTAACTCTTCAGGGCATTGCTGGAGGATGTTCATGCCTAATATAATGGGGGCCACTTTTCCTTCTCCACTCGTGGTTACCAGGTACCCTTGCTTGGGCAGACAGGTCTGTCCGATTTTCAAGTCTGCCTTCCAGTACCCTGTACACGAGATCCCCAGGCCGTTACTTGCAATCAATTGTAACCACGACGGGGGCGGTGCAAGTAGAGTTTCTCTCCCCCAGTGTTTTTGGAGGGTGGTCAGCTGAATTGTAGAGATTTGCGACCCTGTGTCTATCATCGCCAGCGTTTCTGTCCCGTTGATCAGAACTCTAATCATCGGGCATTGTCCGACATATTGGGGCCACTATTTCTCCGGGTCTGGATCTACTCCCGGTGTTCCCCCGAGGTTCGGGCCCTGGCCTCGGGGTGTTGAAGTTTAAAGCCTCTGGACAGTAGCAGTTTCGCTCTACGTGCCCCGGCTCTTGGCACCTCCTACATATGGGACGCCCTTGTCTGTCGAATTGGTCCGTGCTTCGTCGGCCACTCTCTCTATGGGGGTCCCAGCGATTTCCCGCCCCCCGGCGTTGTTCTGTCCTCCAATTCGATTCTCTATCGTTGTAGTTCGGTGGCCGGGATTGCTGACGCATCTCCCTCTGCATACCTGCCATACCGACGGTGAGGCTCTCAATCTGCTTCTGCAGGATCTTAAACTGATCTTCCGGCAAATTCTGTGCGGCTTGTACTGCTGTATCTTTGTCTTTCTTCGCCCCCTCTGGGCCGGGGGTGTGGGTTTTCCCCGGATACGGTGGTTCGTGGAAACCCAGCAGCTCAGGGTATTCCACCTCTTGTTCGGTGCGTTTGCCAACTACGCTAATTGCAGCTTTTTTAAAATCGGCGAATGTTGCGCCCGTCATTTGTCTCCGTAGTAATCTCAATTGTGCATGTGTGCTCTCCCTACTGGCGCCTTCAGTTAGCTGTACTGTCAGTGTCTCATCCGCATTTCTCATCTCTTCTGGGTCTATTGCTTGAATTGCTTTCCGCATTTCCTGCAGACTGAGGGCGTAGTCCCAAAGCGTCTCTCCGGTGTGTTGCTTCCTCCCGTAAAGTTTTAGTTTTAGCTCTGGTAAACTTTTCGTTTCAAATATGACCGACAGTTTCTTAAATATCTGTGCCACTTCCTTCTTTTGTTCGGGTGGCCATGAGATCACTTCTCGGAGGGCAGATCCCGTCAGTTGTCCTACCAGGATTTGGACTTTTTGCTGTTCGTGCAGTGTATATAGCATGAACGTCATCTCGATCCTATTCTTAAATTCCACGAACGTGGTATTTGGTGGCTTGTTCGTATCTCCGCTGTAGCTGGGTAGCCAAGACGCCCCGAAATAGTATGGGAGCATGATCGGTGTAGTCGGTGCTGCGGTGGCTTGGTCTTGTAGTCCGTTGCCCGGTGCTACTTCTCCTGGTGTTGGTATTGCAGGTTGCACGGGTGGTTGAATAGGTGGCTGCACGGGTGGTTGCAAGGGTGGTTGCACCGGTGGTTGCACGGGTGGTTGCACGGGTGGTTGCACGGGTGGTTGATCCATCTTCCTTACTCAGTTGTCTTCCCAACCTGATCCGGATCCTGTTCGGTATGACGCCAAGTGTAATATGTGGGTTACCTTTGCTGGCAGCCGGATGATTCTTCTTCCCGCAAGTTCTTCTCTCTGCCAGATGGGAAGACCACGCCTCCATAAGAACCAGAGCAAGACGTGCGGCCAGATACAACTGCAATATTTATTTAGTGCAAAAACAGGGTACAAATACTCAAAGTGTACCTAACAACAATGGGTGAAGAAAGTCACCTGCTATCTCTGAACAGTCTTCCCCGAAAACTCCAGTATACTGGGGAGTGAACGGACTGGCCCCCCTAACCGCCAACTGGGTCCTTGTAGGCAGCCGTCCTTCCACTCGACCAGTGAATACCCAAGATATGGCACGTGAACCTAATACCTTGGTCTAACAGGTTCCCCTACCTTCAATGCAATACAGGCAAAACATAACATATCGCATAACACACAAATAATCACAGTCAATATAACAACAAATGAAGATCCTTACGGCACACATGCCCTGGCGAAATGTCCCTGAGGAGCCAGGTGAATACAGTTCGGGCACTAAGTGAACAGGTTCCGGTAATAATCACTTGAAACACAAGATGGCAGTGTTCCACAGTTGAACTAGCTAGATACTGGGAGTAACAGTTCTTCTAACACGTGCAGTTTCTGACTGCAGTCCCCTGCGCAGAGGGAATAATGTTCCAAATGGGATGGGGCTGGTACAACTCTACCAGGGGTACAGGGGCTCAGAGGGTGAACCAGGGGTGAACAAATTCCGGGAGTGTAAATAGGGGGGTGAGGTTTCCTCTCCTTAGGTAGCAAACCACGGTGGTGGCAGGGAGTGAGCCCAGAGTCCAACTTGGACTGTGTCTTTAAGTATAAAGTTACATGCGTTGGTGACAGGGAGTGCTGCGGAGAAGCCTGGCCTGGGTAATGGCTGTGGGCGGGTGCCGGGGAGTGCAGGGCTGATTACGTTGGTGCCAGGGAGTGGGACTAGTGGTCCGGCCGGACGTGACCCTATGACTGGTACCTGATTACTGCATCAAGTTGCAGGCTCCTGCCCGTCTCGACCCGGTCTCTGGCCGCCTGTCAGGTTGACGTTGGCTTCTCCTCCTTCTGCAGGGGCACTCTAGTGTGGGCGCTGCTATTGCAGCGTTGCCACACTCAGACGCGCCGCTCCTGCTCTGTGATGCTGGACGCTGATGATCTTCTGCGTCGGTGTCTTCAGCTCCTGCCGCAGCTTTCCCCGGGTCTGTCTCTGTCTGATCCCGTCTGGTCACCGGCTGGTCTCTCTCTCTCCGTCCCGTCTTCTCCTCCTTCCACGCCGCGGTCCTCTTCTCTGCTCACGCTGCTCCTCGTGCTCCCAACGCGTCACTCCTGTCGCCGGCTCACGCTCCTCCCCTCCATCCGGGCGGCTTCCTCTCCGTCCTCTCAGGCTGTCAGTCAGCCTGCTTACTTCTTTTCCCGCGCGCCGGTTAACCCTTTCCTTCTGGGTTCGGCCGCGCGGCAGCCCAGTATTACGGGCAAGTCTCAATGGGGATGCTACAAATATACATGTCACTTTTACATTCACCAGAAACATCGGTGCGTACGGGCAGGTTCCCATCCGTTCTGACGCGGTAAGACCGTGCAAACGCTGTAAGACCATGCAGAGTATGTGTGTGTGTCCACCGCACACACAAGGTTTGGATGTCGTCCGTAAACACGCCCTGTTCTTCTAGTGGGAGTCCGTCCGTATGCGGAGGTCCGGTGGGCGTTTCTTCGGATGATGTCCACACAGCGTGGCGTGCGGACCGCTCCGAAAGAATTCGGAAATTTACGCACCAACCAGAATAACCTCCAATGTTGTTTTTAGGCCAAAAGGATGCACCGAGATATCTGGGAAACCATGCTAAGCGACACAAGTGGGTGGCACAAACACTGGACTGATATGGCACACTTAGTGGTACACCAGAACGGATGGCACACTTAGCAGCACCCCTGGACTTATACAGCACATCTAAGCATGAATCTATATCTTATGTAATAACGACCTTTTTACTTGTCTAAAATAAATTGTACACATGAGAAACACAGTTTAGACATTTCCATATTGGGGTTTGATGACAAGTGGACGCGTAGCTGCGTAGCCTCCGACAGCCGGGCCGAGAGTGTGGAATAAGCTGACGGTCCGTGCTGGAAATCACACTAGTGGATTAGACATGACAGCACCTTCACAGGAAACATGCTACTTTCTGCGTTCACTATTCTTCCACTTAATGAGAAATTACCAACATTTCACACTTATACTAAATTAAAATTGGGGCTGAGAAAGTGAGATGAAGAATGTAACGTCAGAGTACAAAAAAATGTACAGCTTTTATAGGAGATAATTGAGAATTTTTAATTGCGTTACAATAAGTTCAGCAGATCTGTAAAGGTTTATCTTTCCCTCTAATGTCTTTACACCAGCTCAGCATATAGGGGGTAATTCAGGCCTGATTGCACGGCCGAAAATTCACAGCGTTCACCTGGACGCCGCCCCGCTAGAGTGAAAACCCGCCTTGCAAAACATGCACTGTGTGGGGTCCTGAGGACTGACTTTGATAACCTGTTCCCTAGTCCAGTGTTTCCCAAACATTTTTGAATCACGACACCCCTTGGTATAAAAATTTATTTCAAAGCACCCCTAGGGCAAAAGTTTCTCATTGAGAAAATCAACAAAAAATATTGAATGAATTCACTTCTGTTTGTCCCGAATTTGCCTGTTACATTGATCCTAAATAATTTGAGTTAGCCATGGACCACCAATCCAAGACACCCCTACAAGTCATGGAAGGCTCCCCAGGGTGCCATGACAAACGGTTTGGGAACCACTTCCCTAGTCAATAGGGCATAATGAAGAGGTGATTATTGGCATTTGTGTGCCTTCAGGGAGGATTCATGTTATTTTAGTTCCTATGCCTTCTGGAAATCCACAAATGGAGGCATTTTAAATAAGTGGGGGCGGGGCTTGAAAATGTCAGAGCTTGTCCTTCCCCTGAAGTTCCCTGAAGCATTACCTCTCTGGGCCTCTCCCGGAGCGTAAATCCGTGAAGTCGGTAAGTAAAGTCACGAAAGGCAGATATTGCAACAGACCAGTGATGTATCTATAATGTGCAATAATTCAGTCACAGTGTGAAATTCCCAGATACAAGGTCATGAGTCAGATGTGGAGAAATAGGATATTTATTACACCCAGCACTCGTGAATCCTATATTCTAAGGTAGACAGTAATAAGGTTGACAGTCAATAGGTAGATCACTGTTGGTCGGAATGCATTAGGTCGGCATGGTCAAAAGTGCGACATGGCAATAGTTGACACAGCATACGGTGGATATGAGGTTTACACCATTTTAATACTCTACCGACCAGGTGGACTGTGATTGGGAATGGTAACCCTTGCCCGAAGCATGGTGGGCCATGTGGGATGATGTAGTACACTAATTGGGTGTTCTTGTGTTAAAAGTAAAAAATTGGCACCCCAAAACCTTTAAAAAAAAATGATTGCAATTAAATGCGCAAACATGGGCATGATATGCCTGGATTTGCCACCGCTCCTAGTTATCTCCCACAAGCGTTTCCTTCCCACCAATCACTCATTAAAAATCTCAGTGCGATCTCTGCTCTTCTGTCCTCCTAATGCAAATTTATTTGGCCAAGCAGGACTATGGATGGAGGGTTGGGTTTACTCATGTTTTTTCTCAATACTACCAAGCTTCTCTGCTTAGCCAACTAGTTGCCTGGAATTCCACATGGGGTTAATGAGGTGAATGGATCTGGAGAGTAATATGGTTGGAATGGACATGGCCCTTACGATCCTTTAGACCAAAGTCTGCCCTCTTGATCCCCACCATTGCACTCTCTCTACCTGAGAAAAGCTCAATAAAAAATATGCCTCATCCCAATATTGCTTATCCCAGTAATCTTCTCCTCAGACCCCTTTGGCAGTGAAAATCCTGGTTAAGCCATCTCAGAGAGTTCCCTCTGTAATCAATTATGGGTACTTATGTAATATCTGGACTCCCATTTTTCTTATGAGACCGCGTCCCCTCGCGGGGCTCGCTGCGCTCACCACGCTTCGGGCATGGTGGCTCGCTGCGCTCGCCACACTATATAAAATCAACTCCATGCGTAGTTGGATAGTAGGGGTATGAAAAAATGAGGTGCATTTAACATGGGAGTCCAGATAATACATAAGTACCCAATTATGTACAGTATGTATGGTTTTGTATGTACAGGATGAAGGTCCCCCTATAGAAGCATCATTTCTAACCTTTATAGGTTGGACCTTGGCTCTCTTCTTGGAAATGAAAAGTAAGATAAGAGCAGCAATATCAATGTGCTCTCTCAGTTTATCAATTCGACAGAAGGTAGGTGGTACCTTGTTCCTGAGCAACTACATTGGATCTACCCAAATTTGTCTACTCGGTGTTGGAGGGAATGTGGCCATATAAGCACCATTTACCATACTTGGTGGACCTTACCTCATATTATACTTTTGTGGTCAATGATCCAATCAGCTGGGTAATTGCTATCAATCTTCCTCTGCTCCCAGCCAAAAAGGTCCCATGTGCCCCAGTCTGCCAGGTACCTAAACCCATGAACAAATTGATTTGGCATGAACTAGCCAAAGCCTGGAAACAGCCTGATCCCGAACACTTCAAGAATTTTTGAATGAAATCATGTTTTTTATATATAAAATTGAATATATCCCAGCCTCCAGAAGAACAAATTGGTCAAGTTTCACATGGTCTGGTCTTCTTGGTATAAATTGCCAAACATTGACCCTTCCTGGACTCTTCAGAATGTGCGCTCCTCTCATCAACATTCTCTTTTTTCTCTTTTCTCTCCTATTTTTTTTTATATCACTAAAATCATTTTTGTCTGTGGACCAAATGCATCAAGCTTCAAAAAGTGATAAAATAGAAAGTGATAAACAGCCAGCCAATTAGTTCCTTCCTGTCATGTTACAGGCTGGGTTTGAAAGATGGCAGTTATGAGCTGATTGGCTGGTTGTTTATCACTCTCCACATGAAGATTGATACATCTGGCCCTTTACCTCTTCATTCTCTTTCCCGTGCTCTGTAACCTCATGGTTAATTACTTCTTGTGCCTACCCTCCTCCATCCCACTTCTTTCCCTTCTCTCTTCCCAGCCCCCGTTCCTTATTTTCCCCCTCTTTCCTATTTTTTGCTATGTTCTTTTTCCTTTTCTCTCCCTCTCATACAGGGGGCCCAGACAACAAACTTGTGGGGGCCACTATCAATAAAAGTGATATAATAGTGGTTACAAAAATAAAGTATAATTTCTCAATCAACGTTGTGATTGTGTTCAATTTTCCTAAGAAAGAAGATATAATATTTTTTTTTGTAACCACAGACACCTACCTAGACACCGGAGACAGAAACAGGACCAGTAACCACCGGACTGGGGGTAGAGTTTGGCATTGCAAACCTGGCAGCCAGCACAACGGTCAGTGGAGACTCGGCAGTAAGTACAACAAACATGGACACTGGAAACTCAACAGACTTAGATTCATGGCCCAGGACATTGTTAGGACAGCTCAATAGGACTGGCAACTTGGCTAGATAGCATTTGCAGATAGACCATTGCTCCCAGATCCGGACAGATGGAAACTCTTACACCTCTGGCCTGCTTTGTATTTCGGTTTGACCTACTGTAACACCCCCCCTGTTCCTTTGGTACATTTCTGTTTTCAAAAATGGACAATTTGAGTAAATTTACCCCGAGGGGTCTCAGAACAGAATTAACAAGTGTTGTATTTAAACCACAAGGCTGCAAGGAAATAGATGACATTGATCTACAAATCCTTGCACTAGCAATTTTGTGGATTAGAATTATAAAATCTAACTGTCTGCAGATCTCCTTTCATCCTCTGTCATCTGTGTGGAATTAGCCAGCGCAGTGCAATATGTTGGGGGCTACAGGGCATGACTGTTCCTCTGTCGCGAAGCACCAGACACTGCGCTGACATCTGCTGCATCTGTAGTTGCCTTAGCAAATCTCGCAGACTGCCAAGGTCAAAAGCTAATTATGTATGTGTCAAAGGCAGACATTGATGGAAGCACCATCCGAAATGTCCTTTTAATGGTAACTGATAATCCGGAGACAGGAATGACAATATAATACATCTCCTGAACTCTCCAAATCACTGGCAATCACTCCTGCTGTGTGACATTATTTAGCATAAATATTGGCGACATGGAGACATTTACAGCGGGATGCAATGAATGGAAAATACCACACTGAATATATACATATATTACATTCCAGAAATTGTACAGTATATGTATGTGTGTGTGTGTTTATATGTGTTAAGCGCCCCCCCCCCCCCCTGTGGTGCGGCAGAGTCCCGCAAGGTTCAATATTGGGACCCTCCTTGTTTAATATATTTATTAATGATATAGGAAGCGACATAGTGAGTAAAATTGCAATATGACATGAAATTGAGCAAGAAAATTAACTCAGGAGAGGATGTGGATACACTACAAAGTGACTTAAATAAACTGGAAAGGTGGACAATGCAGTATAACATTAATAAATGTAAAGTAATTCATTATGGGAACAAAAATGAACAAGGTACTTATAGGCTAAATGGAGTTATTATAGGGAATTCTGCTGTAGAGAAGGACTTGGGGGTCATCATAGATGATAAATACCGGGTTATTACCTGGTAACGGGTTTTCCTCTACTCCGCCATGGCAGCCATCATGTATGGGTTTCTCCCTGCTGGGTAGTGCTTTTGGAAAGGAAAAAAAGACCTCTGGATCCTATAAGAAGACTCCTCCTCCATACACCAGTGTCTTTATATTTCTTCAGCTTTAAAATAAACGAACATCATTATTCCACGTAACATACCATTATTTGGGGTGGGAAATACCGCTGCCATGGCGGAGTAGAGGAAAACCCGTTACCAGGTAATAACCCGGTATTTCCTCTACCTCCGCCATGGCAGCCATCATGTATGGGTCATACCCAAGCAGTACCGTATTTCATGGGGAGGGTATACTCACGTATAACACAAGAACAGGCCACCGGCCACTTAATTCTCAACTTAAAGAAGAACGTTTCTTCACGTCTTAGTTTACTGCCGCGCTCAGGATCTTCCTCCCAAACTTGGCATCTGCAGAGGACCAGACGTCCACTCTATAATGCTTTGTAAATGTGTGGGCTGAGGACCATCCTGCAGCCTTGCAAATCTCTGTTAGTGACGCAGATTCCTTCTCTGCCCACGACGACGCCATTGATCGCGTTGAATGCGCCTTAAACCCTTCAGGCGGTTCCTGCTGCCTTATGATATATGCTTGTCGAACACAGCTTTTGATCCATCTTGATAGGGTTTGCTTAGAGGCCCTTTGCCCCTTTCTTTCTCCTTCTGATATTATAAAAAGGTTGTCGACTTTACGAAACTCTGCCGTCCTTTGTCTGTAAATGGACAGGGCTCTAACCAAGTCCAGACAATGCAACCTGCTTTCTTTACTGTTTGTAGGGTTTGTACAAAACGTCAGTAATATGATTTCCTGATTGATATGGAATTCTGACGCCACCTTCGGTACAAACATTGGATTTGTCCTCAAAACTACTTTATCTGTATATATCTTGAAGTATGGCTCCTTTATCCATAGTGCTTGGAGTTCCGATACTCTACGAGCTGAGGTCATCGCCACTAAGAACAACACTTTCCATGACAAGAATTTCAAGGCCACCTCTTGTAGTGGCTCGAAGGGTGATTCTGTTAGGACCCCCATCACCAGGTTCAAGTCCCATGATGGTATCAGACTCCTCACCCTTGGCTTAATTCTTTTTACTGCCTGCATGAACCTTCGTACATATCTGTTCTTGGCTATGTCCCAATCCAAGATGCATGATATAGCGGAGACTTGTACTTTCAAAGTACTTGGGGATAGGTTCAACCGAAGGCCTTCCTGTAAAAATGACAGTATGGTGACCACACTCCGAGGATTCTTACTATTTTCTTTCGCCCAAAAAGCATACTTTTTCCACACTCTATAATATACTTTCATGGTTACCGGCTTCCTCGCCTTAAGCAAAGTATCTACTACTCCTTCACTGAATCCCTTTGCTTTCAAGCTTCTGCTCTCAGCAACCAGGCCGTCAGTTTCCACGACACCGGCTGCGCTTTGAATACTTCTCCTTGTACTAGTAGATCCTTGGTCGACGGTAGTCTCCACGGATCGTCCACTGCCAACTTCTGTACCGTATTGAACCAGGCTCTGCGAGGCCAGTATGGCAGGATCGTTATTACTTCGATTTCTTCTCTCTGTAGTTTCCTCAGTAGCCTCTGAATCATCGGTATTGGGGGAAAAACGTAAGCTCTCTCCATGTTCCAAGGCACTGACAGTGCGTCTACTTGTTCCGCCAGTGGCTCCCAGAACCTGGCAAAAAACCTGGGTACTTTTGTGTTTCCTGCCGTTGCCATAAGGTCTACTTGTGGACGTCCCCATCTTTTCTCCAGGTCTTCGAATACTGTCTGGTTGAGACCCCATTCTCCTGGCAGGCATTCTCTTCTGCTTAATTGGTCGGCCACTACATTTTCTTTCCCTGCCAGATATACTGCTGTGATGTTCAGAACCCGACCTTCCGCCCACTCGAACAATTTTGCGGCCACCTCCATTAACGCTCTGCTTCGTGTACCCCCTTGCCGATTCACATAGGCCACTACTGCCTGATTGTCGGACCTGATGATTATTTCTCTCCCTTGTAGTTGATCCTGAAACCACCTGCAGGCTCTGACCACTGCCTCCATTTCCCTTAAGTTGGAGTGGGCCTCCCTCCAATCTTGCTGCCATTTTCCTTGAGCCACTTGATGATTGAAGGTTGCTCCCCAACCTGTTTCGCTGGCGTCTGTGGTCAGTGTAACCTGCTGCTTCATGCCAAAGTATCTTCCTGCCACCAATCTGTCTTCTGCCGCCCACCATTCCAAGTCTTGTCTGGCCTTTGTGGACAGGACTATCCTTTGGGACAAGTCTTTTGAGTTTTTGTTCCATTGAAGATGAAAACAGCTTTGTAGTTTTCTTGTATGAAATCTTGCCCACGGGACTACTTCTATAGCTGCTGCCATAAGGCCTAGTACCTCCATGCAGTCTCTTGAGGACACAATGCGTCTTCTTTGTAGACTTTTTACTTGCCGCACTAGTTTTTTTCTTCTGACTTCTGTCAAGGAAATATTTAGTTCTTTTGTATTGACTACTACCCCCAGGTATGTCCGCTCCTGAGCAGGAATTAGCTGGCTCTTTTTGTAATTTATTAACCAACCGTGTTCCAAGAGACACTGTACCACCCTGTCTGTGTGCTCTTGCGCCTTCTCCTCGGAATCTGCGACTATTAAAATATCGTCGAGATACGGGAACACCCTTATCCCGCTCTGCCTTAGTGCTGCTATCAGCACGACCAGTACCTTGGAGAAAGTTCTCGGTGATGTAGCCAGACCGAATGGTAGGGCGTTGAACTGATAGCTTGTGCCCATCAGCCTGAACCTCAGATATCTTTGATGGCTTATGCAGATTGGGACGTGCAAATAGGCGTCTTTGAGATCTATCGACGTCATGAAGTCTTTTTGACTTAGATCTAGTATCACCGATTTGATACTCTCCATTTTGAAGGATTTCACCTCTATGAACTGATTGAGTCGTCTCAGATCTAGTATGGTCCGAAATCCCCCTGTCGCTTTTTTTACTAAAAAGAAGCGGGAAAAGCATCCCCGAAATTCTTGATCCTCTGGAACAATGCTGACTACTTCTTGTTCCAGCATTTTTATGTAAGCTTGCAAATAAGGCTTTTCTCTCCACCCTGTTTTTGGGAACCGGAGACTGAACAAAAAACTCTCCGGGCACCTTGTTGAACTCCACTTTGTACCCGGAGGATACTACCTCTTGGACCCACTTGTCTCCAGTGGTCCTGGACCAGATGCTTGCAAATTTCAGTAGTCTGGCCCCCACTGTCTGTGACCTGACGTCACTGTGCCTCCTTCTTGGAGGAGAATTTATTCTCCCTACTTCTTTGGGCACGAAAATTGCCCCTTGAGATCCAGGATCCCCTTCTGTAGGGCCTTCCTGGTCTATACGCCCGTGACTCTCTGTAGTCTTGGGGCTGAAATCTTCCGAACTTGGCTGGAGGTACCCTTCCGCCTCCCTTATCCTGAGGGAGCCAAACAGACTTCCCTCCTGAGATCTTAGCCACTAGTTCGTCCAACTGTTTACCGAACAAGTAGTCTCCTTGGAATGGCATGGACAGGAGTTTATTCTTGGACTGTACGTCCGCTGCCCATGGTTTTAACCATAGGGCCCTCCTTGTCGCGGCTGTTGCTGCCCCTGCTCTGGCCGCCAGCCTCACCGCATCCATTGATGCTTCGCAAACAAACTCCACTGCAAGCTGTACATCTTGTACAATTTTTAACAGCTCCGAACTTGCGAGGTCATCCAGAATATCCCTTTCTAATTGCTGACACCAGCCTCTTATTATTCTGGATGTTACTGCCATTGCTGACGCTGCTTTCAGGGAAGCCCCTGAGATTAAGTGTTGCTTCCTTAGGCCCAGCTCGATTTTCCGATCCATAGGATCTTTAAAGGCGTTGGCCTCCTCTAGTGGCAATGTGGTCTTCTTTGACAACCTCGCCACTGCCGCATCCACTTTAGGTGCTTCCTCCCATGATAGTACTTGCGTCTTGTCAAAGGGGTACATTTTGTTAACCTTCCCTGGAATAGCCACTCTTTTGTCTGGCTGTTTCCATTCTTCGGTTATTATATCCTTCAGCGTTTGTGATAAAGGAAACGTTTTACTTTTCTGTTTTCTATCTTTAAAAAGCATTTCCTGCAAGCTTATATCCTCTTGTTTGTCCTCAATATTTAATGCTTTGTAGATACGAACCAGAAGGTTGTCAACCATGTCGGCATTAAAGTCCGCATCCGACCTATCCTGCCCTGGATCATCCTCCTCTCCATCATCTAAGTCACCACCAAGCATATTGGCACTGGTCGACTGACCCGCTGTATCATCCATATCCTCATTTAGCACATAACTCTTCCGTTTAAAAGGCGTTTTACCCGGATCCTCCTTAGGTGCAAACGTATCTGCCAGAGCTGTTTTCAACATCTGTACCAGGCTCGCCATTTGAGCCGGGGGAAACAACTGAGATGCCTTACAGCCATCACACACAGTCCCCACGTGCTTATCTGGTAGCGTCTTGTCACATGTTGCACATTTGCTCAGTGCAGATTTCTTCTGCTTGCTTTTCCCCTTATCTTTGCTAGACTCAGACCTAAAATGACAACCACCAACTAGTCACTATAAACCAAATCAACTTTACACACCACGTGGACACCCTTACACCCTCACGCTGCTCACCCAGCTTTTCCGCCAGACTGCCTGTCTTCCTCCATAATCCAGTACCAAGAAAAAAAACTTTTTTTACATGAACCATAGATAGATACAACTCACCTTGCTGCCGCACAACGCTGAATGTCTCCAAGTCCAGGCCACCAAGAACGCTAGCGTACACCTCTGTACCGCTCCACAGACCGAGTCCCGCTCCCGATCACCCAGACCTCAGATCAGCGTGACACTGAACACACGCCGGCAACACAACTAATGACGCGCCGGAAGTCGCGCCCTGATGACGCGCTCTGAGGCTACGTCACGCGCACTACCCGGCGTCCGCCCTTCGCACAGAGTTAGGGCAGGAGAGCGCGTGCAGGTTTATTTAGTAAGTAACGCTCCCCTGGACGCCGCCGCTCAGCTACCCCATGGGGCCCGCATTTGGCATAATGAGCGCTCCTGCTCACCTTCTCTCCTGCATGAAACCATAGCAGCTGCAGGGAGCGACAGTCTGCAGCGTGAGGTGAGCTGGTGTCCACACACATGCACTACCCGGAAAGGAAAAAAAGACACTGGTGTATGGAGGAGGAGTCTTCTTATAGGATCCAGAGGTCTTTTTTTCCTTTCCAAAAGCACTACCCAGCAGGGAGAAACCCATACATGATGGCTGCCATGGCGGAGGTAGAGGAAATTGGGTAATAGTGCACACTGCTCAAGTGCAGCAGCAAAAGCAAACCGGACACTGGCATGCATTAAAAGGGGAATGGATTCAAGGGATGCCAATGTGATAGTGCCTCTTTACAAGGCATTTGTGAGACCACACTTGGAATACTTTGTTCAGTTTTGGGCACCGCACCTTAAAAAGGGCATAAATATATTGGAACAGGTACAGAGAAGGGCGACTAAGCTAGTAAAAGGTCTCGAATCACTAGAATACAAAGATAGGTGTTAGGAGTTGCTTTGGACAGCACGAAAGTATAATTGCTGGAGGCACAGACAGACAGAGGCAGGATCGATGGAACTCACTGCTTTATCGTAGATCAGGAACAGGTACACGGTACAGGATACAATTACAGGAACAGATGCAAAAACACGATTACAGGACTCAGGATACAGGACAAAAACAGGATTACAGGACTCAGGATACAGGACTCAGGATACAGGACATGGCATAAGAAAGCTCTCAGCAAACTAACAGGAAGCTAACTAACAGAGAACTATCAAAGGCCCAGAGCTCAGGGCCAATGCCTCTTTTAAAGGCAGCCCAGACCAATGGCTGCAGCACATAGAGACAAACCCACAATTATTCACATGTGCTGCAGCTGGGGATGGCACTCTGAGAACAGCCCAGCCCAGCTGATTACACCAGCTGGGACTGTCCTCAGAAACCACAACCCTGCATGCAGGGCCAAACAGCAGCACCCCTGGCCACACAGAGGTACTGCAGGATGCAAATAATAACATCAGCACCTCTGAGTAACCAGAGGCACTGCAGACCACACAAGACCCAAATGGCAGTGCAGACATAACAATAGGTTACCCAGGCTGAATATGTTTTCTTTTCACTGGAGAAACCGAGGTTGAGAGGTGATATGATTAGTATTATTTATTTATTTACAGTTTCTTATATAGCGCAGCGTAGATGTGGTACCTAAATATGATAGGCTTGTTCAAATACAGGTTTGAGAATCATATGATGGGAGATGATTGGTCACTAACAGGCCTATACTTAGGACACGCCGGCATGTACTGAGGCTCAAACAAAATAAATTCCGTACTGCATTAAGAAGAGGATTCTTCACCATTAGAGCAGTAACATTCTGGAACTCATTGCCGGTGGGGTGGTCACAGCAACTACTGTTAATGAATTTAACTCAAAACTGGATACATTTTTGGCCACTAAGGGAATCCTATAGATAGGACTTACTCACGTCAGAAGTTACAAGTCAGATCGGTTGACCTCGATGGACTAACGGCTTTTTTCAGCCTTAATTACTATGTTACTATATATACAGTATATATATATATTGACAGTCTCTTATATAACAAATCTAATTCTGTTGCGCTTTACAATTGGAAACAACGGTGATAAGACAAAGCTTGGTAACAACTGAAAGACAGACCCCCAGTGGCCCCACTGTCTGGGGGCCCCTACCTCCTCTTGGGGCTTTAGTGTATTTTCTACACCGCATTGACATTATTAATCTGGTATATTATCATCCATGCACTAGCTGTATTTACTGTATGTAGTGCACTCTTTAAGGGTCAGCTCTGTGGCAGCTGCCCCCCCCCTCTCTGGAGATTAGCCACACCCCTAAACAAGGGTTCCTCCTATCACTGCATTTCCCGGTGGGTCCTTCACGTCTCAGTCTGACACTGGTCAGGAGGATGGGAAAGTGAGAGAGAAAGTAAGTGAGCATGTATGTGCTGTACAATGGGGGTGTTATTGGATAGCAGAGGTTTATAAAGGTTTTTTGTGGGCAGTTCTGGTATGTGATAAGCTGCCTGAAGATGGGAGATCTCTGGAAATGCTTGAAGGTTTGGAGACTAGAGTCTTATTGTGTGGAAGGGCATTACACAGAGTGGACGAAAGTCCTGCAATGTTGAATGTTAGAGAAAAATCAGTGCGTATGAGAGATGTGTACAGTATCTTGGAGGTTATTCTGGTTGGTGCGTAAATTTCCGAATTATTTCGATGTCCGCTGTGCGGACATCGTACGAAAAAACGCCCACCGGTCCTCCGCATTCGGATGGACTCACACTTTAAGAAGAGGGCGTGTTTACGGACGACATCCAAGCCTTGCGTGTGCGGTGGACACACACATATTCTGCACGGTCTTACAGCGTCAGAACTGACGGGAACCTGCCCGTACGCACCGATGCGGTGTATTAACGCAAAACTCACCACTATTATCTGAACTCACAAATTGGTCACATGACTCACTTATATTTATATTAGTGATAGCAAGTTCTGTCCATTGCTTGCAGTGTAAATGTGTGTAAAAAATGCAGCCGTGCTTTCAGCATAGATTTGTGTATTTTGTAATGGCCCATTTAAGCTGCAATGGTTCCAATTGAAGCAATGACAAGAGTGTAATTAATGAGTAGTGTGTAGAGGAGTGGATTGTATTGTGTTAAGCTGACATTGGTTCAGGTGCGGCCGTACTAATTGGGCGATCCAAATGCCTAGCGCATGACCGATTGGTGTCCGCAAAGAAATACTTGCTTATGGACACCGCATATTTCTTGCCTTTTGGTTCGTTTGCAGTCGGTGTTCAGTCCGAATGTACGCGTACCAGAATTAGTGCACTCCCTCGTGTACGCCCATGTTAACGCCCAGTTTAGCCCACTTTGAAACTACGCCCCTGTGTACTTCCGAATGATGCCCATAATACACCCATATCTCCACGCATGCGCAGACAGCTAAAAAACGCCATCCGAAAGAATTCGGGGTACTTGTTTCCTATCTGGGCGCCCAGGTTTTCTACGTACGGCACCGTAATGAAATCGGATCGCATCGCATCGTACACATACACGATATTGAACGATGCGATGCGATGCGATCCGATTTCCCATAGGAAACAATGTGAAATGGCTCAATTTAGCCAAATTCTCATAGGAACAATAGTAAATGGGCCAAAAACACCCCTGAACATTGAAATGTCCCCCCCAAAAGTAGTTTAAACCACCCCGCCATCAACGTGAACCCGAAGCGTGGCGAGCGCAGCGAGCCCGCGAGGGGCAGCGGTACGCGTCCTCCGACCTTTTCATGCCCTACTATCCACGTCGGCGTGGAGTGAGAATAGAATAGTGTGGCGAGCGCAGCGAGCCACCGAGCCCGAAGCGTGGCGAGCGCAGCGAGCCCCGCGAGGGGACGCGGATACCTTCACAGTTATACGCGTCCCCTCGCGGGCGACGCGGACACCTGGGAAGCCCGCGGGGCTCGCTGCGCTCGCCACGCTTCGGGCTCGGTGGCTCGCTGCGCTCGCCACACTATTCTATTCTCACTCCACGCCGACGTGGATAGTAGGGCATGAAAAGGTCGGAGGACGCGTACCGCCGCCCCTCGCGGGCTCGCTGCGCTCGCCACGCTTCGGGTTCACGTTGATGGCGGGGTGGCGTCAACTACTTTTGGGGGGACATTTCAATGTTCAGGGGTGTTTTTGGCCCATTTACTATTGTTCCTATGATAATTTGGCTAAATTGAGCCATTTAACATTGTTTCCTATGGGAAATCGAATCGGATCGCATCGATTTCTCTACGGAGAATAGCATGGTGCGCAATTAACTTAGTGGGCGCCCAGATAGGAAACAAGTACCGAATTCGGAAAATTACGCATCGACCAGAATAAGGTCCCTTGTGAGGAGCAAAGAGGATGAGTGTGGATATATTTTGAAATAAGAGAAGAGATGTATGTTGGTGCAGTTTTGTTTATGGCTTTGTGTGTAAGTAAAAGTATTTTGTATTTGTACAGTAGAATACAGGTAACCAATGAAGTAACTGACAGAGCAGTTTTGCAGATGATGAATGGCTGGCTAGGAAGATCAGCCTCGCAGCTGCATTCAGGATGAACTGTAATGGTGAGAGTCTGTATCGGGGAAGACCAGTAAGGAGACTATTGCAGTAATCAATGCGGGAGATGATGAGAACGTGGATTAGCATTTTAGTGGTGTTTTGTGTAAGGTAAGGGCATATTGTGTAAGGTAAGGGTATACTTTGGATGTTTGTTAGATGTATGTAGCATTATTTTGAGACAGATTGAATGTGGGGAATTCAGATCGCCATCCGCAGGTTTCTGACGTATGGCGATCCGGCGGACTGGGATGGGACGTGGACGTGCAAGAGTCTCAGGCGCTCGCACGTCCATTGCCGAGAATGGGGCCCGCGATCGTGCCCAATTCATGTGGATGGCACAATCCGGTGGATGGCGGTAGTCGCGATGGGAGCCGGTCTGATGAGAGCGGCCCCATCTGTAGTACAGTTAAGAGTCAATGATGATGACACCTAGGCAGCTTGGGGTGTAGGATTGATTGTCATGTTTTTAACAGTGATAGTGATATCAGGTTGGTAAGTACACTTGGCTGTGGGGATATAATTAATTCTATTTTGAAATATACGGTTTGAGGTGGCGAGATAATATCCAAGATTAGACAGCAGAAATTGACACAGACAAATACAGATAGTGAATGGTCTGGGGATGATAGGTAGGTTTGAGTTTCCCCAAATTGATGCAATCCACCAATCAGACCTGTATGGTGAGTGGCCAGATGGAAGCTACTCCTTAGTAAAAAGCACATGGGAGCCCGCCTGGAGTTTGCCAAAATGCACTTGAAAGACTCTGCGATCATGAAGAACAGAATTCTTTGGTCTGAAGAGGCAGTGATTGAACTCTTTGGCAATCAGCAGTAAGAACTGGAAGACTAGTCAGGATAGAGGGAAAGATTAATGCAGCAATGCACAAAGCCATCCTGGATGAAACCCTGCTCCAGAGCGCTCTTGACCTCAGACTGGGGCGACAGTTCATCTTTCAGCAGGACAACGACCCTAAGCACATAGTTTGCAGTTTGACTCAAACCATACTTCTCAGGTGTGTAGGCAATTTTTAGTTGGTGTTGAGTACCGTTCCTCCTTAGAAAGATAGCTAGAACTCTATCCAAATATTTCCCACTGTTGTCAGACCTAAACACTTTTATTTTTAGGCCTGTTTGAGTTTCCACTAGAATCTTGTGTTCAGCAATTTTGCTGGTTACTTCACTTTGTGTTATTTAGAACTTTTTCTTCTTTTCCCATGATGTTTACAAGTTCAAACAACATTAGTGACTTGAACCATTTTTTCCTCAAAACCATTTGCCCGACACTAGCGGAATTGTCAGCTCACTCATGCCAGGCATCTCCTGCTGCATGGCGTATTGAGGCTAGATATATGAGGACACATCTGTAGCTCCTGAGTCCATGTACCAGCAATATTTGCTGAGTCTGCTACAATAAATGCTGACTCACTCTTTCTGTTATGCTTACATAACAAAGTAGCTCTTGGTTCACTTGCTCTACATTCCCATAACTTATTTCCTGTTTTGTGATGCTAGAAGCAATTGGGTTTTGTGCCCTTTGATAGCAGAATACAATTTTCCCAACAGGAATGAACTCTTAAAACTGCAGTAGCCTGGACTGTAAATATCTGTTGATTGCTTGACAACACATGACTCCAAAGCAGATAATACTTTGCAGCATTGCCATTGAAACCTCCTCATTGTCTATTTTTTTGACAGTTGAAAACCTGGTACAGTAAAAAAACAGCCTTGGGTTTATTTATCTCACTAAGCCTTTATCTTCATAAGAAATCTATAATATGCCACAGATTTTGTGTGCTGTCACCTTCTCATGAAAAATGGAACACATCTGATGCTCCACAGTTAAGCCAATTGTCCACATAGCTTAGTCATTTGGTTCAGGGTACTCCACAAGATCAGTGGTGACCTTCCAAACAACTTCATTAGCTTTAATTGCATCTGCATTTCGGGATCAGAAGTCTTCAACCGTGACCCAGATCCTTTCTACGCTACTGCACATGTGTGATGTCTACAGGCATCTTCAAGAAGATGTGCCACCTGAGCATCTGTGCCACATAACAGAGACTGTTCTGTGTGACAGGGAGTGTGCTATGTACTGGAGGTACCACAGACAGGTTACAGACTGCTTGATTTTGATATACATACATGGTTATAGTGTGGCTGCTACATCCCGAGGGGAAGAGCAGAACCGCCATCAGTGGGACTGCTGTTAATCCAGTCCTGGGCCCAGACCTCAAGGGGGACTGCATGGCAGCAGTGTGGATTGGAGCGCATTACAGGCTTCCATAGAGGCACAAGACCAGCAACATTTTGACTATGGAGCTGGCTGCAAGCCAATCAGACCCAATCAGGAGCGGCAGCACCCAGAACAGTAATTAGTGGGGGCTGCATGGGGAGTGGAAGGTGAGGTGTGAGAATGGGGGATTAGGTGGGGGCCCCTGCCTATTCTGGCAATCTCATATAGGGATGGCCATCGTTGTGATCATCATCGATGGTTGCTATCAATGTCGATAATACAAATTGGCAATGATGGCAGCATAATATGTAATTAATGACCATCGATTGTTGTTCCTACCAATTGTCAGCCATTTTATTTGACTGATTAGGCTGTGGGCTAATCAAAATCTGGGGGCAGGATTTCATGGGTATATGAGGCGGAGCTACTCTTTAGGAAAAAAAAAAGGTATATTTGGCTATGATGTGCCATCCGTGGAGGGGAATCCTCTGGTTCTCCCCCATCGCTGGCTAAACTATTCTACATAGGCCATAAACCATTGATGAATATGAATCATCGACGGTCGATGGCCATCTTTAGTCTCGGACCCTGCAAATTCTCATTTGCTGAGGAGGAATAAGTTCTGGCGCGCAAGCCTAATCTCATTCTGAATCAGTTTCTCTCATGTCGTTATACGTACAGCAGCAGTTATCTTAACACACGACTTAATAATATAATGAACTGCAGAACCCGAGATGAGGAGGAAAACGCTGAAACATTGATGCTACAGTCATTATCCGACCAATTGTTTATACAAGAAACCTGGAGGATTTTGCATTCGCTGAGCTACAAAGCCTCGTTCTGTGAAGTTCTCGCCTTTGTTTCTTAGTATTCTTTGAATGTGCTTTTAAGTTGTGGAAGCAGGTGGAAGTCCCCGAGGGAACTCGCTGATCAAACGTCATTTCTACCAGAGACGAGCTCTAAAGTCTGACAAACTCCTAGAACGTGCTCACAAAATGCCTTCTCAGAAGCAATTAGATGAGAATGAAGATGTAATGCCTCTTTCATGGGCCACTAATGAGACACTTGTAGTCGCTTCATCTTCATCAGCGTTAGATTCTAACAGTCTGATTGTATGCAGCTCTGGTTTGTTATGTACAGTGCAGGACGCACCTGCAGTGCAATAAAGCGCCATCTACTGTTATTGGCATAATTACGTTCTCATGCTTGGACGGTCACAGATGATGCGCCGTCGACAATCGCTGTCTGCTCATTACACCTCGTCATTGAAAATAGAGCTACAATATTACAGTACTGTATATTACTTTTTGATTGTTTTTCCCCTAGATGGTTATTATAGTGTATCACTAGTTCCCAGCTCATCAGACCAACATAGCAGTAACAGCGCCCGAACGGCGCAACACAATTGCTCCATCTAGTGGCCGCCGGCACACAAAGCATTTGGGGCCTGATTCAGACCTGCTCGCTATGCTGTGTATATATTCGCTGTTGGCCCCACCGCCCGAATCCCCTCACTAGCATAAGAGTGGATGCGTTCGATTACACATCCGCTCAGGTGTGTATGCCCACTCAGCACTTCCCGGACACTGCGGACTGCCCGCTCGGCCGCTGCACACACAGCCCCTGGGCGCTTCATACTGCCCAGACCCCACGCTGCCCAGGTACCACCTGCCACCCCGTGTATCCTTCCTAGACTGAGGTTGCCCTTAGGAGTCGGCACCCAGCATCCCTTGAACCGGCCCTGCTTCTGACCATGAGAGTAGTGTCAATGTCGAGTTTTATACACACCATTTTAGGATAGTATGGACGCCATTTTGGTTCGCAGAGTTGCGCAAATAAAGTATACATACCCGAGTCTGTGTGACAAAGTGGATCAGAAGCGCAGCCATACTATTACACATAAATTCACAATACCATATTTACACCAAATAAAATATAGTTAATTAAAGGTTTAGAGCACTACACATAGTTTAGTCAGCATTGCATACTTCTGTCTGTATAATGTTTGGTACCGTTATGTTCCGTTTCCCCTGCACAGTAGTCCGGTCATTGCGAATAACTCGCAAGTCATACGGTCCGATAATTATGGACAAAATCCATAATTCAAGGACTATTTCTGTTTAAATGTGTGTGACAAAAGAATCCAGTTATAACCGGTTCTTGCTGCTATTTACGACCCCTGACGACGATGCCAACACACAAAGGACTCCAAAGTTCACTCCCCCCCTGCACCTTTGCAAACCAGTTGTATTACTTTTCCCCAATCACTGAAGACTGAACATTCGAACCCTGACCAATAGGAACGGCCTTTGACCTCCCCCTCTTGACCCTATAAGTTAGGTGACCCAGGGCGGCCTTGGTCACTTTGGCACAGCTTCTTTCCCTGACCATTGACCGGGCTATAGTTCAATCTGAACATAGCGAGCTCCGACCGGACTGCGCTGCACTATTTTCCCTGATGGTAAACATTTGTATTCCCCTTTTATGTAATGTGGCTGATTATGATTGTATCTGTTTCTGCATCTTTGTAAGTGTTTTGGTACTTGTTTCCTATCTGGGCGCCCGCTAAGTTAATTGCGCACCATGCTATTCTCCGTATAAAAATCGGATCGCATCGGATACCACAAATACACATACATGATATTGAACGATGCGATGCGATTCGATTTCCCATAGGAAACAATGTTAAATGGATCAATTTACCCAAATCAGCATAGGGAAGAATGGTAAATGGGCCAGAAACCCCAAAAAAACCCACAGAGCAGTGGAATGTCCCCCCAAAAGTAGTTGACGCCACCCCGCCATCAATGTGAACCCGAAGCGTGGCGAGCGCAGCGAGCCCGCGAGGGGCGGCGGTACGCGTCCTCCGACCTTTTCATGCCCTACTATCCACTAGGGCGTGGAGTGAGAATAGAATAGTGTGGCGAGCGCAGTGAGCCACCGAGCCCGAAGCGTGGCGAGCGCAGCGGATACCTTCACAGGTAAACGCGTCCCTTCGCGGGCTTCCCAGGTGTCCGCGTCGCCATGGACACCTGGGAAGCCCGCGAGGGGACGCGTATAACTGTGAAGGTATCCGCGTCCCCTCGCGGGGCTCGCTGCGCTCGCAACGCTTCGGGCTCGGTGGCTCGCTGCGCTCGCCACACTATTCTATTCTCACTCCACGCCCTAGTGGATAGTAGGGCATGAAAAGGTCGGAGGACGCGTACCGCAGCCGCTCGCCACGCTTCGGGTTCACGTTGATGGCGGGGTGGCGTCAACTACTTTTGGGGGGACATTTCAATGTTCAGGGGTGTTTTTGGCCCATTTACTATTGTTCCTATGATAATTTGGCTAAATTGAGCCATTTCACATTGTTTCCTATGGGAAATCGAATCGGATCGCATCGCATCGTATACCATCGTACATCATCGAGTACCGAATCCGATGCGATGCGATCCGATTTAATTACGGTGCCGTACGTAGAAAACCTGGGCGCCCAGATAGGAAACAAGTACCAGTGTTTTAAAGTACTTATTATTGTTAGAGAATTGCATCACGTGTTACCCTGTGTTATTCCTGTTTCTGTAATCCCCTTTTGTCCATTAGGGATTAAATACACTATTTACGGAGTTCCTATCTCCTCACCTTTATACTGTGGTCCTGTCTATTATTCGCATCTAGCGATAAGGTATATTATGGACACTGTCCTTAAAGGTGTATTCGCAGATTAGAGTACTGCGAAGGGATCTCTTATTAATGCATTGGTTCTTCCGTGTATAATACACGATAAAGGTACGCTACGCTGCGCTACGTTTTGTTCGCACGTAGATAGGAATAAAGGGTACACAGGTTACGGACATAATACGTAACCTACGCTTTTCACTTATTGTTCTTTGATCATAATAAATCAGTATTGACAGTAGGCATCAGCATTGTCAGTTACATTCACCTATTCCATGCTGGGTCCATCTTGTGTCCACATGTCATACTCATGTAGCGTGTAACTAGGGCTAAGCGCCATAGACACTGTAGTCCTATTGACCACATACCCAGATCATGCACTCTCTAATAGTTGGCCACACCTCTGTGGTGGCTGGCCACACCCCCTCTGAGGACATGTCCTCAGTGCAGGGGGCCGGCGGCCATTTTCCTGTAGCCGTGTTCTGGAAGCCGCGGCCAGCGCAGGAGGGCTGCCTGTGCCTGGAGGAGGTGGATGGTGACCAGCGTGGCCCGCAGCCAGTGACTGGCTAAGCGGCCCGGGGGGCACATGGCACCCTGCCCCCCGGCCCAGCCCGCCCCTGACTGTCACATCCACAGCGTCCTTGTCCTATACAAATGATTATACAAAACTTTTACTACAGTTATTTCATCTGCTGTTCAAAAACATATATTGTTGCTACAACAATGATCTGTTCCCTAGCGATAAATATATTTCACATTTCAACTAATTCAACTCATTGTGAAACAGTGATTCACTATCCTACGCAACAATGAGTATTAATCTGCGCCCAGCATCGTTAATCAGCTCGCAGAGTATTGTTAATATAAGGATCTTACAAGAGCCAACGACCATTCTCATTGCCTGTGGAGCAGCATAATACATTTGTCATATTGGGGGAAAGAAATGAGAGAGGACAGATTTCAGGCCTATACAGGGTCCTTACTATTGGGGATCATAATTGGACATGCTCCGGCGCACAGATTTTCAATTACGACCGGAATATAAAATAAACCTGGGACCCTGGCGCAGAAGAGAATATAGCTCATCTCAGCAATTACTACATAAACTTTTCATTGGAGAACGATAAAGTACAGTACCAACCAATCAGCTCCTGTCAATTTTGCACAAACCCAGTGATTTACATAGAAATATGATGGTCTGGGGTCTTCACATGCTAGCTGCACAGCCCCAACTCTCCCTACAGTGCTACACATCCTAGCTACACATCCCCAACTTTCCGTACATCCTAGCTGCACAAACACATGTCTCCCTACAGTGCTACATGTCCTAGCTGCACAGCCCCAACTCTCCCTACAGTGCTGCATGTCCTAGCTGCACAGCCCCAACTCTGGCTACAGTGCTACATGTCCTAGCTGCACAGCCCCAACTCTCCCTACAGTGCTGCATGTCCTAGCTGCACAGCCCCAACTCTGGCTACAGTGCTACATGTCCTAGCTGCAAAACCCCAACTCTCCCTACAGCACTGCACATCCTATCTGCACAGCCCTAACTCTCCTACAGTGCTACATGTCCTAGCTGCACAGTCCTAACACTCCCTACAGCACTGCACGTCCCATCTGCACAGCTCCAACTTTCCCTACAGTTCTGCACATCCTAGCTGCACAGCCCTAACTCTCCCTACAACACTGCATGTCCTAGCTGCACAGCCCCAACTCTCCCTACAGTGCTGCACATCCTAGCTGCACAGCCTCAACTTTCCGTACAGTGATGCACATCCTAGCTGCACAGCCACATGTCTCCCTACAGTGCTGCATGGCCTAGCTGCACAAACCCAACTCTTCCTACATCTCTGCACATCCTAGCTGAACAGCCCCAACTCTCACTACATCACTGCATGTCCTAACTGCACAGCCCCAACTCCACCTACAGCGCTGCATGTCTTAGCTGCACAGCCCCAACTCTCCTTACAGTGTGGCATATCCTAGTTGCACAGCCCCAACTCTCCCTACAGTGCTGCATGTCCTAGCTGCACAGCCCCAACTCTCCTTACAGTGTGGCATATCCTAGTTGCACAGCCCCAACTCTCCCTACAGTGCTGCATGTCCTAGCTGCACATCCCCAACTCTCCTTACAGTGTGGCATATCCTAGCTGCACATCCCCAACTCTCCTTACAGTGCGGCATATCCTAGCTGCACAGCCCCAACTCTCCCTACAGTGCTGCATGTCCTAGCTGCACATCCCCAACTCTCCTTACAGTGTGGCATATCCTAGCTGCACATCCCCAACTCTCCTTACAGTGCGGCATATCCTAGCTGCACAGCCCCAACTCTCCCTACAGTGCTGCATGTCCTAGCTGCACAGCCCCAACTCTCCTTACAGTGTGGCATATCCTAGTTGCACAGCCCCAACTCTCCCTACAGTGCTGCATGTCCTAGCTGCACATCCCCAACTCTCCTTACAGTGTGGCATATCCTAGCTGCACATCCCCAACTCTCCTTACAGTGCGGCATATCCTAGCTGCACAGCCCCAACTCTCCCTACAGTGCTGCATGTCCTAGCTGCACATCCCCAACTCTCCTTACAGTGTGGCATATCCTAGCTGCACATCCCCAACTCTCCTTACAGTGCGGCATATCCTAGCTGCACAGCCCCAACTCTCCCTACAGTGCTGCATGTCCTAGCTGCACATCCCCAACTCTCAGAGGCGTAACTAGAACTTTGTGGGCCCCATAGCAAAATTTATAATGGGGCCCCCCTAACTCAGGTCTCTACTAAAGCACACCGTTTGTGACCATCATTAGTGGGAACAGTACCAATGTGCCCCTCCAATAGATACTTTAAAAATAAAGAATGCACACATTATATAAGAAGGTGTGTGGCCTCGCCTCCAAGGGTAATGCCCCTCACACATTATGTGACACACCGCGATGCCATTAAACATTACGCGACCCACCGCAAATCCCAATACACATTGCGCAACACACCGCAAAGCCCAATACACATTACACAACACACCGCAAGGCCCATTACACAACACACCGCAAGGCCCATTACACATTACACGATGCACCGCAAAGCCCAATACACATTACGCAACACACCGCAAAGCCCATTACGCGACACACCGCAAAGCCCATTACACATTAAGCGATACAACGCAAAGCCCAATACACATTACGCCACACACCGCAAAGCCCTTTACGCGACATACCACAAAGCCCAATACACATTACGCCACACACCGCAAAGCCCAATACACATTACGCGACACACCGCAAAGCCCAATACACATTACGCGACACACCGCAAAGCCCAATACACATTACATGATGCACAGCAAAGCCCAATACACATTACGCGACAATTACAAACTTACCAATATGCTTTCTTATTCTGTTCCACGCGGCTCCTCTCTGCATCACAGGTGCGGGAGTAGGAGAGATCTGCGCACCGTCAACTTACTGCTGGGCATGGGGGGTGGGGGGGGGTGGGTCAAGTGTGCATGCTGCTGCAGGGCCACCAAAAGATGGCCCACATGGGACTGGTGTCTCAGGCAGTATTGTGGACCCAGATACAACAGGAGACTGCTGCTACTCCCCCCTAGTACTGTCTGCTCTAGCCTCAAGCAGCGCTGCAGCATTTTGAATTTGCCGCTCTCCTGAAGTAAATCACAGCTCACGGATCAGCAGCCAATCAGCCTTCTGATCCGTGAGCAGTGATTAGTTAATGGACAGCGGCAGATTTAAAATGCTGCTGCGCTGCTGCGTTATCAGTCACTATAAGTTTGTTCACTAGTGGGGGGTGGGGGGGGGGCACGGGGAGTTTTGCCGGGGACCGCAGAGGGTGTAAGCGGTGGGTAGATCAGCGGCAGCGTGAGGCTGGGGGAGGTGGTGGCCGTGGTGAGCGGCTGTGCGTCTCTAAACACAGCCACTGACCACCATACTGCACTGCCAGGCAGGATCCCTCTCTCTGCCGCCACGCGCTGTCAGTCCCCACTGCCTGCCTGCGTCAGCGTGTCACTGACTGTCAGAGCTAGGCAGAAGGCAGCAGCGCTACTACAATCTCTCCCACACAGTGCTTCTTCCCTTCCTGTGGGAAGAGATACATAGACATCAGCGCCCCCCCCCCCCCCCCCGCCCCCCGCTCAGCTTCTTTCCCTCCAGCAGCTAGCAGCTTCACACACAGACATGCAGTTGCGGCGGCCGCCGCTCTCTAAAACAAAAATTCTTAGCACAGTGCAGGGGAGTGCTAGCTGTCCATCGGGCCCCCCCAGCCGCCGGGCCCCATAGCAGCTGCACCCCCTGCACCCACGGTAGTTCCGCCACTGCCAACTCTCCTTACAGTGCGGCATATCCTAGCTGCACAGCCCCAACTCTCCCTACAGTGCTGCATGTCCTAGCTGCACATCCCCAACTCTCCTTACAGTGTGGCATATCCTAGCTGCACAGCCCCAACTCTCCCTACAGCGCTGCACTTTCTAGCTGCTCAGCTCCAATTTTCCTAGGTCGGGAACAGTCGGGCAGCATCTGAGTGATTGCTCAGATGCTGCCCGGCATTAGACTGCGCATGCGGCATTAGACTGAATTGGTCGGTTTCATGGGTGGTGCAGAAGGGGAGCATGGCAGAGGTGCAGACGGGGAGCGGTGTGGAGGTGCTGCACTGAGCGGGCAGGCAGGCGTTGCGGGGCATGGCTTGCGCAGTGTGACCTCTGGCATCAAGTCACACTGCACATCACAATCCCGGGATTGACCACCAAACTGTGGCAGCTTGTAACTCCCCACTACCTGCATGCACTGCTAAACTTAATGCCCCTCGTGTCTCAAGGCCGCATCCCTCTAGAATGTAAGCTCCCATGGTCAGTGTCTGCCCTATGTCTGTCCAATTGCTCTCACCCTTATATTTCCATGTCATGACTTAGGCAGGGTTGCTTCTGGGTCATAACCAGGCACAGTGGGTGTGTCCGCCGACGTTTTCAACTCTCCATGGAAAACACTCTCCCTTCCTACATCCCTGATCTTTCACAAGCTTAGTGTTACGATGCCCACTGGGGTTCAGGGAGTGACTGCTGGCTGATGAAGGCAGGAAGTCAGGCGTGAGCCCGTAGCCGGGACCGCCGGTTAGGATGGCCACAGCGGATGCTACTCTAACTCTGTTGAGTCCCTGAGGCAGATGGTAAACCCCTGCAGAGCTAGGCTTCACCTGTGGCCGCCGCGTCCGAAGGAGCGAGTTAGGCCCGCTCCGACCCCGATGCAGCTAGGTCTTAGGAATAGACAAGGGGTAGACGATCACCACGGGGTACCAAAGAGGACCACTAACTACAGGGCCTAGCTGAGAGTTGAGCCCTGACTGCCGGCACCTGGCCAAACTGGGATGCGACCAAGTCGCAGACACAGGAGTCCCTAGCAGGATACGCCACAGGGACGACGACTCCCCAAAGCACGGATAACGAAAGGAAACACTCCCTGCCTGAAAGATACTACAGATGACTAAAGGGAAAAAGAACCAGAGATAAAGAGTGATAGAATAACTTGGTGATGAAAATAATGAGCCCACGGTGGGCCACTGGATACGGAAGGACAGATAATAAAGAGCCCACGGAGGGGCACGGGCACTGGATATAGAGATAAAGACCAAGGCTCCACTGGAGCACTTACGTGACCCACAAGTAGATGGAGAGTATGGGCCAAGCTCAGGATCAGGCTGAAGCTGGACACTGGCTAACGTAGGACACCGGCTGAAGCAGGACACTGGCCGAGGACTAGGAAGCCCCAGTGACCCGAGAAGCGTGCTAACCGCAAGCTGTGCAGAAAGCTGAGAGCTATGAGAAGCTAAAGCTATAACCGGCGTCTGTGCCCAGCAGACGCCGGCTATTTATTTGATCTTCGCGCCGCCTGACTAACGTCAGGCGCGCGCGTCTGTGGCCGCCGGGCGGAAGCTCGAGGACGTTGCCTGGTAATGTCCCGACGCTCTGTGTCAGAGTGAGGCTTGGGACGCTGCCTGGCAACTTCCCCGGCCACGTCACTCTGTGCCGCATCCACCGTCTGTCCGGGTGTATTGCAGCCCGGA
This sequence comes from Crinia signifera, assembly GCF_055691185.1. NCBI lineage: Eukaryota > Metazoa > Chordata > Amphibia > Anura > Myobatrachidae > Crinia > Crinia signifera. Next base: position 23,986,637 of record NC_139219.1, on the reverse strand, counting down.
CGGCGGCGTGCAACACTTAGTCTTCTGCCCTCACTATGTTACTGTCTCCCCAAGTCAATAAGGACAGGACAAGAATTGAGATGAATTTCTACGTGGCTCTGGATAAACAGTATAAAGTAAACACCATCAATAAAATATTAATGAATCTTTAGTGATGCATGATCTCATTTCTCATTACAAATGTTGCTCATTAGCCGTCTTGTCTCTGTATTAGCAGCGGTATCATTTATATTCATTCAACAGCAAAATATCATCAAGAAGAAGGGGCACCTGTGATCACATTACCCTGTGTCGGGCCATGTAAACAATGTACATTTCTACTACGCCCAGAGACTGGGAGCCGGGAGATTATACAGATATATTCTCATTTATCTGTACAGCTCCACAATGAACAATCCATTATAGGAGACAGTAAGCCTAAAACATTTCACAAACAAATGTGACCACAGCCTCTCTGTGTTATACCTGAGATTTGCTTCTACCCTACGGTTTGGGACTGCTGGGTATTTACAAATTTGAGCCAATGTAAATCACTGGTACTCCCTGACTGCCGGATTGGGTGTATAAAGCCTTATTTCTCACACAAAGCTCCCATAAAACCAGGACATTTAAGACTTTGGGGCAGATTCTCTAAGCTTTAAAAGTGATAAAATGGAGAGTGATAAACAGGAAGCCAATCAGCTCCTACCTGTCATGTCACAGACTGTGTTTGAATAATGTCAGGCAGGAGCTGATTGGCTGGCTGTTTATCACTCTCATTTTTATCACTTTTGAAGCTTAGAGAATCTCTCCCTTTATCAAAATAATGATTCCCAAATTTTCTCCCTTTCGTGGTCCCCTGCAAAGGTGTTTTTAACATCTCCTTTTTTTTCTTCCAACAGTGTACTCCCACCTTACAGTGTGCTACTCCTGTAATGCGTACCTCCACAGGTTACACACCCTGCCAGCAGTGACATAAGCAGTGCCCCCCAGCTGGTTGCCTCAAATGGTCCCCCTGCGGGCAGGATGTGCTTCACGTGGATCAGTTGCGTAACTATAGCACAGCAACCCCCGCGGTCACGGGGGGCGCTGTGCATATGGGGATGCCGGGGGGGGGGGGCTGAGGTGCTATAGTAATCCCCCCATCCCCCATCCCCCGCATGCTTACCTGTCCGCGCGTCCCGGCTCCCCTCCTGGCTTCAATCAATGCTATGGAGACAGACCACGATAAAATGGCCGCCCCATAAAGCAGACTTCTCTGAAACTGTCTGCGTATGGGGGTGGCCATTTTATCGTGGTCCGTCTGCATCGAATTTATTGAAGCAAGGAGGGGAGCCGGGACGCGCGGACAGGTAAGCATAAGGCAATGGGGGGAGGGGGCACGGGGGGCAGGCACGGGGGGCCGGGCGGACGGACGGGCAGGGAGGGGGGGCACCCCCCCCATTAACGGCCATCCGTTAATCCGCTTTCCCATATCTGCACTGTGTCCTTGTATGGCTCATCTCCCACGGTGTAACCTTCGTAGTGCCCCCAACATGGCCGCCTCATCAGGTACACTTGTGGATGGGATGAGAAATACATGGACCTGACTGTCTTATTGGGACCCTACTCTACACTGCAATCACCCCATTTCGTCTAAGGGTAACCTATTCCACCCAGGGTAATCCTACGCAGTGCACCCAATATGGCTGCCTCACCTGTTACCTTGTTACCTCATGGAATTTATTATCCAAAATGTCTGCACCAACACTACATTGTGCCTACTGTGTTCTCAGGGCTTTCTGTTATGTCTGTGTGACTTGTCTATTGCTGTATTCCCAAACCCTATGTATTATGTGCAATGTTTGATGTCTGTAAAGCGCCTTGTGTCCTGCCGGAGAAAGAACGCTATATAAATAGCAATTATTTATCAATGAAAGACTTGGGGCCCATGACACATCGCTAACAACCGTCGTTCACTTTCTCCCTTCAAGGGGAAAGTGAACGACCACTTATTCAGAAGGACGGCAAACGATGCTGGACTACGGATGATGGACGATGTGCAGGCTGAACAGTTCCGTTCACCCTGTACGATGTTAACGACCATAGCCAAATTGACCTGCACGCATGGACGATGGCTATGGTTGTTAAAGATCTGCGGGTACGCGCAACGTCGGCCGTCGTCCATAGTGGAAAGCATACACACTAGACTATGCAAAACGATTCATGACTTGAACGACTCATTCAGGGTGATGAATTATAATGGAATTGTTCGTTGTTGTCTGCCTGACATTGTTGTGTGTGTATGGACCTTTATTGTATAGCAGGCTTCTAAGAGCTACAAAGAAATGAACGTGCAATGCTGTAGACCAATGGCAGACACACAGCAATTTCTAAGGTATAATGTATATTGATTTAAATTGAAACCACCATCCAGTGAGATGTATAAATGGTTTCTGCCAATTATTAAACACCGTTCTCGCTTGAGCCACCGCTCTGTGGCCTCTGACCTGAAAATATGGCCAGATGCCCACAGCATGGTGCCAAGGGAAAACCTAGGGGTGTTGGTGGTTTAGACACGTTTTCAGGGATTCCCTTAGCTGTACTGGTGCCCCTACAAATAGATACATTCTGGGGGTTATTCTGGGGGGTTATTCTGGTTGCGAATTTGCAGCCTTGGGAATCTACCAAACTGCCTTGCAAATGGTGCCCTAGCTGCGAATGGATTTTTGACACAAATGGTACAGTATCTTCCTCCAGATGAGAGTTTTTGGGTGGTCTCCCATCTTCTATCGCTGATTTCGGTCCCCCTCTTTGAGCGGATCCCGTCTTCACATAGGCCCTTATTCTAGTTGATTACGACGGATGCATATTTCGGACAGGAATCGAGTGTTCTTAGCCCCGCCTACCGTACGGATTGCTCACACCGTCCGAATGCGGTAAGACGCCGAGCCGTCCGACTCAATCAGAATAAGGGCCATGATGTTGCAGAATATATTTAAAAACCGCTGCTAGAATGATGATTTTACTACTAAGAACGAGGTACAGTATGTTTTAGTTTCCCAATGTGCCAATCATCTTATGACTCAAGGCAGAGGTATTACCGGATAACAATGGCCTTCGCTACCTGCTCGGCTGTGAGAGGTGCTGGCTAATTACAGATGAGTGTTTTCAATTCATCGCTGCTCATTTTCTGCTTATCTAGTTGACTTTTAAAGTGCACATATTTCGGTTTTAAGTATATTAAATTCATTTTATACAGAGAAAACATCACACCATTAATAATATGTCATTTTTATTGATACCATTAAGTACTAATTGAAACAGTAAAAGAGGGGAAAATATATTCTTATTGCGACCATAAATGTGCCTAATAATTACAGTACTAGACACATAAGTAGCATTAAATACCCAATAACGGCAAAAATGTTAATCAGTTATATTACATAGTGATATGGAAATATTACACAGGAGGTGTCAATTGTATCGTCATTGCTCTTCTGCATGGTTGAATTAACCCTTTTAGTATATATATCATCATTATATATATATATATCTATATCTATATATATAGATATAGATATATATATATATATATATATATATATATATATATATAGAGAGAGAGAGAGAGAGAGAGAGAGAGAGAGAAATATATATATGTATATCTATCTATATATATATCTATATATATATATAGATATATATATATATATATATATATTTCTATATATATATAGATATATATATCTGGTGTCCGTTTGTGTGTCTCTGAAACACTGTCATCTGAAGTGAAACTACATCTCTTTCTCTCTCACACATGCACAAACACAGAGGCAATCACAAGGTAGCAGACTAGCTTTTGGGGCATGTGCTTCAAGCAGGCTTACTAGTAAGTATGTATATATACATATATAACATAAAATGCTCGTACTGAAATAAAGAGAGTTGTGAGCTGAGTACCACAAGGTTTATAACACAACACCGTTTAATCACCTCCACCCGTCCGGGGCACCACCTGAGATCATGAACTCCCGCTGCCGCACCTGGGCCAGTTCACTTTATAAACATATCTGTCTCTGTTCCTCCAGGAGCTTCCTCTCCGCACCTCTTCACTTCAGCGGCGGTGATGGTATGAAATCACACACGCCATGCCCGAAAAAGACGTCGCTGGGACAGGATTCTCTGTGGAATTACTGTGCACAGCTATGCTAGAGGTGGAACTGAGTTCCCCCCGAACATTACAGCCCCCCCCCCCCCCCCCACACACACACACACTACTATCCATTCGCAAAATTCCGGGTAAATGGCCTCCAGGTCTTGTTTTCACAAGATATAAAGGATACATTCTCTGTTATCAAATACTTATTGATCCATACTCATACTCTGAGATTCAGCCAATCAGCGTGCGGCCGGTGTTTTCAAAGTTAGAAGCGATTCCCGTTTCGCCGGGGGGTGGAAAGCGCGTTGTTTCCAGGTCACTGCAGGGACCCTGGCAACATCATACTAAGCGCTGCAGGGACCCCAGCGCCGCATGGACCCCCCTGTCCGCTCCCCGCTGCACCCATAAGAAGGGGGGAGCTGGGGGAGTAACAATAGCGCCCGCATACCCCCGGTGCCTCCCCGCCGTTGCGGGGGCTATAGTTACGCCACTGGCTAAGCAACAGAAGTGGGCGGCACAGAAGTGGGCAACACTGGACTGATATGGCACACTTTGTAGTACACCAGAATGGATGGCACACTTAGCATCGCCCCTGGACTGATATGCCACAGATAGCATAACCCCTGGACTGATATGACACACTTAGCATTGCCCCTAGTCTGATACAGCACACCTAGTATCATCCCTGGACAGATAGAGCACATTCAGCATCACCCCTGGACTGATACAGCACAGATATCATCACTCTTGGACTGAAACGGCACACCTAGCATCATCCCTGGACTGATACAGTATGAATCATCCCAGGAATTATACGGCAGACTGGTCTCATCCCATGAATTATTCAGCACAGACGGCGGCACCCCTGTCCTGATACGGCAGTCTCGACGGCACACGTGGGATTATACAGCACACATGACAGCAATCCTGCAATAAAAACAAAAAGAGAAAAAGTTTTTTTATCCTTTTAATTAAAAAAGGCAGCTCCCCAGGAACTATTCGGCTGATTTAGCAGCACCTCAGAAATTATATGACACACTTGGCTCACCCCTGGACTGATACAACACCCCTGGGAACACTTAACTCCCATTGCAGTTAAAAAAACAAAACACCTTTTTTATTTTAATAAAAAAATGGGGGGCAGCACAGCTGGACTGATCGGGGACATTGGGCAGCACAGCTGGACTGATTCGGGGCAATCCTGTAGTAATTTTTTTTTCTCCAGAGAGCCCCTTAGTTGTCCCCCACAGCAGTCCCATATAACAGTCCCCCCATAGTAGAAGCCTTAGTAATGCCCCTTAGTAGTTGTACCCTCAGTAGTTTTCCACTTAGTATAGTTTCCCCCTCAGTAGTTCCCCCTTAGTAGATGTACAAAAGTTACTGCACCTTTGGTTCCCCCTTGGTAAATGTATTTTTAGATTCCTGATCTGTAGTTGTCCCCCTTAAGCAGCCCCCATTAAGTTAGGCAGCCTCTGTTAGTTTCCACATTAGTATGTTCCCCCATTAGTGTTACGGTGCCCATACACGGTTCATTTGCACCATTCGATGCAATGCGCGCTCCCGCGGGCATCTCATCGCACAGTACAAAAGGTACGTGCTGCACATAAATGTACCATCGGTAATCCTTATGCCCCAACACTTTAATAAACTTATCTAAACTTAACACTAAAATAAAGAGACAGACACAAGTGCTGGCGTTTCAATATGAATGTCAAATTTATTAATTGACAACTATTTATATTGATTTCTATAAAAGAGGGTGGCGGCCCTAAAGAACGGTCATAGAGAAAAAGGAGGGGTAAGATGACATCACACCATTCACACTTCGTAGGTGTTCAAACTCTCCCACGCAACCCACCCGTGCGGATGGTGTAGTCCATCCCCTGTCCAAGGGGCATGGGCTAGTAGCGTATGGATGACCGGAGAGCGCACCCCTCTTATCCACACATGACCATTTGAACAAGGACCGTTCTTTACCGCCACAGCCAAGCCTTAGGCTGCAGCACCGCCATCCTAATGCTCAGCACTACCAACTAAACAACAGAACCTCAAACTAAAAACCTCTAAATAAATCGTCCAGGAATATGGCCATTCCCTCAGGACTTAAATGGACACCGTCCGGCCTATACAGGGAACCCCGCTTATAGACAATGGAGTCATGCCTGATGACCCCACCGCTATTCGCCAACAGGTATCGCTGCACCGCAGCATTGACCTTTCTCCGTGTGCCATCCAAGCGGGGCCCTGACCTAGCATTCCTCCATACCTGCATCGGTATCATGGAGGACCACACTATTCGGCAGCTGGGAAGCGTCTGGGCTACAATGTGTAGGTCCCTGATAATAATCGACCTCAATTCCAAAGCAGTGCAACGGCCAAGATCGTTGCCGCCCAGGTGCAAAATTAGCACCTCAGGGACCCCAAAGTCCCGCACTGACCTCAGTAACAAGCCCTGCAATGCTCCCCAAAGCATGCCTCGCACACCCAACCATCTGACCATTCGCGCTTTCACGCGCAAACTCTCATCCAAACATGCACTCGCTTTCGAAGCCCAGTGGACAAACGAGTGTCCCATCACCCACACCGTCTTGTCGTCTCTGCGCCCTGCAAGATGTAAACAGGTTAGAAATAATCTTTCAATATCTCCCCGCACTCAGTCAGATCAAACACACTGGAGAGGGAGAAAAAGAGAAAGTACAACCGTAGCCGACCAGACCTTGAGGCACACTGCACAGAAAACCCCCGGAGTAAACTATCCAGGACGCCATGTCAAATTGGAATTAAGCCGAATCATGCCCCCGGGGGAAAGTGGACCACCTCAAGACTCCCGCTAGAGTGAGATGAGTACTTATGCGTCCAGTCGGCTACAGTCAGGCAGATGGACAGATGAGCCAGGCCGAATGTATCTGCGAAATGCTGCCGACCGCCAGCAGCAGCAGATGTGGCCGCCCCGATCCGGAAGGAGTGTGTACCAAACTCCTTCGGATCCAGGCCAAGTGATACCAAGGCACGTCCCAAAACATGGCAGAACTGGTACTTGGTCAATGAAGAACCATCCAAATGCATCAACCACGCCCCAGGGCGGTTGGGACGCAACAGAGCGTAGACGCTTGCCATCGCCACTGGGCAGACCCCTTCCACCAGGCATGGCTGTAAGGACACCCATTGACCTCTCCCAGCCTGATCCATCTTGGAACGCCGCACCCGACAGCAAACCAAGTCAACCTGAATTAATACATCATCTAACAACAGCGGTGCCGGTCAATGCCGTGATGCGGCCACCAGCTCGCCGACCCTGAAGGCCCCATGAAAAGCCATGGCATATGCCAGGCGGAACAGCTGGACCTCATAATCGGAGTGACATATGTCCCGTACCGCCCCCAATAAAGGGGGCAGCAGGGACAAGTCAATGGGCCTTCTGCTATCTGGAGCCACAGGGGAAGCGCGCCGCCAGCCTCTCAAGGCCCGAGACACTACAAAAGACAGACCGGGGTCCGATCTCCCATACAGCGATGAGAAGAATGACACACCGGCCAACAGCCGCCTCACAGCTGACACCGAATGCCCACCGGAGTACAAGCTCCATACAAATGCCATCATGACCTCGGTCTGTGTCTTACCTGCTTGGGATGCCGACATTCTGAATTGTTCCCATTCCAGCCAGCCAGCCTGGTAACAACGCAGAGTCCTAGGAGCAATAGCCCGCATGGCTAGTTCCTCCATGCCGGCCTGATAACCTGCCAAACATAAGGAGGACATGGCTCACCAACCAGGTCCGCCCCCGGAGCTAGTGACCGAAACCTAGCCCAGTCCTGCCTGGACAGTGCATCGGCTATCGAGTTGTCCACCCCGGGAACGTGCCTGGCAACAAAATGCAAATTCACCTGCAGGCACCACAACACCAAGCAGACGCACTACTGGCAAAGAGGAAGAGCTTTGTCTATTAATGGCCTGCACCACCCCCAGGTTGTCACACCAGAAGGTGATGTAGGCATCGCGCAGACGATCGCCCCACAGCTCCATGGCTACTACAATGGGGAATAATTCCAGCAGTAGCATATTCTTGGTAAGCCCCTCCTCTGCCCAGCCTTCTGGCCAGGTCGCGGCGCACCACGCGCCCTGCAGGAAAATCCCAAAACCAACCCCCCCCCGCAGCATCGGTAAAGAAGCTGTAACTCCTCACTACTGCGCCGGGGGGCGGGCCAAAGCAATACCCCATTAAAACTACGGAGGAAAACCTCCCAAACTCATAGGTCCCGCTTGACTGTGGCCTATTCGGCCCGGACATGGCCAGCTCTAATTTCTGGCAAAAGACACGACCCATGGGAATGACCCGGCATGCGAAGTGGAACAATCCCAGGAGGGACTGCAGCTGGCGCACCCGTAACTTGCCGGAGACTAAGGACTGCGAGATCGCCCCTTGCAGCCGTGCTAGCTTATCAAGTGGCAACCTGCAGCACCCGGCCCCCGTGTCTATCTCGATGCCCAAGAAAGATAGGCGCGTAGTAGGCCCCTCTGTCTTGTCCACCGCTACCGGGACTCCGAAATGGGCAAACAGTTGCTGCATTGTGTTCAGAAGAGCCCCGCAACGAGGGGAGTCCGCAGGACCAACGCACAGGAAATCGTCCAGGTAGTGGGCGACCCCCGTCTCGCCCGAACACTCCATGACACACCAATGCAGGAAGCTGCTAAAGCACTCGAAGTAGGCGCAGGACACTGAGCAGCCCATGGGTAAGCAACGGTCTACATAAAACCCAGAGGGCAGCTTAAAACCCATGAACCTGAAGGATGCAGGATGCAGAGGCAGCAGTCAAAATGCGGACTCTATATCGATCTTACCTAGCAGCGCACGCTCCCCAAAGCCCCTCACTATCACCAATGCTTCCTCGAAGGATTGGTACCACACCTGACACAACTCTGCCGGAATTGCATCATTCACTGAGGAACCCGGGGGATGTGACAGGTGTTGTCTGAGCCGGAATATTCCCGGCTCCTTCTTTGGCACCACCGGGGACAGGACCAGATCAGGAACCGGGGGCTCGGGGAATGGGCCCACCATCCCGCCAAGCTTGACCTCCTTCGCTACTTTTTCCCAGACTACTTGGGGCATGTCTATTGCAGATTTTAGGTTTCTCGGTGACCCAGATGCCACCTCCCCACGTATGGGGAGAAGGAATCCTTGCGAGAAACCTTCGGCCAGAAAAACCGCCTCCGCTCTAAGGGGATACCGCTGGAGCCAGCCGGCCAAGCGGTCGCCCCTGACAGGAGAAGGGGCCCTACTGAGGAGGGGCAGGGACGGGAGGAGCTCCGGCGTTCTGCCTGGGAGCCCCTCCCGCCACCTTGGACCGTGGGCAGTCCTTAACGGAATGACCACCCCAGCACTTAGAGCACTGGTGTTTGAACTTACAGCGGTTCCCTGCTGCGCAACCTGCCCCATTGTATGCAAAACATCTGCCCCCAGACTGACCTCCACCGGCGCCCCCGCGAAAGGATGAAGGAGCCTTGCGCGGAAAGGCCGGGGCCGCAGTGGCTGCAGCAGCCGAGGTGGTGGCGGGCGAAGTCGACGGCTTCTTACCCATCCATACCTCGACGTCCTTGCACCCGAGGGCCATGATCTTGCAACCCGACTGTTTGCGTCTGAATTGCTCGTCATAGGCCCGCCAGACGCGTTCGCCGTCATCGACATACATGGCGTGCATCATATGGATGTACCGTATAACATTCATGTGTTCTTGGGGCCTTGTTTTCAGGTAACATGCCGCGAACATAAACAGCCCCGTCTGCTACCTCTGGTATGTACATTATGCCTCCTCGCCTATGCCTCCCCTACGCTTCGCAGCGCGGTAATCTTTTTCATCCTGTGCTGTCAAGGTGAAAAAGCTGACATACTTTCCTTCCCGTATCCCATACCTGACACTGCGCCTTAGGCCCCTAAGCACTGCCATATTCTCACAGTGCACCACCTCCCCTCGGGGAAAAAGTGGGGAACCCGAGTCGCCACTGGAGGATTGGGAACGCCTGCGATGTCTCCTGGACCGCCTGTGCCTGCGCCTGGATCTATGTCCCCCTTCCTCCCCGGAGGTCACAGAATCTGACCCCGAGGAGGAAGTACGCGAGTACCTGCGCCTACGCCTCTTGCGTGAACCTGAAGACCCACCTGTAGCAGCTCCTGCTGCGGATACTCCCGAAGCCCTTGACGGGCCGGCCACCATGTCCTGTACGGCCACCGGTACGGGAACTCCAGCTGCGATGACTGTATGGTCTGTCCGCACTCCGGAAGCGGCTGGATCAGATGTGGTAGGGGTAATGCCCAGGGCCGACAGTACATGGGAGGAAGTACCCCGGACAGCCAGAGCCCCAGATGAGGGAACTATATTAGGCAGGTCCCTAGGACCTGACCCAGAAGCCCGTGGCGATGACTGACCCGCCAGCGGCGTCAGCATCGCCACCAGCTGCTGTACCACAGCCATGTCAATACTGGAGCCCGCCGCTTGCACAGGGGCCGAGGTAATAACAGGCCCTCCTGTAGCGGGTTGGGCCTGGGCGCTCTCTAAGGGCCTGACGCGCTGCGGGAACAAACGCGCCCTACTCAGCCACCTCCTACGTGCTCTCCTTAACGGACTCATATCTCCCATAGTCATATCTCCCCCTGTCCCAGGGATAGGGGTGAAGAGCCCCCTCCCCCACCCTGCCCGCGTTGCAGCGGTTCCAGGCTGGTGGCTGCGCTGGGAGTAGTGAGAGGATGGTTTTTGGAAACGGCACTGGCTGCACCCCGCGAGGGTATCCCTGCTCCAGGTGCCCGGCGTCCATCTTGCCGCGGCACCCGCGAGCTACGGGCAGCCGCCCGACCGCCCCGCTGTGCTGACCGACCCCGGGACCCAGCAGGCATGACCTGGGAGACTCCAGCGGTACTCCCGTCGCCGCCCGCCGCACTGCGCTGCCGCGGCCTAGTGCCGCGCGGCGCCGCGTCATCAGTAGGTGACACGGCTCCCCTCGCGCCCCGCCGCCGCGTCCCTGCGCTCCCCGCCGTCCTGCCGCCCCGCCCGGCTATTACAGCCACAGGCGGGGACCGAGCAGCGGGGCAACCAGGCTGCTGGACGCGGGCAGGGGGTTGGGAAATCCTGCACGGGCGCGGCATGACTAGGCAGTACAGCACTAGGGGACAACAGGCTCTCTGGCTGCAAGAAGGGACAGCTGACAGGCAGAGACAGAAAAAAGTGAGTGGAGGACACAGGTAAAGGAGAGAGAAAATGACAGTGAGGTAAAGTGGTGAAAAACAGTAGAAAAGGTGTATTGCAGGAGGGGAGTTCAAAACCAACCTTCTCCTCTGAAAAACGGGCCAGAGAGGCAGATCACCTGACTAACTGGCTATTCCTAACTGTAGGAACTCCTCCCCTGCTCCCTAATTGGCTATAGCTGCAGCACCATAGCCCCTAGCCAACAACAACTTAAAGTGCAGGCATCTCGGATTCCTTCAGTAGTTTATGTTCCCTCATGGCTTAATCAGCCTTCGGTTTTCTTACTTTCTGTACTGCCCTCACATCACATCGCACGCAAATCACATGCAAATCGAATGCAAAACGCATGTATTGCGATGCAATGCTATCCAGCCCATAACGGGTGCGGGCAGCATTACAGTATTTTAACCCCATAGCAGGGCCCTCTCTGCAGACAGCATGGACACATCCGTGCTGTCTGACTTTCACATGTGGAATGAAGATGGCGCCAAAAGCCTGGGACTTATATCCGACAGCGGGAAGATGACGTTCGGCCTCGTTTTTGACTCTGAGTATCGGCGGGATGGATGCGAACAGCTCGGGAACGCCTCGCATCAGGTAAGTTTGGGGGTGTTTGGATCTCTCGGATCCGAACGCGCTCATGAAATATAATTCCTCTATCGCATTCTGTAATTTCTTCAATAAACATTATTGTATAAGGACATAAATGGATCTTATTAGTGCTCGGAAGCACCATCGCTTCTCTCCGCATGTAATGACATTTAAATTATTAGAGAGCTCAGATTCATTAAGAAGAATTATTATTGCGGCAGTATTTATATCATTTAACTTGATTAAATTTAGCTTCATGAATATGACATACAGACAGTACATTTGCATAATTATCTTTGCAGTCCACACGGGCTTATTCACCGCAGTTATTCTAAATAATTCTCATTTCACATTGCAGTAAGTTCTTCCTACATGACGGACAATGGGCCTGATTCAGACAAATTTGTTCTCGAAATGGTCAAAACCATGCTGCACGGCAGGAGGGGCAGATGTAACATGTGCAGAGAGAGTTAGATTTGTGTGAGTTATGTTGTTTCTGTGCAGGGTAAATACTGGCTGCATTATTTTTACACTGCAATTTAGATTTCAGATTAAACACACCTCACCCAAATGTAACATTTTCTGCACATGTTACATACTGTAAGGTGTGGATCAGTTGGTCACCAGCAAGTTGTTGGGTTAGGTCGACAGTGAAAAGGTCAACATGGGGGTTTTCACAGTTTTGGTACCCTAATGTCGACACAGTCGACATGGACACAGGTTATAATGCACCGCGTCACCTCACATGGCTCATTGCACTTGACATGCTTTGGGCTCAGTGCCTCGCTGCGCTCGGCACACTATTTTATTCCCCCACCACGCCCTAGTGGATGGTAGGGCATGCAATACCGCCTGTCGGCACATTTCGGTTCCAAAAAACAATGAAAAAGCACATGTTGAACTTTTGGCTGTCGACCTACATGCATGTCAACCTAATGGTGTCGACTTAATGACTGTAACAACTTGCTGGGGACCCAATAACCGTATCCCGTTACGTCTGCCCCACCAGCAGTGCAGCATGGTTTTGCCCATTTTCAGATCAAATGTGTCCTGTGATCAGGTCTGAATTAGGCCCATTAGGGATTTGATTGTTATTACCGGAAGTTTTGAATTCTGAGGACTTTGTGTTGTATGGTAAATTCTGAGCACCCCTGTGTGTCATATGGTGAATTCTATAGGGTCATTCCATGCCAAATCATCACCCCACCGAAATTTAGTAGGATGATAGATGACATATGTGTCAATCATCGAATCATTTTTCGCCAGCTCGCCGATATCGTGCAGGCTTCGACACGCTTTCGTTAGCATGGGGACAGCCCCCGTTTTTCTGGGTGCACCCACTGTTTTTGTGAGCACGCCCATGAAACGCTGAGTCTTCTCATTGGACAGCCTCATGTCTGCCCACTGCCCGCCCCCCTCTGAACAAACGGCTCGGTGACTGTGATAGTCTCTGAAGGCGTTTGTACTGCAGCCCTGCACATGCGTATATTCGCCGATATGCAGGTTCAGAGCTGCACCATTCGTCTCTGGCACGAATACGCTGGGGACCAGGCCTTAACCCCTTGGGTGGTATGCTCAGAAATTTTCCAGGCTCAGCTGCGCTGCCGCAGCGGGCTGTCCTGGAAAATTTCTGGGCATACCACTAATATAGAATAGGTGCACGCTAGTGGCGTCCAGGTGTGCACCACTGGCGCAGCACCTCTAGAGCCCCCCCGTCTAACCCCCCCAGTCCCCCCCATTCACCTTTGCTCCGGCATACGCCTGAGCTCCCCTGAACCAGCCGCCTGCAGCCACTCATTTTACAGCAGCAGTGACGTAGGCGGCAGGCTCGGGGATGTTCGGGGCTGCTCGGGGGGACTTGGGAACGCACAGGCACCAGAGTCCTCCCGAGCCGCCGCGAACATCCCCCAGCCTGCCGTCGACGTCACTGCTAATTGTGACAGGCGTCTAAGGCAGCGGGGGAGCGGTGGCAGGGAAGCTCTGGTGTACAAACGCCGGAGCGGAGGTGAGGGGGAGATGGGGGTGGGGGGGAGCCGGTTATAAGTTTGTCCTGCACCAGCAAAACCCACCACTCAAGGGGTTACTGAATCAGGCTCAAAGGGTCAGGGCCGGTGCTAGGGTGTCCGGCGCCCTCCTGCAAACCATACATTTTGCGCCCTTTCACAGTGCCATTGCAACAAGCTGCAGCCCGATTGTGGGAGTGTATGCAACATGCGATTCTATGGAGGATCTCGGGTGCATGTACATGTATGCATACACCATCTCAGTGCTGTGTCCGCAAAATGTTGCAGGCACTAAAGGTGCCCATATAAGCTGCGAGAATCTAATGCGTTATGGGCTAGATCGCATTGCACGGCATGCATGCAATCTGTGTGCGATGCAATCCAAAATCATTGCAGCGTGTATGGCCACCTTTAGGCACATAACCCAGCCCATTATTTAATAAGTGTCTAAATTAATATAAAAACATCTACAATTATTAAAAAATTTGTTATAAACGTATATAATAAAAGACTGTTCTTTTGCTGTTTAACTCTTGTGCAGTCCCTCCTCTTCTATCTGCCTAGGCAGGACGCTGAGGACGCCATTACACCCCTCGTGACTGAGGCGGAAAGGAGGGGAGAGAAGGAGGAGATGGAAGAAGATGGGAGGAGATAGAGGGGGTGGACTTTTGAGGAGTGGCACTGGCACAGCACACTGAGAAGCAGGAAGGAAGGGGAGGCGGCACTGCTGCCTGTTCGTCATTTGATTGACAGCTGACAGGGGCAGGGAGCAATGGGTAGGGCGGATCCGGACATAACATGTCAACCAGGCATTCACAGACAGAGCTACATGCCTCAGCGCAAGTGTCCGTGAGGAAGAGGGGGCAGGTCGCAGGAGGAGGACAGTGTGTGCGCGGTGCAGGGAGCTGCTCAGCCTCTCCATACTGCCGCCTGCTTGTCAGACAGGCGCTGTGGGCGACGTGCAGGAGGCAGTGACAGTAAGGGCTGAGGCAGCTTTAGCAGAGCAGGGAGGGAGACAGCGCCTTTTCAGCATGGCGCCTCCCTGCTTTGCAGGAGCTGCTGAGTGGGTAGCGCCGGCCCTGCAAAGGGTATACCTTCTAGGAAACACCATTAAATTACATCAGCACTCCTTCCCTCGCTAATGCTTAAATGCAAAACCAAGATACTACTTATACCCCTTTCACACCAGCCTGAATTCCCGGGTTGGGCACAGGAACAACCCACGACTAGCGCTGGTGTGAAAGGCTCCCGGGCCAAAATCCTTACTTACCCGGCTTCCCTATCTTGGACGGGAACCTGCTGCTGCTGCCTGTCACTCTCCGTCGCTAGTGGGACATGTCAGTAGCTGACGGGTGCAACCCCCCTCCCTTCACTGCGGGGGCACGGAGCTGCTGGGTGCTGCCCACCCATGCCTGCCACTGCTGCTGGGTGCCACTGTGAACCCACTTCCCGCCATGGGAACATTGCCCCTGCCCACTGCTTGTACACAGAGCTGCCTGTTGCCTCCACCCGCTCCCTGCTGCCCATCACTATGGGGAGTGGGTACACGCCACTATGGGGACCCCCGTGCCTCCCGCTGCCCGCACTATCTCTCCTAGCTCACAACAGAAAATGCAGGTTCTAGGCTGGTGTGAAAGGCGCCAACCCGGGAATGTCCCTGCATGATCTGGGGCCCATATTCCAGGGTAAGTCCCTGCATTTTCGGGTATGAAAGGGGTATTAGTTATACCTCACTACTTTACACAGAAACGTGACTAAGTAGCATACAATTCGGATTCACCCCTAGGTGTGTGCGTTTGGCTCCTGGGCATACACAATGGGGAAACAAACAAGATCCGTCTGTAAAACTGAGTTGCGCGTTACTCTGCAGCATGTGATTAAGTGCTAAGAAGTCCACACAGAACCTGGAACTAGCTTCCCTTTAATTGCTGATTTGTGTTCCGAAGCTTTAGTGATTAGAGTATGCCGGCCAAAATAATCTCGGCTTGGGGCAGAAAGGAAAAAAAAAACATTAATATTCTTGTTTGGCCAGTGAGCGATGTTCCCCGCCGCAGAAGGACCCAGGCACAAGATCATTTATTGATGTGGAGATTTCTGGGACTCAGTCCAAAGTTTGTCAAGGGTTCCCTATAGGCTTCCATATCATTTCACTGATCATTCTATTGCAGTAATTTTGCTCACAGGAAAGCGTATATTATAAATTAATTAAATGCAATGGACGTGTAGGTCAGCGCAGCCTCTGTATAAGACATTGTTTAAGTTATTGGGATGAACATGTGTACAGTAATTGCTAGTGTATGTGTGCGGTAGGGATGGCCATCGTTGCCATTTCCATCGTTGGTTGCCATCGATGGAAATTCTGCAACTGGTTATCGATAGTGGTAAACTATGCAATGGATGACCATCAATATTTTTACATATCGATCGTCATCCATTGTGTTTGATTGATTGCAGGGCCAATCAAAACACAGGGGCAGGGCTGCGTGGGTGTCGGGGGCGGAGCTATGCTCCGTGTCCCGGCACTTTGAAAAAAAACAAAAAAAACATTGATTTGCTGTTCCATCGATGGAGGGAAACCATCTGGTTCTCCCCCATCGATGGCAAAAGTATTCGACATCGGCCATGAACCATCAATGGTTTTGAATCATCGATGGTCGATGGCCATCCCTAGTATGCGGTGTGTGACTGGTATTCTAGGCACCGGGGGGACAGGAAGATCTACACAAACTTTTATGCAAAAGTTCTTGTAGCGTCTGAATATACTGCTGCATATTCAGATATGATCGCAGTGCTACAAATTCACATAGCGTCCGATTATCGATAAACTACGCACCATACGGCCCAACTTTATCTGTACGGTAGGTGATTGACAGGACGTAGGTGTCTGGTGGTGCAGATCGGACGTCTAATGGGAGTGATTGGCGCTGGCGTGCCTAGGAAAACACTGGGAGTGTCTGTAAAAACGCTGTGCGTGCCTGAGCGTTTTAGGGGAGGGTGTGTGACGTCAGATCCAGGACGGATATGACTTTTTCCATCGCAGCCTCTGGCTACTCAGTTCCTGCGATGACTGGTGCCCAGTGTATAAATCATTCGATGACCAAACGCATTGGAACCTTGACATCGACCTTATTAAACACTTGTTGTCAATACAACAAAGAGATATGAATATGTATATCTGAAGTGTACCTGACTATATATATATATGCCCAAAGGGCAACTTTTATGTCATTCTTTTAATCTTTATGTATTAAATACCCTTTGAATACAGTTGTTTAATAATTCTTTAGCGCCCTCTGAAACTTTCTTTTTCTTTTCATATCTATACGCTGGATTCTGCCTAACAGAGAATCCTTCAGAGGTGCTGCTGTATATTGTTTGAGGGCAGATTGGGGAACTCTCTTTCTCTATATATATACTGTATATACAGTATATCTAAAAACGCTGTACCCGATACCATTCATGGACTGGGGAGAAGCCGGAGAATGTGTGTTTTCATCCTGCGGCTCCTCCCCCCAAATAGTGCTATTGGACGCCTATCAGCCAATCAAGAGTCGCTAGGTGGCCAATAGCGCTGTTCAGGGGCAGGATGTAAACACACATTCTCCAGCTTCTCCCCAGTCCGTGAATGGTATCGGGTACAGCGTTTTTTTTGTTTTTTTGACCCTGGGATGCCTACTTGGATTGAAGAGAATGTGATATACGCCGCAGGATCCCCTTGAGTATGGTTTCCTTCCATAGATACCCCATATGAGTTTTCTTCAGGACCGGAGGACGGAGGATAGCTACCTACGTGCCAAGGTAGGTACACATCTGTATGGATGGGCAAATAAAGGTCTACTTTTATTGTGCATGTGTTTTTATTGTACTATTTTTATTGGTGTGGAACTACAAGTTCCAGCGGACCCTTTATAGTCCTGTATGCTGGGACTTGTGGTTCTCCAAGTTCCTGCATGTGGTACAGGCTTGCTGGGACTCATAGTTCCACAACAATACACAATAGTTATTTCTATTTTTTACACATTTATCAACCCAATGCCCACTGCCCAAGGGGCATCGGGGACAGCCCTGGGCTTCAGTCTAGGCAGGTAAATTCTGGAGGGGCAGACTCCTTCATTGGAGGCGGGTCCCCACTTCTCCAGCTGATTTGACCTCTGCTACAGTCCTATGGTGGTGTCCTTTGAGGGCTGTCTTCACTTTGGGGAACAGGAAAAAGTCAGCCGGGGTCAGATCGGGACTGTAGGGAGACTGGGGAAGCATTGCCATGCCGTTCCGGGACAGGTAGTCGTTGACTTTGAATCAGGTGTGGCTTGGTGCATTGTCATTATGCAGGGCCGAAACTAGGGTTTCTGGTGCCCGGGGCAAGACATTCATTTAGTGCCCCCCCCCCCCCCCACAATTTTTTTTTATTTATATATATATATGTGCTTACAGACAGCAGAAGGGTGATATTAAACCAACAAACAAACAAAACAATATATCATATAATATTGTAAATAGGGACAGTGCGCGCCGAAGGCGCCCGCTAAAAATTTAGGGCATTTTTTTTTTGGGGGGGGGGGGGGGAAGTGGTGTGGTCACATAGTAGTATCAATTCACATTATAGCACACACCGTAATGGCCAGTACACATTACAGCACACACCGTTATGCCCAGTACACATTACAGCACACACAGTAATGCCCAGAGCACATTACACCACAAACCGTAATGCCCAGTACACATTCCAGCACACACAGTAATGCCCAGAGCACATTACACCACAAACCGTAATGCCCAGTACACATTATAGCACACACCGTTATGCCCCCCCCCCCAGTACACATTATAAGCAATGGTTAATTGCTGCTGCCACTGGATAGAACACTGTCCCTGAATGAAACACAATATGCCAGACACTGCAATGTCCAATATGTCACAAACATACCTCCCAACACTGGAGGCAGAGGAGAGGAGACATCTGCGCGTGCCGTCCAAAATTAGAGGGTTCAACTACTACCGTGGAACTCCTGCAAGGCTACATCCCCCATTTTTTCTGCTATGTGGGCATGGTCAGCTCTCTAAGAGCTGGGGCCACATGGGGTGCGGCCATGGAAAATGGAGATGTGATACGCATATGCCCCCAATAGTGCAGTGCCACATACACATGACCCCAAAAGTGCAGTCCATGATGCCCATTATACCTATGCCACATACTGTGATGCCCATTATAAATTCTAGTACATATAGTAGCAACAATTGAGTAAAACAAACACATGTAACAAATTGACATCACAGCACCATGTCACAGATGAGCTCAGCTGCAGACAAACAGGTGCAGCACATGATGGCTGGCAGCATTGTGTTACACAATGCACCACCTGTTTGTCTGTGCAGCTCATCATGTCAAATGGTGGCTTATTGGGCTGCTGGCACATAAATGTGAGTCTGAGACAGTCACTGTGACTTAGACTGTCTCACATGGTGGCTTAAGTAAGTGGCTTGCTGGCATATTAAATCAGCATATATTTAATATACTTTTTTTTTTTAAAGTATATTAAATATATACTGATTTAATATGCCAGCAGGCCACTTACTTAAGCCACCATGTCAGACACTGCAGCAGAACACATGATCGTTTGGAAAGGCTGAAGTTGCTGTGTTACTCACAGCGAGACTCCTCTCTGCAGGATCATTTAATGTTACTCACTGACAGTCTCACTGGCATTCCTAGCAGCTTAGGTAGCTTCAAGGCAGCAGCGGCTCCGGACCCAGTCAGATCCCCCCTGCGCGCACCGGCTGGCCACCGCAGTCTGCCCGGCTCTTCCTCATATGATCTTTTTCGCGCCCTCAGAGTCTGCGCATGCGGGGGAGACTATTACTCGTCTCAGCCATCCCCTGAGTGCACTGGCTGTGCGCAGGGTGCGGCGCTGGTGCGGCCTGTGACGTCATGACGTCCTGCAATGCCAGCTGGTGCCGCAAAGCACACATGGGAACGGAACCTGGGAGGGGAGAGCCGGGCACCGCACCGCACAAGGACACTGAAAAACCGGTACATTCGGTACAAAATGATTTTGCCGGTACAGACTGTTAAAAACCGGTACTGTACCGGCAAAATCGGTACAGTTGGAGGGTATGCAGTCCCCAGAACCCCGCTACCCCACAGGCTGTCTCCCGGACATGACAGCGCCCCCCCCCCCCCCCCTCTAGCTCCCGGTGCGCGTGACCCCCTAGCCCCCCCCCCTAGTTACGGCCCTGCATTATGCAGCTTCCAATTGGCGGCAATGCACTTTCTGGATCATGGCCAATGTCTCCATAGCTGATTTTCTGAGTCCCACGCAGAATTTAAAGGCATAGCGCTGCCCGATAGAACGTTGCATTTTAAAGCTTCAACCGAGCCTAAGGTCAGGTGTCCACTAAAACCAAGATATGAACCGCATGGAAGCACGTTGGCGACTGATGCTCAGTCCATGTTGAAGCTGACTTCCCCCTCCATCGAGCATGCACGCTGCGACGTACAATCGCATCAGAAAAAAATAGGTCTCATTACTTTTTATACAAACCCTGTATGTTTTACACTTTGCCTTCCTGTTATATTTTTTCCTGTCTTACCTCAACCAATGATCTCCATTGTTGTCTAACTACCTGCTTTCAAGTGACAGCTTTTTTTCTAACTACAAATCTACCTACAGTATCCTCTACTCCTGGCACTGCTTTCTAATAACGTTCTGTGACTCACACCCTGGGATATGAAAGGTATTTCCTCCAGCTACAGGCTGTTAATGCAGCTGATAAGTTGTGTTCATTACTTGCATCTGGGTGAATTTGCTTTCAAACTGAAGGCCAGGAGCCTTGAGGCCTCCTCCAACTGCAGGCGCCAGCTGGCATGAACTGTTACAGAATCATGAAGGTGTCAGGCATGGAGCTGGCATGGTTTTGCTAGTTAGGAGGAGGTAGATCATTGCAAAAACAACATGATGGCAAGAAGAATTTTTAACCTGTGAATCTGAGCTCGCATAAGTCACGAACTCACCAAAGCAGGTATGTACTGCAAATACAATTTTTATTCTCTACAGTTTAATTGGTTTGTAGAAGGTGACTCCACCAATGGACCTACACAATGGTCATTGTATGGGCTCTGCTAGGTAAAGCGTCATTGCATGATCAATAGGCAGTCATGGAGAACCAGTTTCCCCATGGCCATATGCAAAGCCACGAGTGTCTGATTAATCAGATGGCAGTCACCACCAGACAAGGAGGAAAAACAAAGAAGAGGCTTCCTGATCAATGGAATATTGTCAAAGAATAGAAGAAACTGCTGGAGGTGTTGGTAAAGAAAGAAAGATAGGCCCCTCCGGTTCAGTGTAGATTATTGGCACCTTAATAGTTGCGTGGTTGGGTTGCCTATCCATTGCTACTGATTGACTTGGTGCACGCACAATATTTTACCACATGGGTCTAGACCAGTGGACTTTGGTAGATCCCAGAGCCTGGGCAGGACAGACACAAAGTGACTGATATGATTCCATAATGTAGGAGCCGGACTGGAGGCAAAAGCCTGGGGGTAGGCTCCCCTGACAGGGTTTGGAGGGAGCTACTAGCTAGACAGTCATAGAAGGGGTGTCTAAGGAGAGGGTCATAGGGGGAGGGGCTTAACGGGGTGTAGTAAGGGTATATAAGCTGAGTGCAGGCAGGAAATAGGGGTCACTGGGAGATTTTTCTGAACAGCTAAGCAGCACTGCATCTCCCATGGCTTCCCCAAACGCTGATGCTGAGGTATCTGCAGCGCTGGCTGCCCTCAGGGAGGCAGCAGGTACCAGAGGGACAGAGTGGCTGCAGCAGCAGATGTCAGGTCTGCTGGGGGGACTGGGAGCAGCAACGCAGGAGGCTGCTCCAGCGGGCGCACGGCCTCGGAGGTCCAGGCCTCCGGAGCGCTTCAGCCCATCTGTGTCCCCCAGGGTTCAGCGCCGTTCAAGGAGCCCCGTCAGGGACCCTCCAGGCCAGGCTGCGGGCCGGGCACCTTCCGCCCGCAGGACCAGGTCTGGGAGGAATCCTACATGCAGGCGGAACCCTCCGCGTGGGGGGGATCCCCCCCACGTGCGCGAAGATCCGGCGGTGCGTGGTTCTGGACCGGGAGCGGCGGGGCATGCGGGGCATGCTGCTGCCCAGCGCGGGGTGAGTCGTGCCA
The DNA here is from genome assembly GCF_055691185.1 of Crinia signifera. Taxonomy (NCBI): domain Eukaryota; kingdom Metazoa; phylum Chordata; class Amphibia; order Anura; family Myobatrachidae; genus Crinia; species Crinia signifera. The sequence goes on along the minus strand of NC_139219.1, from coordinate 23,964,521 downwards.
GGGGGGCAGAAGTACAGGCTGCGGACCGCAGGCCTGGTACACGGAGCGAGAGACGCACAGCTGGCTCCGCCCCCAACGCGGTCGCGCCGGCTGGTGCTGTACCTGAGGGTCGAGATGACAGGAGAAGAGAGATGGCAGCGTCTGCAGATGATGGAGAGATACCTGGTCCTTCCCCATTGGCTGGGAATCGTCAGGACACTGGACCTGCGGCTGCTGGGTTCACAGCCCCCAGGCAGCCTGGTGAGTCTGTCTCTATGTCTATTAATGCTTTAGCACAAAGTCAGGGGGGGGGAGGGTTAGCCCTCCAAGGGGAGATGAATAGGGGCTTTACTGAGCTATTGAGTGGTTTTGCAGATTGGTTGGTGGGTTTGCGGCAGGGGGCGGGGCCGTCGCCGGCGGCGGCATGGGCGCCACAGAATTCGGGCACACCAGCTAACATTAGTGTGCCAGTCAGTAGTAGTGTGCCGGTTAGCAGTGGGGCGCCGGTTAGCAGCGGGGTGCCGGTTAGCAGTGTGGTGACGTTAGCAGTGTGGTGCCAGTTAGCAGCGGGATGCCGGTTAGCAGTGTGGTGCTTGGGAGCAGTGGGCCAGGGGCTGAAGGAGGTAGTGTGGTGACGCAGGAGGAGAGTGGAAGGCTTAGTGACACTGCAAAAGGGGAGGTGTATGTATGCTTTGAGGGGCCATTGGGGGCACACCTGAGGCAGGAGGTGAGGGAGAAGATTTGGAAAGGGGAATACGTGGATATATTTTCACTGCTCCCATTAGAGCGTTTTAATCTGGATAGGCCCCGCAAGGAGGAGAAAAAAGAGGAGGAGGAACGGCGGCGGTATCGGCTGATACCGCGGTCATTCACGAATTGGTTACAAGCCTTTGCTATTTTAGCCAGCGTGATTGGGGAGAAGGCACCTGACAATTGTTCAGGCTTATTTTGTTACATGGATGCGATAGGGGAGGCATATAGGGTGTACGGGGGCTTGGCCTGGCTCAGGTATGATGAACAGTTCAGGCAGAGGAAGGCGGTTCGCCCCAACATTCGTTGGGATCATAAAGACATTGCTTTATGGTTGAAGGTAACGGCCCCCATAAAAAGTGGGCAGCCCTTTCGTGGGGATGGGGGGGGGCCGAGAGAGACCACAAGTGGGATGGCCGTGCAGAAGGGGCTCTGCTTTGCCTTTAATGATGGGGCATGCCGGTTTGGAGCAAAATGCAAATTTAAACATGAATGCTCCTCCTGTGGAGGGAACCATGGGGCAAATAAATGCTTTAGAGGGAAGTCACGAGACGGTAGTTCCAAAGGGGGCGACACCGGTTCGGCTGGAAAGGATGCTGGGTTATCTGCGTAGGTATCCTGACCAGCAGACAGCCTCCTTGTTGGAGGAGGGGTTTAGGGAAGGTTTTAAGATACCTTCTGATGTGCAGGTTTCAGGGAGTTTTAGGAGGAATTTGAAGTCTGCTAGGGAGCATCCTGAAGTGGTACAAGAAAAACTGCTTAAGGAAGTGCAGCTGGGTCGTATGGCGGGACCGTTTAAGGCGGCACCATGGCCAGATTTGATAGTCTCTCCGTTGGGGGTGGTGCCAAAGAAGGAGGCGAACAAATTTCGTCTTATTCACCATTTGTCCTTCCCAAAAGGGGCGTCGGTCAATGATGGCATTGACCCCGACATATGCTCGGTGGTTTATACATCGTTTGACGCGGCTGTTCAGTGGGTGAAGCGGTTTGGGAAAGGGGCCATGTTGGCAAAGACGGATATTGAATCGGCATTCCGTTTGCTGCCTGTTCATCCAACTAGTTTGCGTTTGTTGGGTTGTTGTTGGGATGGGGAGTTTTTTGTTGATCGATGTTTACCGATGGGGTGCTCCTTGTCGTGTGCTTATTTTGAGGCCTTTAGTTCCTTTTTGGAGTGGGTGGTTAAGGATGTCTCTGGGTGCAGTTCAGTTATTCATTACCTAGATGACTTCTTATGTATCGGTCCTGGGGGGACCGGGGTATGTGACTTATTGTTGAGGACTGTTGAAAGGGTGTCGGCAGACTTTGGGGTCCCGCTTGCTCCAGGCAAGACGGAGGGCCCTGCGACGGTGATCAGTTTTTTGGGTATAGTCATTGATACTGTGAATATGGAGTGCCGCTTGCCTGAGGAAAAATTGTTGGGTCTGAAGGCCGAAGTTAGGAGGGCGTTGCTGGTGAAGAAAATTAGATTGAGGGAATTACAGTCCTTGCTGGGTAAGTTGAATTTTGCGTGTCGCATTATGCCGATGGGCCGCATTTTCAGCAGGAGGCTGGCAGCAGCAACAGCAGGGGTGGTACTTCCTCATCATTTTGTCAGGTTAGGCAGTGAGTTGAAAGGGGACTTGCGGGTGTGGGCATCTTTTCTGGAAACCTTTAACGGCAGGGCCTTGTGGATGTCAGACACTTGCGTGGCCACAGAGTTGGACCTTTTCACAGACGCTGCTGGGAGTGGCGGTTTTGGGGCTTATTGCCAGGGACATTGGTGTGTGGGCCAGTGGCCGGAGTCTTGGGTGCAGAGAGGCTTGGTAAAAAACTTAGCATTGCTGGAATTGTTTCCTATTCTGGTTGCAGTTGTCGTTTGGGGTGAACTGTTCCGCGATAGGAAGATTTGTTTCTACTGCGATAATTTAGGGGTTGTCATGGCTATCAACCAATTGTCGGCATCTTCACCGCCAGTGGTTACTATTTTGCAGCAGTTGGTATTGGAATGTCTGGCTTTGAATTTGTGGGTTGTGGCCAGGCACGTTCCCGGTGTCTCTAACGGCATTGCGGATTCTTTATCTCGTTCACAGTGGGATCGTTTCCGGGAGTTGGCGCCAGAGGCGGACAGGGAGGGGACCGGGTTCCCCAGTCGGCTCTGGGCTCTGCTGGACGGGTAGTCGATCAGCTCATCAGGGAATCCTTGGCCCCAAATACATGGTCGGCATACAACCAGGAATGGTTTAGCTGGATAGAATGGCGTGAGGTAGTAGGTCTTAGAGAGGAGGATGATGAATTGGCTGTCTTGTTATACATAGGCCATTGTAAGGAGATTGGTTGGTCAGTGGCAAAGATCACGCGCTGTATGGCAGGCTTAGCTTTTGGGTTTCGTGCAGGTGGGAGGCCTGATGTCACAAAGAATTTCCTGATTGCGCAGGCTTTAAAAGGCTGGAGGAAAGGGCATGTAGTGCAGGATCAGAGGAGGCCGGTGTCCTTCCAGTTGTTGCAGAATATGGGCAGTAAGCTAAGAGAGGTCTGTAGTTCCAACTTTGAGGAAAGGTTGTTTGGGGCAGCTTTTTCGCTTGCCTTCTTTGGGGCACTGCGGATTGGTGAGCTCGTGAGTCCAAGCGTCTCCAGGCCAGGAGGTTTGTTAGGAGAGGATGTGGATTTATACGTGGATAGGGTGGAGCTAGTGGTGAGGAGGTCTAAGACGGATCAATTAGGGAGGGGGAAGAAGTTAGTTCTTTTCTCTGTGCCGGGCTCGGAAATGTGCCCGGTGGCTCGGGTACGGGTATTTAAGGAAGTCAGAGTGGGCAGAGAGAGGGATCCTCTGCTGATGCATGTGAATGGGTCCTTTTTATCTCGGTTCCAGTTCACTAGCGTGTTCAGAGCAGTCCTGCGGACGTTGGGCCTCAAGGGGGAGGACTACGCGGGTCACTCTTTTCGCATTGGGGCCGCAACTGAGGCTGCTAGGATGGGTTTGGGAGATGAGATAATCAAGCGTATTGGGCGGTGGGAATCATCTCGTTTTCGTTCCTATGTTCGGTTAGGTGATTGTTGAGGCTGACGGTGTTCTTTCTATTTCAGGGCATTCCCCGTGCCTGATTTGGATTCTAGGACATTCATATGTCTTTTGGGGAGCTTTGCGGGCTGATGTCAGACCGAACGGCCGCCAGCTAGGTTTGGATAGAGAGGAGGCAGTGGTTCGCTGGCTGGGGAAGCGCGGTATGGTATGGAGTGGAGTGTTGCAGGAATTTCATCGTTTTGTTCGGCTCGATAGGGCTCCCGACATACTAGTGTTGCATGTGGGAGGGAATGATCTTGGGGGCAGACCATTTAGGGAGTTGATACGGGATATCAAGTTTGATTTCTTACGTTTATGGGCAATGTTCCCGGAAGTGATCACGGTTTGGTCGGATATTGTGCCGCGCCGTTATTGGAGAGATGCAAGGTCGGCTGACAAGATCAATAAGGCACGGATAAAAGTCAACAGGGCAATTGGGCGTTTTATGGCTAGAAACGGCGTGGTGGTGGTGAGGCACAGGGAACTCGAGTCTGGTACCGGTGCCTTTTGGAGAGGGGACGGTGTGCATTTGAACGCTGTAGGGATAGATGTGTGGTCCTTAGGACTACGGGAAGGAATAGAAACAGCGTTCCGGATGTGGGGGGGTCGCCCGGGGTCAAGGGTTTAACCCCGTGCTTGGTGGCGGAGGGGGGTCCTCGAGGTTGGTGGCATTGAGGCTTAATTATGCGGCGGGGAGGGCCCCATGAGGGGGCTGGACTCCCCTGGGTGAGATTAATTAATGAGCACTGGGTGTTGACAATTGGTGCCCTCGAGCCAATCGCTATCGGCTGGGGGTAACAACTCCTGGAAGTGCTCAGAGGTGTGGAGAGATTTATTGAGGGCCTCGGGGACCACCTTCCGTGGGAAATGTTTTGGTTTATTGTTAAATTTGTATGGTTTAAATAAAGATGGCTGCTGTGGCCAATTTTATCCAACAAGAGAGTTATGTCATTTGTGGGGGGATAATTGGGCACAGCGATTGGACAATACCCTGTCATGTAGGAGCCGGACTGGAGGCAAAAGCCTGGGGGTAGGCTCCCCTGACAGGGTTTGGAGGGAGCTACTAGCTAGACAGTCATAGAAGGGGTGTCTAAGGAGAGGGTCATAGGGGGAGGGGCTTAACGGGGTGTAGTAAGGGTATATAAGCTGAGTGCAGGCAGGAAATAGGGGTCACTGGGAGATTTTTCTGAACAGCTCCCACCCACCCTCCCTAATTTTATAGTTTTTTAGGAAGAATTATTGATAGGATGTCTTTTTGTCACAGTGGCCTGTGCGGAGGGGGGTCCTCGAGGTTGGTGGCATTGAGGCTTAATTATGCGGCGGGGAGGGCCCCATGAGGGGGCTGGACTCCCCTGGGTGAGATTAATTAATGAGCACTGGGTGTTGACAATTGGTGCCCTCGAGCCAATCGCTATCGGCTGGGGGTAACAACTCCTGGAAGTGCTCAGAGGTGTGGAGAGATTTATTGAGGGCCTCGGGGACCACCTTCCGTGGGAAATGTTTTGGTTTATTGTTAAATTTGTATGGTTTAAATAAAGATGGCTGCTGTGGCCAATTTTATCCAACAAGAGAGTTATGTCATTTGTGGGGGGATAATTGGGCACAGCGATTGGACAATACCCTGTCATGTTCATTTACCTAACCCCAAATATAGATTTCAATGTAACTTTTTCAAATGTGCTTTCCTTCAGCAGCTCGTGGAAGTAGTGGAAACAACCTGGACCTAAACCCCATCAAAACAGTCGAGATGATAGTAGACTTCAGGAGAAAACCAAATGTCAAGGTCCCACTGGTAATTTCCAACAGAGTGGTGTCATGGGTAGAGACCTTCAAATTCCTTGGGACAAAAATCTCTCGCAACCTCAGATGGGAGCCCAACATAACTTCCATTGTCAAAAAGGCCCAACAGCGGCTGTTCTTCCTGAGGCAACTGAAAAAATTCAACATTCCGCAGGAGCTGCTGCAGCTCTTTTACACTGCTATCGTGGAGTCCGTTCTATGCTCCTCTATTACAATCTGGTATGGAGGGGCCAATGAATCTGACAAACGAAGCCTGCAAAGAGTGGTGAGGACAGCAGAGAGGATTATTGGGATGGACCTCCCCTTGTAAGGGAACAATACTTAAGTAGGGTCAAGAAGCAAGCTGGGAAGATCGTGGCGGACAAACTCCACCCTGGCCACAACTTGTTTGATATTCTCCCATCAGGTAGATGCTTCAGGTCCATCCCTGCCAAGTCCTCAAGAACCGCAAAAAGCTTCCTCCCGAAAGCTATTCAGCTATTGAACAATGTACTGTAAGATACTGCTAATCTAAACCCCTGACTGCTCTGTCTAACCTTGCAAATCATAACATGTGAATTGTCATTTGTATGCGCAACAGATGCAAAGTATGTATGTCCTGTTATCCCTCTTGTACCATGCATGAAGCTGCACTTTATACACAAAAAATTCCTAGTGTACGAGAGTATACATGGCCAATAAAGTGATTCTGATTATGATGTTAGCATTAAATATCTTCTCATAGTTTAAACTAACATAACCCAAGTCAAGGATCATGGATGGATCTGAAGCAGAACAGAGCAGTCAAACGTGTGCTATTGCTAAGTAGATTTTGTTTCCCATATAGGTCACTAAAAGGAGTCAAGTGTATGTGCCACCTAAACTAAACAATTTACCTAGGCCTTATGCGTGTACTACCTCGGTCCTCAAGTACCCTCAACAGTTCACGTTTTCCAGGTCTCCAGACAGAATCACATGTGAAATAATTAGCTCCACCTGTGATCTTTTAAAATGTGTCAGTGAATAATGAATGCACCTGCAAGGTGACCAAGAAAACGTTCACTGTTGGGGTTACTTGAGGACCGAGTTTGTTGAACCACTGCTGTAATACTGTACATCATGTTTAAAGTGCAAGCTATATCAGAAGCAGGGACCAGTATTATGTAGAAATCTACAGATTATTTTTGAGGCAATCTACTGCACATTATATATAATACTAATTAGAGATTTTTTTTGGTACTTGTGTAGTATCTGGGCGCCCGATTTTTTCTTCGCAAGTTAAAAAATCGTGTCGCATCGCATTGCATACAATCATATCGCATGCGATGCAACGCGATTGGACCCGATTTTTAATCGCACAGGCACCCAGATGCCTGATTCTTATGTTAAATGCCCCCCCAGACCAGATTTTTTATTGTACATCCACCCTGATGGGTGATTACTATGTGAAATGCCCCCCCCCCTCCATTGTTATCACCACCCCAGCATCAACGCGAACCCGAAGCGTGGCGAGCGCAGCGAGCCCGCAAGGGGTGGCGGTATGCATCCTCCGACCTTTTCATACCCCCACTATCCACATCGGCGTGGAGTTTATTTTATATAGTATGGAGAGCTCAGCGAGACACCGAGTCCGAAGCGTGGCGAGCGCACGCGGAATACATGTGAAGTAATACACGTCCCCTCGCGGGGCTCGCTGTGCTCTCCACGCTTCGGGCTCGGTGGCTCGCTGCACTCGCCTCACTATATAAAATCAACTCCAGGCCGACGTGGATAGTGGGGCTATGAAAAGGTCGGAGGACGCCTGCCGCCGCCCCTCGCGGGCTCGCTGCGCTCGCCACGCTTCGGGTTGCCGTTGATACTGGGGTGGCGTTAACAGGGGGGGGGGGGCATTTCACATAGTAATCACCCATCGGGGTGGGTGTACAATTAAAAATCGGGTATGGGGGTGCATTTAACATTGTAATCAGGCATCAGGGAGCCTGTACAATCGCGTCGCATCGAATCGCATGCCACTACTTAAGGCATGCAATGCGACGCGATATTAAGGCTCAAAATCGGGTACAATAGCATGCGTTGCGATGTGTCGGGCGCCCGGATAATACACAAGTACCTTTTTTTGGGTTTGAATCTAATTCGTCATCAGTTCTCGGTTTTGGACTGGTTTGGGGGTGCCCTGCACCCCAGGCATGAACCCCATAGTGCTAGGGACCTGCTCTAAAGAGGTGACCTTAATATCGTGGGCAGGTACATATCTTTGGCCAAATGTATGCTAACAACCTCATAAATGAAATATAAAAGGAATATATGTTAGCCGTAATGAGTGCAAACTCCCTCTGTTCTGCATATAGCTAAAAATCTCACCAAGCTAGCGTCTCTCATTACAGGGTGTGCAGTCTAGGGCCCCCCTCTTCCTATATAACTTGTATCTACTGCCTAGATTTACTGGATGTGTGGCCTTTTCATACTGTTATAGCATTAACCAAATCATTTTGGACAAAAATACTTTGAATAAACAAATATGTTTAACTAAAAAAAGCTTACTAGCAAAAATCCTTCCCCTAAGTCACCGACTCACAGAAAAAGCAGCAACATGTTATGGGTCAGTGCACAACAGCACAGAAGACCTTGTGTGATCATGTGCTGTCTCTCTCTCTTCTCTGTCAGGGGTTCCCGCAAGGGGGTGTGAAAGTCGAGTTGCATACACGCCATTTTAGCATAGTATGGCCGCCATTTTGGTTCGCAGAGTTGCGCTAATAAAGTTTCCATACCCGAGTCTGTGTGACAAAGTGGACCAGAAGCGTAGCCATACTATTACACATAAATTCATAAGAACATACTGACACTAAATAAAATATAGTTAAAGGTTTAGAACGCCACACATAGCTTAGTTAGCATTGCATACATCTGTCTGTATAGTGTTTAGTACCGTTCCGCTCCGTTTCTTATGCGCAGTATTCCGGTCATTGCGAATATTTCGCAATAGACACGGCCCGATAGTTATGGACATATTCCATATTCCCAAGACAGTTTCGGTTGAAAGTATATAACAAAGGAATCTAGATGTAACCGGTTTCTACAGCTATTTACAACTCTGGACGACGATACCGACAAACAAAGGACTCCTAAAGTTCACTCCCCTGCACCTATTCAAACCAGGTGTATCATCTTACCCCCCAATCACAGTGGACCTGACATACGATCTCTAACCAATAGGAATGGACTTTGACCTCCCCCTTCTGACCCTATAAGATAGGTGACCCAGGGCGGCCTTGGTCACTTCGGCACATCTTCCTTTCCCTGACCTTCGACCGGGCTATAGTTCAACCCTGAATGATAGCGAGCTCTGACCGGACTGCGCTGCGCATATTTGATGAGGAGACGGTAACGGTTGCATTCACGGTATTTATTCTTATTATTGTTGGCTGATTGTATCCTGTATCTGTTTTCATCCCCTAGCAGAGCCTGAATATTGTATTCATTGTTAGTCTATTGCATTACCTGTTATACCTGTATTTTCTATTCCTGTAACCCCCTTTTGTCCATTAGGGACTTAAATACAACTTTTTACGGAGTTCTCATCTCCTTACTTCTATACTGTGGTTGTGTCTGTTATTCGCATTTAGCGATAAAGGTATATTACGGACACTGTCCTTAGAGGTATATTCGCAGATTAGAGTCAGAGTACTGCGAAAGGATCTCTTATTAAGGTATTGGTTCTTTGGTGTACAATACACTATAACGGTAAGCTACGCTGCGCTACGCTTTGTTCGCACGTAGCTAGGTATAAAGGGTACGCTGGTTACGGACATAATACGTAGCCTGCGCTTTTCACTTATTGTTTCTTTGGTCATATTTAATCGCCATTAACAATTGGGGGCATCGTCCGACCGCTTCACATTCTGGAGCTCAGTACCAGGCGCGCGGCTTGACTTATACCAGCAAAAGGGTGGAAGTATTTAGTATCCATTGCTGGATAGGCCAGGTCCGCGGCGGTGCGGGGCTCAAGAAGTGCTAGCGTTGAACCCGAAGTACAATAAGTGAAAGCCACGTGTTTTAAAAAGCATATCTAAGTGTTTAGTAAACTGTACTTCTGCCTGCCACAAGTAGTTTAACGGGGTATAGTGTCTTGAGTTGCTTGTTTATTACAGTATATGTGCCACGTGCGATAAAGTTCGCACACGTGGAGACAAAGGCCTGTGTTTTATTATAGTACATAGAGGATCCCTTCTGTGCAAAACTATAACTTTTATTGTTAGTTACTGCAAGACCAGAGACTCCGCCACGTGGCGATAAGTTCTGGGCCTTTTGCAGTAACGTAAAGCGTCTATTGTGTATTACGCAAGGTGCGCGCGCACGTGCCCATATCGGGAAATTTTCGCATCTTTGTACGTGATTTACGGATTAAGTGCGGGATTTATTTTGCATCTTGATACGTAACTTTCGGACAAAGTTAAGGGATTTATTCCACATTTAGGCGCAATTACTGCGTATAGCGAAACTCGAGCGCAACCTTGCAAATACACTATAGAACACGTGGGTGGCCGATTCATCGGCGGCCTGTGAACAACGCACGTACACACGTGGCTGTTCATTGGCACTGCACATGCAGCACACATAGGAACTCAAAGGTGAACAGTATTAAACCACTAGCTTTATTTAAACAGTATAGTAATATACTGTGGATGGGGCGGTGATTAATAAAAGAAAATAAGTTTTTTTTCTTTTTGTTCATTTTCCAAAAACAAGCAACTCAAGCATTATTTTAATAGATTCCTATAGCTTATTATAAGGGATTTATACCTGCATAAGTATCTAGTGAAAAGCTACCAGCCTGGGAAGATTTTCTGTACAGAAATATTTCAAATATAAGCATAAGACCAAGGTGTAACTAGCGCCCAGTGCGAAACAAAACTGAGGCGAACGGGTGTGTGACGGCACGACTCAAGCGCAGTGTAGTCCAGTGTAGGACAGTCCAGTTAGGACAGGGTGCACGTGACGACGTGCCCATAGGAACTGCCCCTTCAGTGGAACTATCTATCCACTAGGAGGGTACAAGAAGCTACATCGGAACCCAGTGATCCGATTAGCTGATTTAGGAAATCCAGTTTTTGGGGGTACAGGAAAACAAGTTTGTTGTGCCCTGGAAAAATTAGGCCGCACCTTGCAAGTTGACTAGAAGTTCGCTGCTAGTTGAAAGACTTGGTGATTGAGTATCATACCTCGTAGCCTTCGCACCCGCTTGATTGTGGGACTGTTCTAGGATGCTGAGAAGTGAGTGTTTTGGGGAGCTCTCAACTTAAACGAACCCACCGGTATCTACTAGCTGTGAACGTCTATTCCTGTAATTATGGGTAATAACCGGTCACACAGTGATAACGTGTCAGTTAGGGAGGAAGCAAGCCGACCAAAAGGATCGGCGGCTTTTATTATGTGCTGTAAGCACGGTGAACGAGCAGTTGTTTACCAACAGAAATGGAAAAAGATGACACAAGGCAGCAAGTTAGAATTTCCCAGTGTCGGTAGCTTTGATCCAGAAATCTTATCAGCAGTAAAAGATGAAATATGTCTACTCTCCAGTCGTAAGAAGAGAGTGAAGCACATAGAAATTCTTAAATTGTGGCAGAAGGAAGGACAGGAACAATGGGGAATCAGGTGTCTGGCAGTGCCAGATACAATCAGCCACAATAAAAATGCAACCGTAGCCGCAACAGCTCCCCCACCCCCATATGTGCCGAAGGGGTTAATGACTAATAAGCATGACATGAGCAGACATTTACCAGTTGCTAACTTGTACCCTGTTTTATCCCCTTATAAGGAAACCCGAGAGGAAAACGAGCAGCTGTTGGCACTGGCCGTCTCCCATGCAATTAACATGATTGAAGGAAAGGCTGAACCAGCAAAACCTGCTGCTGGGGCCCCTGCACAGGGAGAGGAGACGGCTGATGCCAACAGCATAATCATGGACTCAGGTAAGATAGCACCACACAGCACAGACACAGACGACTCCCAACCAGGTCCCAGTAATGCGGAAGTGGTACAAACATACCCTGTACGTACACTGGAGGTTCCCTATGGTAAGGCAGACAGAGAGGGTGTGATACCTACCAGAAAGATGACCATGCTAAACCCATGGACACGGTTAGAGCTGCGATCCATCATTACAGATTTCCCTGATCCTAGGAAAGATCTGGCCCTAAGCCAGAAATTTGTAAGGGATCTAGGAAACTCTGATGAACCCACCAACAAGGATTGGAGAATCATGTTGAGGGCCTGTCTCCCTACCCACATAGACATCCCGAAATTCATTCAGGACAGTGGATTGAAAGTGGATAGGGAGATAAATGATGAGATCAACCAGGAAAATATACGCCTAATCAACTTACAATTGGGAGTATATTTTCCTGCGGCAGTGGAATATAGCAAGATTTTCACCATCAAGCAAAAGGATGGTGAAACCGCTGGTGATTATTTCACCAGGGCCTTGAAAACGGTATCAAAATACACTGGTGTCTCCGAGCCTAAGGACAACCCCCACCTGAGGGAGATGATTGTCTCTGTGCTGGTGGAAGGGCTTAAAGATAATCTGAGAGCCAGAGTCCAAACCTCGTTCCCAAATTGGCGTGGAATGACAGTGGATGCCCTACGGGAATCTGCTGTGGACCACGACCGTAACATTAAGAAGCACAGAGAACTGCAAACTGATAAACTGATGATGGTTAGCATCCAAGCTCTTACAAATGCCCCAAATAAATCTGCATACCAACGAAACACCAGGGACACAGGTAGAAAGCAAATTATTTGTTACAACTGCAATAAGGAAGGACACTACTCAGCACAATGCAAGTCAGGAAACCCAAGGAGTTACAAAACACATAGGCGAGACTGGGAGCCTCACCAGGGTGAGACACGGAGATACCCAACCCCTAGACAATGGGAGGAGACAGACAGGTCACGCAACATGCCTCCTCCCCATTTGATGGCTGACACTGTACTAAGGGCAACCCAGGTAAGACAATAGGAAGCAGGTCATACCTGTATCCTACAGCCAGTTAGACTAACACAACACCTTAGAGAGGAACCTCAGGTGAAGGTTGATATAGCTGGAGTAAGGCAAACCTTTTTGGTTGATACAGGGGCGGCCAGATCTGTTCTCAACACTCCTCTTCACTTGGGTTTCACTGACCAATCAGTAGCGGCAATTGGGGTAACAGGAAAAATACAACATTACCCACTGACGAAACCAGCAGAGGTTACAATCGGGCCTCTGCATACCAAACACTCTTTTCTGTTGGCTGCAGCGGCCCCGACTAACCTCCTGGGTAGAGATTTACTATGTAAAATGGGATGTGTCATCTACTGCACCCCCGATGGGGTATTCCTGGACACTCCTAGAAATCTTACACAAGAAGTGCAAGATATGCTGGACAGTCCTCAGAGGCTAATGTTGTATTCCACTGTTGTAGAATCAAATCCATCTAGGGTAGCTGAAATTACAGCACAAATACCGAGTTCCCTTTGGACTAAAGATGGACAGGATGCTGGGCTGATGGCAAATGTAGCTCCAGTAGAGATCCGCTTAAAAGAAGGCAGGATAGCTCCAAAAATACCGCAATACCCTTTAAAACCTGAAGTTGAGCTAGGAGTATACCCTGTGATCCAGCGATTGCTCCAACAGGAAATCCTAGTTAGAACTTCCAGCACGGCCAATAGTCCCATCTTCCCTGTGAAAAAGAGCGGGGGGAGGGGCTACAGACTAGTGCAGGATTTAAGCGGGGTAAACAAAGTAGTTGAGAGCCAATTCCCCGTAGTGCCAAACCCAGCTGTCATCCTAATGCAAATCCCACCTCACTGTACTCATTTCACAGTCATTGACTTGTGTTCTGCGTTTTTCTCTGTCCCTTTGCACCCTGACAGCAAGTATCTGTTCGCCTTTACCTACAGAGGAGTACAGTATACCTGGACACGACTCCCCCAGGGATTCATAGACAGCCCCAGCATCTTCTCCCAGGCCTTGCATGATTGTTTACAATCCTTTCAACCCATGAGTGGTTCGATACTGATACAATATGTTGATGACTTATTGTTATGTTCTGAGTCACTGGAGTCATCAGTGGATGACACTAGACAGCTGCTGATGCATCTCTCAGAGACAGGACATAAAGTATCAAAGGATAAGCTACAATTATGCCAGACCAGGGTTAAGTATCTGGGCCACTGCCTTACCCAAGGGCTGAGACACCTCACCGACGACCGAATCCAAGCGATTCGAAACATGGCACTGCCACAGACCCAGCACCAGATCCGTACGTTCCTAGGCATGTGTGGATACTGTCGCAATTGGATCCCAGGATTCTCTATTCTGGCATTACCACTACAAGAGATGGTTTCCTCAACTAAGCCAGATCGGGTCTCTCATACTGAGGAATCTGAGCTGGCTTTCGAGGAACTAAAGGTGAGCCTAACAAAGGCCCCAGCACTGGGAATGCCAGATTATGGGAAACCCTTTGAACTGTACGGAACTGAATCAGCTGGGTGTGCGGCAGGAGTACTTGTACAAAAACATGGTGATGCCAACCGACCAGTAGCGTACTACAGTGGCCAGCTGGACACAGTAGCACGCTCGATCCCAACTTGCTTACGAAGTGTGGCCGCAATAGCACAACTAGTAAACAAGAGTGAGGATGTGGTGTTAGGACACAATTTAACTGTTCATGCTCCCCATGCTGTCTCTGCCCTCCTAAATTCTGCCCAAACATGTCATGTGTCCTCAGCACGGTTCACCAAGTGGGAACTGGCGCTGATGGCCCCAGTAAATATTACCATCAAAAGATGCAACACACTTAACCCAGCCACATTCCTTCCTCATGTGCCCTCCAAGGCACAAAGGGTGGAGGATGATGGGAATGTTGCTGAAAATAGTAAAGCAGAGTTTAGTGAGGGTGAGGACAAGCATGATTGCATGACCTACCTGAATCAGACCTTTACAGCACGTCCTGACATAAGCGACAGCCCATTAAGTGAGGTAGACATAACCTTATTCACTGATGGTAGCTGTCATAGACAAACGGAGACGGGAGAGCTGTGCACAGGCTACACGGTAGTAGATGGAGAAGGTATTGTGGAAGCTGAACCCTTGGGACCACCTCACTCAGCACAAGTAGCAGAACTGGTGGCACTGACCAGAGCATGTTGAACTGGCCAAGGGAAAATCAGTTAACATATATACCGACTCCAGATATGCTTTCGGAGTAGTACATGATTTTGGAGCCCTATGGCGCCTCCGAAATTTCATGACGGCGGCTGGCACACCAGTGGCGCATGCGACATACATTAGGAGACTTCTGGGAGCTATCCAGCTTCTAGACAGAGTGGCTGTTATCAAGTGCAAAGCTCACACATCAGAGAAGGACCCGGTGTCACTTGGTAACAGCCGCGGTGATGAGGCAGCGAAAAGGGCCAAATGCCCTGTAAATATTTTCACCCATCCCACAAACCTTTGTACACTGAACATGGTATCCACATCCAAACTGATAGACATGCAGAATTTGTGTTCCCCACAGGAAAGAGCAGTATGGAAGTCGAAGGGATGTGGCCAAGAGTCCACCGGACTTTGGAGAGATGGACACGGGAAACCAGTGGCCCCCAGGGCATACCTTCCTAGTCTAGCCGAGGCGGCCCATGGGCTGACACATCTTGGGAAGGAAGGTATGTGCAAGCTGGTAAAGGCCTACTGGTGTGCACCAGGGTTCGCTTCTCAAGCAGGTAGAGTGGCAATGTCATGCCTCACCTGTTTGAGGAAGAACGTTGGAAAAGCCATCCCAACAGAGCCATCCCACATCCCTCCTACAGAAGGCCCTTTCCAGGTAATACAAATCGATTTCATACAGTTACCACCCTGTAGAAACTTGAAATATGTATTAGTGTGTGTTGACATGTTTTCCAGCTGGGTGGAGGCTTTCCCCGCTGCCTCCAACACTGCTACCTTTACAGCAAAGAAAATATGTCAGGAGTTTGTCTGTAGATATGGTATCCCAAAGGTCATTGAGAGTGACAGAGGCACTCATTTCACAGGAGAGGTCTTCCAAATCATGTGTAAACTCCTGGGGATTAATAGTAAACTTCATACTCCATATCGTCCCCAGGCGAGCGCCAAAGTTGAGAGAATGAATGGTACTATTAAGAACAAATTGGGTAAAGTTATGGCTGAAACAGGGTTGTTATGGCCAGAGGCACTGCCTATTGTGCTGTTTAGCATTAGGACCACTCCCAGGACTCCGCTCAACTTGTCCCCCTTCGAGATATTGTTTGGTCGACAGCCACACGTCATGATAGACCCACAGGATGATCTCAAATGTAACAATGAGCTAACTGTACAGTATATCCTAAAGTTAAACAAACAGCTAAGGAAACAACAAAAGGAGCTGAATGTACTGAACCCTGATATGCCTATCGAGAATTGTCATAATCTTAAACCAGGAGACTTTGTTATGATCCGACATTTTTTACGCTCAGGTTGTTTGATAGACCGTTGGGAAGGACCGTACCAAGTTTTGTTGACCAGCACTACATCAATTAAAGTCGCAGAGAGAGAGACTTGGATACATTCGTCCCACTGCAAGAAAGCCAGTAACCCAGAGTTCCCGAGTGCAGAGAGCGAAAGAGAAGAAGTGTCGCTAGAAGCATTGTTCCGGGAAGACTGAAAGGCAGCCAAGGTCGAGCAACCTGAGCGAACAAAGGTCCAAGAGCAGAGCAAATAAAAGTCCCCTGGTAGAGATGATGGAAGGACTCCAAGCAACAGGTTCACAGTTATGCATATATTTCTTTGTTTTCTTTCTGTGTCCTTTTCTTCATCCAAAGATACTCGGTGGCTGCCACATTCTAGAGCGATCGGAGCGGAGTCCTGACAGTGTAATAATGGACCCAGATATGGGTGAGGTAGAATCCCTAAACCAGCTTGATGCTTTGCCCATAACAGGAGAAGGTAAAAGGTATGAGGAAAACGTAGTTCAAGGGCTATGTGATGGGTTATTGTCTGGTGAGTACTGTGTCTGTAGATATTGTCAACCGAAAATGGAAGAAGAATGCATCCAGCGATGTCAGTCCACAAGTAAGGCAACTACAGGCCGACATCCTTTGAGTGATTACCACTCACTAGTGGGTAAGGTCTTAAACCAAACAGAATGCTGGGTGTGTTCACAAGTGCTGCATAAAAGGAGTAGTGTAGGGCTAGTCCAATTCCCGCTTAATATTTCTGAGATAAGTGTATTAAATAAGGGGAGGCCATTGGATAAGAGATACCTGTATACCAGGTCCCCTAGTCTTAGATTACACCCATACCAAGTGGATAAATCCCTGGTATGTATGAACTTCTCGAGTTCCAGAACGATTGGTACTTGGGAAGTGACATGGCACAACCAGACAATAACTTACTCCCAGCGTCCAGATGGAGAGCCTATTGATAAAGAATTACTGTTAAAGATCCCCACCAGTGGGAGACATTATAAATATGTCTACACAGTGAAGAAAAGTAAAATGATGGCCGGCAGAGTATCAGCCGGCTACTGTAATATGACCCTACAGCCGGAAACCTGTGAGGAACAAGTCAGGGAGCAGGGGACAGGAATGTTCTTATGGATAATGTGTGATAAAATTATGAAATACTCTGTCCCTTATTTCCTCCCTGACGACGTTTATTATATTTGTGGTAGAAGGGCGTACAAATGGCTCTCCATGAACTACGTTGGAGTTTGTTACCTAGGTAGAGTGTTACCAGAAGTGATGACCCTCACACATGATGAGATGGTGAGCATACACAGAGGTATACCTCCTCCTTACACTCATACCCATTATGATCAAATCCACAAAAGAGATTTAACAATCAAGAAAGAACCCCTAGCTTCTGAAATGATACACGAGTCGTTCGGTATCCAACTCCTCATTGCATTAGATATCACCCATACCGCCAGAGGAGTCATAAATTTTAAGTATATACAAGCATTAGCCAGCTTGGTAGATAACATCACTGAGATTTATGATGACACTTTTAGATACACTGGGAAGGAGTTGCAAGCGTATAAAAGAGAGCTAGTCCAACATCGGATGGTGTTGAACTATCTGACAGCTATGACAGGAGGATATTGTGTCACCCTCTCTACACAGTTTGGGGTGAAATGTTGTACATATATCACCAACAATACTGAAGACCCAGAAGAAATCATCGATCATCGGATGGATGAGATTCTTCAGCTTAAATGGGAATTTAGAAGGGAACACAATATCAGCCTGGCAGAAATAGGTAACAAAGTTAGCGAATGGACCTCCTGGTTGAATCCAATGCACTGGTTCTCTGGTTTAGGAGAATGGGCGCAAGGGATCATACTGTAGCTAGCATAGGAAAGCTTCTTCTCTGTATCGGTGGCGCCATCATAGTCTTTGTGCTACTGTTCAAATGTTTAAAGGTGGTGACCCGGGGAAAGACAAAAAGTACAGAAATCATGAGTGTAAGAACGAGAGATGCAGAGGAAGACCAGGGTTTGGTATATGACCCTAGAATTGAAACCACCTCCCTTTAAAGAAACCATATTTGTGAACGTGTATATGTTGTAACCACCCGTTTTTATTTTTATCCCAAAAATTGTATATTATCCTTCGTGACCCTGAGTAGATTGTTCGATAAATGCGGCCCATCGTTTATCCATGATCCCGGATCGGCCAAGAGCAGATGGTTTACTCCCCTTATATGTTTAATTCACGGATCCCAATTTCTCTGTTAGGATTATGAATTTCTGTATTGTTGTTTAAAATGTTTTGTATTGTAACAGTTTTATATTTACTGTTAAAGGGTGGACTGTGAAAGTCGAGTTGCATACACGCCATTTTAGGATAGTATGGCCGCCATTTTGGTTCGCAGAGTTGCGCTAATAAAGTTTCCATACCCGAGTCTGTGTGACAAAGTGGACCAGAAGCGTAGCCATACTATTACACATAAATTCATAAGAACATACTGACACTAAATAAAATATAGTTAAAGGTTTAGAACGCCACACATAGCTTAGTTAGCATTGCATACATCTGTCTGTATAGTGTTTAGTACCGTTCCGCTCCGTTTCTTATGCGCAGTATTCCGGTCATTGCGAATATTTCGCAATAGACACGGCCCGATAGTTATGGACATATTCCATATTCCCAAGACAGTTTCGGTTGAAAGTATATAACAAAGGAATCTAGATGTAACCGGTTTCTACAGCTATTTACAACTCTGGACGACGATACCGACAAACAAAGGACTCCTAAAGTTCACTCCCCTGCACCTATTCAAACCAGGTGTATCATCTTACCCCCCAATCACAGTGGACCTGACATACGATCTCTAACCAATAGGAATGGACTTCTGACCCTATAAGATAGGTGACCCAGGGCGGCCTTGGTCACTTCGGCACATCTTCCTTTCCCTGACCTTCGACCGGGCTATAGTTCAACCCTGAACGATAGCGAGCTCTGACCGGACTGCGCTGCGCATATTTGATGAGGAGACGGTAACGGTTGCATTCACGGTATTTATTCTTATTATTGTTGGCTGATTGTATCCTGTATCTGTTTTCATCCCCTAGCAGAGCCTGAATATTGTATTCATTGTTAGTCTATTGCATTACCTGTTATACCTGTATTTTCTATTCCTGTAACCCCCTTTTGTCCATTAGGGACTTAAATACAACTTTTTACGGAGTTCTCATCTCCTTACTTCTATACTGTGGTTGTGTCTGTTATTCGCATTTAGCGATAAAGGTATATTACGGACACTGTCCTTAGAGGTATATTCGCAGATTAGAGTCAGAGTACTGCGAAAGGATCTCTTATTAAGGTATTGGTTCTTTGGTGTACAATACACTATAACGGTAAGCTACGCTGCGCTACGCTTTGTTCGCACGTAGCTAGGTATAAAGGGTACGCTGGTTACGGACATAATACGTAGCCTGCGCTTTTCACTTATTGTTTCTTTGGTCATATTTAATCGCCATTAACAGGGGATAAAGAGTTGTCAGCAGTGACTCATGAGCAGCAAAGGCAAATCACAGTGATTGCAGAACATCACTGTTCTTGCACGGAAACACCTCAGTGGCACCCCTGCAAAAATGTGGGAGATCAGGAATACAATGCAGGGCAGCAGGAGGTTTATGATTGAAACAGTAGCCTCCCGTAGGATGCCGGAGTGTAGGCAACAATGCTACAGTCCATGACCTACCTGTTTGCTGTACTCCTATGAATGCTGTCTCTTGTAACGCTGTCGTCCTATGTCAGTGCATTGCTGTTGGCTATGCCTGTGTAACACTGTCTATGCTTTTCTGCTGGAATAAAAGATGACTTGCTGTGAAGCCCTTCATTCTCCAATGGCCGACTGAAAACTTCCTTCAACGGGGTCATATTCTTACAAAGCCCTTTACATTGATAGGCACAGTTTTTACAGAGAGAGGTTCCTTGGCATTCCTTTTCTTTATAGATTTTCAAGAACAAGATACACCAAGAATGAGAGCAAGAGATACACACTGACCTTTTGCCACTGAGTTATACAATGGAACAGGAAGGCGTAGAGCACCTGGAGATGTGTCACACCAGATAAAGTCATTATATAGTAATTCAAACCAATTCTCTAGGGATTATCTGGTAAATGTGGAATCTCAGCTCAGATTGCTGCAATGACTCATTTGCTCATGAAATCAGTTTTTGTAATCCTATAAATGTGAGTACACTATGACATTAGATGGCCAGGCTGCAAAAAATCTCCTGCTGAGACTACTGGAGCCATCTGCACGGTATACGGCAACACCTGAAGTTGACTATTTCTAATTTTATTTGAGCCGACATGTGCCGACAGGCGGTATTTCATGCCCTACAATCCACTAGGGTCGCGGAGGGAGAATAGAATAGTGTGCCAAGCGCAGCGAAGCACGGGGCCCGAAACATGGCAAGTGCATCGCGCCATGCGAGGGGGCGGGGTGCACCGATATGGTGCCCATGTCGACCATGTCGTCATTCAAGACAAAAAAACACAAAAAACCAATGTCGAACTTTTGATTGTGGACCTAAACAGTGTTGACCTAATGATTGTGTATACCTTCTATGTTGACCTGTTTCGGGTGTTGACCTAAGCCAGGTGCCGACCTTCTGTGGTCGACCCAATGCATGTGGACCTTTGGTGGTTTGACGCAATCTGGACGATTATGATGAACTTACATATTGAGACTTTCTTATGCATGATGTAAACCTTCCCTTTGATTGACATGTGTCAATCAGTCAATATACTTTGAAAGTCAGTATTACGTTAAATATAGAAATACAGTTTATTGATGCATATCAACTTAACACATTTAAGAAGGATAAGCAAAAGAACCACTACTCAACTCAACAGAAAAAGGGTCTTAAACATGTCCTTCATCACTTCATCTCCAGCTCCAACCTGGGTGGAATAGAGGGGCTCCTCAGTCCCTGCCAGGGCCGGCGCCACCACTAGGCAGCTCTAGGCATTTGCCTAGGGCGCCGGCCACTGGAGGGCAGCAGTTTGGAGCAGGTCCCCCCACCCGGATGGAGGTGAGTGCAACTCCTCCTCCCCCCCCACGCCTCCGGAGCGACTAGGCGGCGACCGCCGCATCACCTGTTCCCCCTCCCCACCCCTGGAGATACTTAGCGCCACTGGCCGCATCACCCGACACCCCCGCCTTCCGCCGCAAATACCAGGCGCCCCTCTGTGTGGAGCAGCCAGCCTGCCGCCACAATGCCCAGCAAACCCCCCTCCCCGCCGTGTGGAGCGGTCGGTCTGCCGCTGCTCCACCCGGCACCCCCCTCCGCCGCGTGGAGCAGCCGAATACCCGGCACCCCCCCCCCCACGGGGGAACGTAGGTTTGCCCCCACCCGCCATGGGCGCTCCGGTGTCTGGCACCAGCCCTGGTCCCTGCCACCGTGTCTCTGCCACCTGGTTCTCAATGGCAGGTCGGGTCCCGGAACCTGTTTAATGTAGTTGACAGGAAGATGCTGTGCCTGGCGCATGCACACAGTGGTGGATTCAGGGGGGGGCACCTGGGCACGTGCCCCCCCTGTCATTCATTTTGTAAATGAGGACCAGCGCTTTCCAACGAGCCCAGCCCCATGTCTCTAGCCCCCCGGGAACCGGAGATATCGCCTGGCAAAGCTGTAACATTTTTTTCCCCATAGGATAATATGGGAACCGTCAATTCCGACCCCCACCCGGTTCCGACGGTTGCCAGTTCCCCCCCTGGCATGACAGGAGCTTGTAGTTCCAGAGATATAGCATGTAAATCGATATTTTTTTATTTTTGAAATGTAATTTCATGGCTGTTCATGTTCTTTGAGGGCAGATTACTCTGGAACCAAACATTCCAGTTTCACTGGACCAAAATCATTCAAAGTCCACTCAAAAGTTATTCAATATGATACTTGTCTCATGAAAATGGGTCAGTTGGTTCTAAAGATATAGCCGGTTAAATGAGGTACAGATGGAGCCGGTTTCCCTCTTGCTGGCGAATCGCCAGAATGTCACCGCTGGCGATCCGCCAGCAGCCCGGCTTTCCATCTGACAGAGACGCGCGTGCGACAGGGTTAGGGGGGGTGCGGGGAGGCGGTAGGGACCCCGGGTGACCGCCGACAAGCCGGCAGGAACCCAGGGGAACCGTGCAAAAGGGGACGCGCGCGTATCTCATGCGCGCGAGTCCCCTTTCGCAGATATAGATGGCAACGAGCATGGAACCCCTGGTAATGAGCATGGAACCTTTGTCAATGAGCATGTAGATAAGCAGCACTTATGTAGCATAATTTTTAATAGGCATTATGGCGTTTGGCATAATACATAATGGACATAATGGCGTGTAACTTAGGGGGAAATTTACTAAAGGAAATTTGTAAAAAATGGGTGTATTTGTATCCAGAAATACACTTACTGTATTTTTGACATTTACTATCCTGAAAATACGGTAATTCGTAGTCGTATTGATGTGATATCAATACGAATACGAATTGCCATATTTTCGGGAAAGTAAATGTCAAAAATAAGTGTATTTCTGGATACAAATACACTTTTTTTTTTACAAATTTCCTTTAGTAAATTTCCCCCATAATGTGTAATGGACATTATGGTGTAAATGTTTAATGCGCGCCTTTGGTGGACAATGTCCCTGTATATGAAGCGTATTGTGAATTTTGCCTTAATCTGTGTGGCATTATGTGAATTCTGGCTCAATCCATGTGGCATTATGTGAATTCTGGCTCAATCCATGTGGCATTATGTGAATTTTGGCTCAATCCATGTGGCATTATTTGAATTTTGGCTCAATCCATGTGGCATTATGTGAATTTTGGCTCAATCCATGTGGCATTATGTGAATTTTGGCTCATTCCATTTGGCATCATGTGTAAGGGGCAAGTATAATGGGGTCTAGTATTTTGTTGCATAATGTGTAGAAGTTGTATATGGTGTTGTACACCACACTCAAGGACACGCCCCCTGTTGAGTGGCCACACCCCCTTCGGCGCGCGCACACCTACATCCTTCACTTTTGTCGCCATGGTGGGCCTGCGTATTTTAAATGCCAGGGCCTATTTTTAATCCCATTCCCACCCTCTCTCTGCCGCTCTCTTAGCATTTACACTGGCACCACTAACACTGCCCCTCCCCCACCTAAACCCTCTTTTATCATGGTGCCCCCCCCTGTCATTTTATCCTGGATCCGCCCCAGTATATATACCTACCCTCCATTTGTCTTTGCTTATATTTATACAGGATTCCCAACCCTCACTGCTATAATTGGTCAGTGAAGTACACAGGGGTAGATTTATTAAGCTCGGTGAAGTGATATGGTGTCTAGTTTGGGGGGGGGGGGCACTTTAAGCTCTGTGTGTATGTGTGTGTGTGTGTGTGTGTGTGTGCGTGCGTGTGTTTGTTGGGGAAGGGGGGGGGGGAGACAGTGGAGAGCACAAGAAAGAGTCTTCTCATGTCTCTCCCAGTCCCTGCCGCACAGTGATATATGTCTTTGTTAGAACACTTTTTAGCATTATTAAAGGAGTTTGGAAACTTGAATACAGTAGAAATTGCCGGAGTTAAAAGCAGCCTGACAGATATTAGGTAAAGAAACCTAATGCAAATTCTTGTGCCCCCGGGCGATATAACACAGGAAAAGTTGGATTTGGCAGCGCAATACAGAACAAGAGATTGTGGAAATGAAAAATAGGAACCGGGAAAGTAATGACCGTGATCAATGATTTATTTGCAGAGAGAGATCACTAGAGAAAGAGCTGGTTGTGACTTCATTACGGATGCTAGAACTCTTTTATCAGCCCCAGACCTACAGTGTGTCATTATACATTACCTGCACAGAAAGAACAGCGGCGGTTCTACACCAGTACAGTACGTTCCTACGTTCTAATGCTGATGTAGTGACATCACAAGTGCGCCTGAGGACGCTGCGCTAGACTTTATGAAGTGAGGTGTTCTGTGAGGGAGAACTTGTTGGTATGTATACAGTCATTCGTGGGTCAGGGAGAATTGCTCTGATTTTATAATGTTGCTACAATTTTGTTATAACTTTATAACTATTATTTATGTTATCTGTTATTTATATAGCGCACACAGTGGCGCCTCTGTGGAGGAGGGAGGCTGCCACGATGCGCCCCACCTCCGCTGCCGCCACTGTCGCTGTGCTCGTGGTACCGGTCCTCGCTGCTGCCGCCGTCAATTCCGCACCCAGCCGCTGGTTCCGGTCTTCCATACTGCACATGTGCTGGCCCCAGCCTTTATGGGCTGCTTTTGCAGCAGTCTACAGAGCCATATTCAGGGTCCCGGGTCCGGCACATTTTCATCTCAGGGACGTCCCATGAAAATTGGAACAGTTGGGAGGTACATGCTAGGGTTACATACTAGGGTTACATGCTAGGGTGGCACATGCTACGGTTACATTTGTCAGAGCCCAATTAACCTGGAAGAATGTTTTAGTTGGCATCCAGAGTACCCAGAGGAAAGACATAAAACCATAGTACAAACAAACTCCACACAGACGATGGCCTTATTTGGGATTTAAACTTATATCCTCACTGCTAACTTCTATGCCACCATGTAGCTCTGTGCAGTAACATCAAGTAGTTCAGTCATATACACAATAAAGGTAATAATATGGGAAAAGGGATGGACATAGGGCTGGCACTACCCGCTCAGCAGAGTATGCAGTGGCACTGGACTGGAAAGGCGCTCTTCATGCTCTGCTGCTGTGCGCTGTTGCTGCCGGCTGCTGCTGCATTGGTCACAATGTGCGACAGGTACTGTAGCTGTGTCCACAGCTTAAAAAGCGGCTCCCCCCGCTGAGCAGTGCCGTAACTTGGGCACCGCAGCCTAAACAGTGGTGAGGGGAGCCAGCGCCATGGGGGATCAGATTCCACGTGGTTCATGAAATCTGTGTGTACAGTGCTACTTAGAAGTGCTACCTGGCGAGGTGTAACCAGGTAACCCCCTGGCTACAAGCATGCAGCCCCCTGTCATCAAGCATAGAAACCCCTGGAAACGAGCATGTATCCCCCTGCCAACAAGCATAGAAACCATTGGCAATGACCATGTAATCCCCTGGCAATGAGCATGTAACCCCCTGCCAACAAGCATAGAAATCCCTGGCAATAAGCATGTAAACCCCTGCAAACAAGCATAGGAACCGTTGGCAATGAGCATGTAACCCCCTGGCAATGAGCATATAAACCCCTGGCAATGAGCATGTAACCCCCTGGCATTGAACATGTAACCCCCCGGCATGCAACGCCCTGCCAACAAGCATATAAACCCCTGGCAATGAGCATGCAATCCCCTGTCAATGAACATGTAACCCCCTGCCAATAAGTATAGAACCCCTGGTAAAAAGCATGTAACCCATTGGCAATGAACATGTAACTCCCTGGCATGTAACCCCATTCCAACAAGCATAGAAACCGCTGGCAATGAGCATGTAATCCCCTGTCAACAAGCATAGAAACTCCTAGCAATAAGTATGTAACCCACTGCCAAGGAACATGTAACCCCCTGGCAATGAGCATAGAAACCCCTGGCAATGAGCATGTAACCCCTGGTAATGAGCATGTAACCCCTTGTCAAGGAACATGTAACCCCTTGCATTTAACCTCCTACCACCAAGCATAGAAACCCCTGGCAATGAACATGCAATCCCCTGGCAATGAACATTTAACCCTGTGACATGTAAACCCCTGCTAACATGCATAGAAACTCCTAGTAATGAGCATGTAACCCCCTGGAAATGAACATGTAACCCCCTGCCAACAAGCATAGAAACCCCTGGCAATGAGCATGTTATACCCCAGCAACGAGCATAGAAACCCTTGGTAGCAATCATGTAACCCATGGCAAAGAGCATAGAAGCACCTGGTGATGAGAATGGAGACCCCTGGCAACAAGCATGAAAACCCTGGCAAGGAGCAAGAAATGCCTGGGAATGAGCATGTACCCCTGGCAATGAGCAAAAAAACCCTAACAGTGTGCACAAAGCCTCCGGCAATTACCAACAAAACACCTGGTAAGGAGCTTAAAACCCCTTGCAACAATCATAAAGTCCTTGTCAACAACATGTAACCCCAGCCAATGAGCATATACAGAAAAAAATATTTTATGACACACCCGCCAGATGTAGCAGTACACATCTGCGCCTCTAGGTGTCACAAACGCAATCTTCCTGACCTTTTTCAAAAATAGGAATGTACGTCATCTTAACCATGTAACCATTGTTCTTGTCACTGGATATAAAATACAGAATAATCACTTGCTACAGTACAGTATGTCCAACATGGCATTCCAAATGTATCTAAATGTGTCATTGCAAAAAGGGTATTTTAAATATTTAAATAAAATGATTTTACTTTTTTTTTTTTCAAATACAATTTTAGCTAATGACACATTTAAGTGAAATCAGATGAGACCTGTCTTAGAATCATGACCCCAAACCTGCCCCGTGGTCGAATGATCATCTGACAACCTGAACAGGAATCCTTGTCAGTGCGATAATCACACCCAGAGTCACAGGCTGGATGTCTGGCTGGTCGTGTCATCCAAATTACCGCTCCACACATGGGAAGCTGCCTCTCGGAATTCTGCTGATGGGGCTGCACACACGTATGCAAATACCCTGACATCCTTACCATTGCAGGCTGCATGGAAACTGATGGGGAAGTCAAAAGTAATTAGTGTATGTATTCCCGTCAGCCACAGAATATACATAAAACATTTCCCCGGCGGAACTATTGTATCGGAAGTATAGTGAGAATCAGGGACACCTCAATACAGTTTAACAATTATTTATTTACAAAATCATTAACAAACAAGAAATAATACTTATACCACGTTCCTCAAAGGCAGTTACAAGAGATAGCCAGTCCAAACAAGAGAGTCCAAACATAGGGTGTATTTCCAGGGAGCCTCCTCTCACTGTGTAGTCCTGGATCTGTGGTCAGTCACAAGCACCCTGTCCTCAATCTTGGGTCCAATGGAAGCTCAAAATCAGTCTGTAGTGACCCTGTATTTAAACTAAATCCTGGGTGGTTGTCAAGGGATCATATCCTCATATACATTAACTTGGAGACCTTGATTAATGAATGCCTATTGACAATCCCATTGTTGTATAGAATTCTAATTTAGGTCAAATATCATGTGTATTTAGAATTGTAGTGAATCTTGTCAAATGATTTGGATTTTGACAAGATTCTACAGTACTTGAGCTCTGTAAACCTGTATATGTTTACATCAAATAACGGTATTGTCTGGCTTCTCCTGTAACACAATGGCAGTCTAAATTCTGATTAACACACTATAGCTACAAGTCTATGTAGGAACAATGGTCCCTACAAAGATACAGAGACATTCTTATAAAACAGATATAGAACTATATAACACACATATACATAGAAGACACAGTTTACTCTAGACTAAAAGTCAACATGGTTACAATCCACCCTTGGCTTCTATGTATTATTGGGAGTTATTATCATATTGACCCGTGAGTGGCAAATCTTCTTTGCATTATATAGCCTTACAATATTTACACATTAGACATACTAATGTAATCACAACATAAACAATAATTAGAACAGAAATTATTTTGATGTCACATTTTAGGGAAATTGCCATCCTCCTTTCCATTGGATCAATTTCTTCCCAGCTATGGAAAAGTCTTTGATGAACTTGGGGAGTGAATGCAAATCAAACATTGTTTCTCCCAATCTGAATCCAGTTCTGGTTATTATCTAATGGATCTAGTCAAAATTACTTCCAAAGTCACTGTTTGGCCCGTTCTGTGTTGCTGAAGCATAATCCAAGAGATTAATCGAATACCATAAATGGTGTGCCTTTCCAACAGCATCATACACCTTGGCATGGTGGGATCCCATCAGGCCAGCATACATCTTGGTTCAACCTCCTGGGAAAAATAAACAAGTGTTAATTTCTATCAGCACTCTCTGGGGTACAAATCATTGGCATTAAAATACACTGAATAAGCATCACCATCAACCAAAACATAGTAGATTCCCCACCCTAATGCTAATATTTGCCCCTTCTTTTTCCCAACCTGGTTGCCACTTGGTTAAATCCACACCCTCCCACCAGGAAGCTGGTATGCAAAGTGTGACACAGTGAGGTGGTCTTGGTGGTGGGGGCACTAACAATCTCTGAAAAAGGTAATGGATCCAGAAAGTCCCTTTCATTCAAACAGCATAGTACCTCCTGTAGGACACTGTCCCAACCCTTCAAGATATGCATGGGTGTTCCTTAAGGAGGCCATTCATTCTATTGAACAAGATGCAATTAAATAACAGGATATGTGGTACACCCAATACCCATGGTACTCCTTTGCCCAGCCATATAACTCTTCATGTCCACATTGTTCATGTGCCCACTGTCCCAGATTGTATGTCAATATTTTCCTCTGCTGGAGATTGAGTGTCTGATTTAATTTGTATGCCATCAGCTGTATCATTCGTTGGAAAATCTGTGTGCGCATTTACATGTCCAATGGAGATAGACCTGGATGAGCTGTGGTTCCAGTTTTGATTCCATTCTTCAGGTCCACACCATGTAGGCTTGGAATGGATTTTCCAAACTTCCTTCTTCCATGAGGGCATCCAAATAGTCAGACCTTTGTACAGGGCCCAACTGTCAGCGTAGATTATCAAAGGACCACCTGGCTCTTGCGTCAGCATCAGTACAGCTTGCAGTTCTGCATATTGCCTGGATCCTCCTTCTCCATTTCAATATATAACTTCTTCCATTACAGGCTGAAATGGAGATTCTTATTTTACTGGTGGGGGGAGCAGTTTAGTGCTGTCTGATTGGAAAGTAATCATTACTGCAAGTTGGCAGGTGACTTGAGATGGATCTTGAGACGATACTCCTCCTCTCTCTGGTAAATACCACTTCCACTTCTGTAGCGTAGACTTTTGTGCTACAGCAGAACGCGATTCGAGTCCTTCTTGTCTCACCCATCCTGCAATAGGGAGGTCTGTGCGTATGGTGACTGGTTGTTGCTTGGTTGTGCTCTCCACATGTTATAGAGCAGTGTATGTAGCTAGCAAAGTCTTTTCAATGTAAGAGTGGTGTCTTGTTTCATCTGGGATAATGTCTCTAGATGTGGTTAAGTTATAATGTGTTGGGGGCCACTCCAATTCATAGCCAGAAATGTTACAGTCTCTGTGGGGCACTACATCTTGTCCATGTTCACTGCCCACCCCCTCTCTGTCATTGGGCCTGTGGCAGTGGCCAGAGAGGATTCCAAGTGTTCCAATCCCCTTGGGTCACCCCCCTTAGCATTTCTTGTGCCTCTGCATAAGGGCTTTTGGCTGTGTCGGCAAAGGGTTGTGTAAACTGTACCAGATCTCCCTCCCCCAATTCCTTATTTTGTCTAATAGCTGGTTCCCTTTTAGGCTTAGACTGAATCTTTTCCCACATTTCAAACATAGCATCATTCGCAATACCATCAATCTTATCTTTTGGAACCCCAGCATTCAACAGATCAGAAAACATTTGACTACGTTTACTTCTGTATCTATTGGGAGGTCTACCATGCAGCATCTTACTTTTGTACTGATTAGAAGGTGTGGCCAATGCCCTAGCTTGGAATACTTTGTCTGGGGCTATTCCCTTAGAGTGCAACAAACTCATCTGCTCTAGTACAGTAATTGTTTCAAAGACAGAAATCTGCTTAGTTGTGGCAGGGAAAAGAGTGAACAAAGGCATTCTCAAATGCAATGGGGCTGCTTGCAGAAAGAGAGTAATCATACGCTGTGTGACAGGAGTCATATCAGGACCTTCCCAATCCACTTCAACCTGATTCCCTTCCCCAATTTTCTGAAAAGCAGTCATACATGCCAGCACTCTCAACCGTTCAATCCCTGCACACAAATCTGGCCAATGGTCATTAGGAATGAGGTCAGAGGGATGGTCATACACAGAAGCTATTGCCTCTCTCACCCTATACAATAAAGAACGGACACGTAATCCAATTTTGTGATTTTGTAATTGCCGCCTGACTCGTGGGTCTGCACAGATAGAACCCAACCCCAATGCCTCAGTGGTGTTCAGCATTATGGAGTCTCCTCCATTATCCCATATTTGTAGAACCCATTGTAAAAGTCCCTGTCCCTTTTGCTGCCTGTATTTTGCAACCATCTCAGTTATTTCACTAGGGGAATAATTGCGGGTCTCTGTGGTGGTGTTATCGCCCTCTTCTGATTCCTCACCCTCACTCTCTGCTGGATCTGCACTGGTGGAAGCAGTATTACCTGACACATTTTTCTTTTTATAATTTTTATGCTTCTTACGGGAAATCACTTTGGAGGTGGTCACGGGGCGTAACTGTAAACCATTCTCAAACTCATTAACATCATGTGTGAACTCCTCTGGGTCTATTCTACACAAACCATCCCAATTGTTTCCTTCTACAACAGTTCTAATAAGTAAAGGATCAACTGCTTGCCTTCCTCTGCTCAATTGTTTGTGGTTCAATACATTTACAACATATTGTGTGGCATTATTTTTTACAGTTTCAATCTCTGTCCCCTGATCTCTAACACAAGTACGTAAGACCGCTAGTTGTTCTTTCAAAGCAGTATTCTCATCAGTTAACTGTACCACTTCTTCCTCTGTTGCAAACAATGCCTGAGCACACATAGATAACACATGGGCACATTGTACTTGTTCAGATTTTTTCATTTTGCTTAAATCAATATTTACAACAGCATTTCTGGGGTCTGCTAAACGGACCAAAGTTATATATTTACATGCTTCACGCATACATGGGATCCAGTGACCATATCTTGACACCCATGATGGTAAATTTACAGCCTTAACTTTTTCAATTTTAGCCTTAAACCAAGACATCATTTTTGATGATTGTTACAAGGAACAATATTCAAATAAGGCACACCTAGACACGGTGATCCAACAACTGATCACTCCTACAATATGATCCAGCAACTGATCAATGATATACAGTACTGTGAATTTTCCACTAAATCACAAAACCTTACTCATATCAATGAGTCACAGGGCAACAATGACAGACAAACATACACTATGATTTTTTCAAATAAATCACATAAGCCTCTCTCATATAGCAATGAGTCAGAGGGCACACTTTAAACTGTATTGGGTCTACTGATCACTATAAATCTTCCGATCCCACTTCTGACACCAAATTTTGTTCCCAGTGGAACTATTGTATCGGAAGTATAGTGAGAATCAGGGACACCTCAATACAGTTTAACAATTATTTATTTACAAAATCATTAACAAACAAGAAATAATACTTATACCACGTTCCTCAAAGGCAGTTACAAGAGATAGCCAGTCCAAACAAGAGAGTCCAAACATAGGGTGTATTTCCAGGGAGCCTCCTCTCACTGTGTAGTCCTGGATCTGTGGTCAGTCACAAGCACCCTGTCCTCAATCTTGGGTCCAATGGAAGCTCAAAATCAGTCTGTAGTGACCCTGTATTTAAACTAAATCCTGGGTGGTTGTCAAGGGATCATATCCTCATATACATTAACTTGGAGACCTTGATTAATGAATGCCTATTGACAATCCCATTGTTGTATAGAATTCTAATTTAGGTCAAATATCATGTGTATTTAGAATTGTAGTGAATCTTGTCAAATGATTTGGATTTTGACAAGATTCTACAGTACTTGAGCTCTGTAAACCTGTATATGTTTACATCAAATAACGGTATTGTCTGGCTTCTCCTGTAACACAATGGCAGTCTAAATTCTGATTAACACACTATAGCTACAAGTCTATGTAGGAACAATGGTCCCTACAAAGATACAGAGACATTCTTATAAAACAGATATAGAACTATATAACACACATATACATAGAAGACACAGTTTACTCTAGACTAAAAGTCAACATGGTTACAATGACACACCCGCCAGATGTAGCAGTACACATCTGCGCCTCTAGGTGTCACAAACGCAATCTTCCTGACCTTTTTCAAAAATAGGAATGTACGTCATCTTAACCATGTAACCATTGTTCTTGTCACTGGATATAAAATACAGAATAATCACTTGCTACAGTACAGTATGTCCAACATGGCATTCCAAATGTATCTAAATGTGTCATTGCAAAAAGGGTATTTTAAATATTTAAATAAAATGATTTTACTTTTTTTTTTTTCAAATACAATTTTAGCTAATGACACATTTAAGTGAAATCAGATGAGACCTGTCTTAGAATCATGACCCCAAACCTGCCCCGTGGTCGAATGATCATCTGACAACCTGAACAGGAATCCTTGTCAGTGCGATAATCACACCCAGAGTCACAGGCTGGATGTCTGGCTGGTCGTGTCATCCAAATTACCGCTCCACACATGGGAAGCTGCCTCTCGGAATTCTGCTGATGGGGCTGCACACACGTATGCAAATACCCTGACATCCTTACCATTGCAGGCTGCATGGAAACTGATGGGGAAGTCAAAAGTAATTAGTGTATGTATTCCCGTCAGCCACAGAATATACATAAAACATTTCCCCGGCATTAATATGACAATGGGATTATATTTTTTTCTTTTTCTTTTTTTAAAATAAGGTGTAAACTGTCATTATGTATTCTGTATTAGCCTTTAGGTTAGAATAACCTCAACAAAAGGTTAAAGTAAACATTTAACCCCTTGAGTCTCACCCACCATCCGCACTCATTATCCGCACTTCTGCAGGAAAACCGAAGATAAAAAATCAGAAGCTATGGGAAGCGGTGGATGTCACTGCGGTCATTGTGCCACATCGTGATGATGTCATAAAGGAGCGCATCTTGCCCTACAGCAGGTTCGTCAAAACTTGCGGCCTTCCAGCTGTTGTGGAATTACATATCCCAGCATGCCCTGCTGTAGTTTTACCAATCCCTAATACATACCTCCCGACTTTCCCGATTTTTGTGGGACAGTGCCGTATATTTTTTTAGGATGGTCCCAGTTTCCCTCCCGGGGCCTGTCACTGCTCCGTGCACGGCATCTGTTCACTGGAGATAAGGACAAGGGTATGGCAGCTCACAGAGTGCAGGCCATGGCCTCACAGCATTGAAAACGGGGCTTGGCTTAGCAGGAGGACCAAGATCATAGGACATGCCCCATACCCCTTGAGGACATGCCCACAACTTTTAGGTGCACACCCTAGACACACACAAGCATCCCTCCTCACTCCGGGACATAGAAAATCTGTGGCAGGGCATGATGGGATGTGTAGTTCCACAAGAGATGGAGAGGCGTGAGTTTGACATCCCTGCCCTACAGGAAACATTAAATGAACCTTGTTTGAAAAGAGGAGGGACTGTGTGCAATCCAAAACAAATTCCGGCCTGACGGTAGTCCCAGGGGTAAATGGCCTGGCTTGTGCCGCTCACCACAATGGGTCATGCATACCACCAAACTGTCCCATGTTTTGGGGATGTATTGCGTCCCACCTGGAGCCAACACAGGGAGACTGGGGGCATGACCAGTAGCTCACAGGCCCACTGGCCATGCCCCATACAGTGGCGTAAACAGGGCTAGGCTGCACCTCCAAAATTCGGGCTTGATTTGCAGGACCTAAGATCTAGGTCCTGGTGTTCTCTTTGTATTGAGCAGCGCAGAACAAAGATGCGTATTGCAATATTCAGTTATGCAATGTGCTTTGTAAATGCCCAATGTGGGGTTTGGTAAATATATTAGTTAGATTTTGTAGATGTTTGTTACAGGATTTGCAAACAGATTGAATTTGTTGAGCAATGGAAAGTACTAATCACAGAAGACACTTATGTAGCTTTCACATCACATAAAACATTTTGAAACGTTTTGAAAAACTGTAATTTTAAATGGTATTTTAAACGGGTCTAGTGTTCATATTGCAGCAGATTACCATTTAAAAATACCGTTTAAGTACAATTCACATCACCAGTCAAGCCGTTTAACCTCTGAACACGTTTCTACCCACAGCTTATTTCCTGGTTCAGGGAAGGGACACAAGACAAGGGACAGCCTATCACAGTGCTCTAACCTTTATTTTTTACTAAATACCATTTCAGTGCCATTCAGACAGCACAAAAAACGGCTCTGAATTGGCTTTAAAACGGGTAGGACTCTGCTTTTTAAACGTATTGAAATACCAGTTAACTTTAAATGGTATTTCAACAATGACACTTTCACACTGCAGCCTTAAACGTTTTAAAAGGCAAAAAAACTGCAATATACCGTTTTAAAAGTGTGATGTGAAAGCTACATTAGGTAGCGAGCTTGAAGGCAGAGGCACTTTAACAGAGGAACGGGCTCCGGCCCGTGTGCTGGTTCTGATTGGGCCCCCTTCTCTCCGGCGGTGCAGACACCCTGGCATTGTATCAGAACAAGGTTGCATAAAAATCTGATTTAAAAAAATATAAAATAAAAAAGAGCTGATTTATTTAAATTTACAGTAAATATATATTTTGTTAATTTAAAGGAGATTCTTGGGATTTAAATAGGAGTTTCTTATAATTTCTTTAGTAAAGGGGTTAATGTTAGATGTTTACACTGAACAATTTTTGAGGTGAGAACAGTAACGAAATGAACAGAGTAATAGAATAAAATAGTAACATCGAGAAATACAATTAGGCTCTGTATTTACTCTATCAGTTGTTTGAGTCCAACATGTCCATGTCTTTGTCTACGTGACCACGTCCTCACAGTTGTCCTTAGCAGAAAAGGCTCTGTAGCTTATGCTGCTTTCAGACTGCAAAACTGGCTTTGACCAGGTATTTTAAAATGTTTCTAAAAACGGATCTGCCAGCTAAAACCCCTTTCACACGGCATGCCTTTAAACGGTATTTTAATGCAGTTGTTGTTCCTTCACAAAACTGAACCCGTTTTAACCCATAGAAAACAGTGGATGAAAAAAAACGGGTCTGAAACGGGTAGGACCCTGCTTTATTACCGGTTAAATAGAACCGGTAAATTCAGTGGCGTAAGTTCGTTCCAGATGCCCGGAGGCAAGATATACATTGGTGCCCCCCCCCCCCCCCACACACACACATATACACAACATAATAAAACCTTATATAAAATATATATTTCTGTTAAGAAATATAGATAGATAACACATATATTTCTCAGAACTCAGCCACAGAAGCAATATTGTTGGCTTTTAAATAAATGATTTATACTTGCATGGGGAGGAGAGGTGCTCCCTTGGGAGCAGGAGCCCGGCGGCAGATGACTCCATTGCCTCCCAGAGTTCTGCCTCTGGGTAAATTCACTCTGCACCTTTCAGACTGCACGAATTACCATTTTAAAACAGTAAAAAATCGACAAAATAATGGGAAAAAAGCGCGGTCTGAAAGGGGCATTAGCTGCTTTTTCATTTCCCAAAACTGTACATTAAGAAAATCCTATCAGTTCCTGCACTTGATGAAACTGCATCTGTTCGGATTCACTACAGAAGTGTCTGACTGAAGTTGAGCTGCGCCGGACCGTCCACCAGACTAGAGAAGATACTTAGCGTAAAGGCCCTTTTTCTGACTGAGTCAGATGGCTCCAAATACGGACGGGCGGCCGATAGTTGGTGTTTGCACATGTGCAGAGGCGTATCTGAGCATGTGCGAACGCCTCGCACGTACGAACACGACGTGAGTTCCGTACAGAAAATGATCGTACAAAACCATCCGAGCAGGGGGTGGAGAGGGGCGTGAAGGGCTGTTTAGGCTCATTACCATATGTGTATGCCCAGCGTTTCATGGGCGGTCCCGTGAACACACTGGGCGTACATATGGTAATCTGGCCGTGACGCACGTGTGGGGGGCGGACATATGACATAGCCGGATGTCAGCTGCCCGTCCATATCCCTGCTTTCATTCGTAAAAATGTCCGAGTGGTCTGGAGCACTCAGAGCTGTCTGACCACTCTGTCCATCGGAGGATGGGGGAGGTTCCCACAGATGGAGGAGGTGTTCACATGAAACATCCACTCCCGGTCCGTTCGGTCGGCGTCTTACAGCATTCCGACGGTGTGAGCGATCCGTACGGTAGGCGGGGCTAAGAACACTCGGTTCCTGTTTGAAATACGCATCCGTCCGATTCAACTAGAATAAGGGCCAAAGTGTCCACTTCCTGTATGGTGCAAATGGTTTCATGCAGAGACGTGCGGTGAGGTCAGTGGTTGGTGAGGCACTGGCAGCAGCATAATTTGGTGCAGGGGAGCGGCGGGTCCTGCAAACATCAAAGGCACTATAGCAGCCGCATATCCTGCACCTGTTGTAGTTATGCCACTGCGCTTAACCTCCATAGTGGTACCCTTATACGACGTATGCAACAGTAATACACCATTTACACATATTGCCACACAGTAAAGCCCATTACACATATGGCACACCTTAGTAATGCCCTTTTACAAATTATGCCACACCTTATTAATCCACTGATTCAAATAATTCTCCCATACACAAACTGTTTGCTACACATTATTTATGCCCTTATACACATAATACACCTTACACATATGCCCCTATGATTAATGCCCATAGAAGGCCCCGTACATACAGTATATGCCCCGCATAAGTATGCCCTTATACACATAATGCACCTTACGCATATGTCCTACATGATTAATGCCCATATACATATAAGGCCCCGTACATATATGCCCCACATTACTTATACCCTTATACACATAATGACAAATAATGGCCTATACACTTTTTTAAATTCCCATATACACATAATGGTCTTTACATATGCCCCACAGTATTAAATGACCTTTTACACAGAATGCTCATTACATTGCCCCACATTATTAAAGTTGCTCTTATACAGATAATGCCCCTTACACATATTCCCACTGTCTGCTCCCCGGCTCTCAAAGTGGCAAAGTTGGTATATTCAACTCCCAGACAGGTGGCCCCTGGGCCCCGGCATTGGCATTTCCCCTACTGCCCTCCCGTCTCTGGCTCTCACCCGGCTGCCCAGTTCCTGCCCTGGGGCTGCCACTTACCCTCAGGCTTCGGGCAGGGCTCCTGGGATCTCCTGCTGGATGTCCCCTTGGCATGTAGCTGTCAGCTGACAGCGGCCATGTGCTCGGAACACACAGTGACAGCACTGCAGAGGCGCCCACGGCGTTTGGAGCCGTCTTTGCTGGACATCCAGGAAGGGGGGCTGGGGTGCGGAGATCCGGGTGGGGAAGGAGCGCTTTCACCCGCCCAGGTGAGGGGGGAGCCGGTATTTAGGTCCGTGCAGCCGCTGAGTAGGGAAGGGGAGGGAAAGCTGATGCGGAGGTTCTTGCACCTACCGTGTGGGGAAGGGGGGGCGGTGCGGAGGCTGCAGCAGCTGGGTTGCTTCTGCTGCGCTGACAGGCAGCAGAGTGAGACCAATCATAGCTGCCTCAGTGACAGGACAAGCACCCCCTGTCACTGAGGCACCGCTATAGGTGCCGCCTATACAGGCTTTTTTAATGGGATTTTGCAGCCTGCTGCTTGGCCCCGCCCCCTGCCTGCCCCCTGTTTCTGGACCTGAACGTTGATAGCCGGAGGCACGGCTCCCAATGCCTCTAAAACCAATAATAAAAAAAAAATGATGGTGTAAAAATTAATAGGAGGATATAAAGCATATACTTATGACACATAATATGTGTCATAAGTATTTTCTTTGTATTATTTTACTATGTTTATCATTATTGACAGGGGAGGCACTGCCTCCCCTGCCTCCCCTGACTGCACGTCCCTGGTTTCATGGATGAACAAAAGCTGATGATGACAATGACTGGCATGAGCAAACGCTATAGCAGTCTCAGTTCCAGCCGGACTAAGCTTTATTCCCCTGTACCTAGGGAATCTCCTATACACCATCCATTGTTCTCCCCAGCTGAGCTAAAAAAAACCTGAATGATGGTTCAATAGCAACAGGAAAACAGTCAATAATTCGACCCCCCCCCCATAGATACAAAAGTGTCTACCTTTTACGTTCAGACCAATTAACCCTGTCGACCATCTGCGTATCGGCTCTATGGGATTATACTAGGGATTGCTGGCCTAAATTGGGTCATCTTAATGATCCACCCTCATGTGCCTTTCAATTGTCCAGAAATCCGAATCCACTTTTTGGTGTACCAAACAGAACCAAAACTCAATCTTGATCCCCGTTGAAATCTGATCCGATTTGAGTTCGGATTTTAAATCTGAATTTTGGGTTTACATTTTTTTTTTTTTTAAATGACATGATTTTAGCTGTTTTATTATTTGTATTTCTAGATATTTATCAATCATGTCTTTTGTTTTGATCAATTTTTAAACCAAACCGAAATCTAAATCCTTACTAAAACACTTGAGGGTGCTGTTGCCAAAATCAAAATGGGTGTAGATGAAACGGTGTACTTTGTCTAGGTAGACAATCCATGGGTTGACACCAGAAGGTCGACATTGGCAAAATGTCAACATGCGAAAGGTCGAGATATACAAAAGATCTACCCAACCTAAAGGTCGACATGAAAATGATAGACCCGTGGAAAGTTAGACATGAGGTTTTTAATTTTTTGTGTCAATTCCGACACCTCGCATGGCTTGCTTTACCATTACCAATATAACTCAACGTGGATATTCAAGGATGTAAAGTCCAAAAAACGTCGACCTTTTGCTTATGTCTGCATTTTGTCAATGTAACCTTTCGGATGTCGTCATTTTTACAATGTCGACCTTGTTCATGTAATTTTTTTATCAATGTTGATCTTTTGCATGTTGACCTATTGACTCTATCTAGACACTGTAGTTACTAACCCAAACACAGGGTTTTAATTTTGAAAATACATATTTTAAGGATAGGGTTAGGTTTAGAGCATTAGGGTGACTTGAGGACATTTAACCTTATGGCAAAGTCAAGGAGTTCCAAGACAACATTGTGCATTTTACACAATACACCTATCAAGATGCACTCCGTCGACATGGAGTACCTGTCAATGTAGTCGCAGTCTAGATTATGACCATCAACGTTCTAAATATCACAAAATGATTCCAAACCCAAATGATTCCAAACAGTAGAAATCTACACCACCACCCCCACCCCCCCAAAGGTACCTGGCAGGGCAGTTTTCCGTGTCTGTGCATATTAATATCAATATTGTGATAAAACACTCACAGTGTTGCGCAATGAACAGATTTCACCACTGGGTATATGTATTTTTATTTCTGCACATTGGGCCTTATTCTGGTCTGTGCGGCCGGAGCCGAATATGCGGCCAGGACCGTGCGTCCTAAACCCCGCCTTCCGTACGGATCGCTCACTCCATCCGAATGCGGTAAGCAGCTGACCGTACAGAGCACGAGTCGATTTCTCGTGTGAACACCTCCTCCATCTCTGGGAACCTCCCCCATCATTCGATGGTCGCATACCATCGAATGCAAGACCGAGCGGTCAGGCAGCTCCCGCGAGCTCAGACCACTCGGGCATTTCTCCGTGCAAAAGCAGGGATCTGGGCGGGCAGCTGACATCCGGCAATGTCATATGTCCGCCCCCTACACGTGCGTCACGGCCGCATTACCATACGTACGCCCAGCGTTTTCATGGGAACGCCCATTAAACGTGGGGCGTATGCATATGTTAATGAGGCCAAACAGCCCTTCACGCCGCTCTCCTCCCCCTGTTCGTAGTGTAAACAATTCATGCGGAATTTGGACGTATGTCCCTTTCGCACATACGCAGATATGCCTCTGCACATGCGCAGACACAAAACATCGGCGGAACGAACGCACGCGGACATATCCGCACCATCCAGAATAAGGGCCATGGTGAAGGATAACTTGATCACAGAAATTCACTTAAAGATACCTTTATGCACATTAAGAAAACACTGCAAAGTGTGAGTTCTGGTATGAATTTGTACACTATTCTTAAAGTTATCTGGTAAATAGGAAATCCCTATCTAAATATCTAAATATGTATACCAGTTGAAGCAAGACTACACCTTGTTTGTTCTCCTTGTTTTTTATGTATTCACATTTGATGGAGAAAATCCTGATCACTATAAATAATTAGAAGACACATGGAAAAGAACCTGCGATGAGCACATACTTCATTTGATTTACCGTGAGTGGGGTACGCCCATCTATTTGAAGTTGTCACCACACACTGTTTTTGATTCACCCTTACTGGAAGGTAAAGAAACCTTTATATGTTTGCCTCCCCCTCTGATCGGGTGAGTGAGGTACGCTCATAACAGAGATTCTTCCCATTGCTCTTCACTGGGGGGTGAAAGTAATAATACCAAGAAGAGACGGATTTACACATTTATGTTTATTTCTCATTTTTATATACACATATTTTGGAGTTGAAGAGGATACTGTAGAAAGTCCATCTGCAGGAAAAGAAAACGCTACGTGCCCATACAGTGCTATATACACTGTGAGTAGGGTATGCCTATCTATATACTCCCGCTTCACTCTATTGATAGTAATCATTTATTAATACACCTAACAGTACCTAATTATTGGTTTCTCCTCTGATTTACTCCCCACATCACCGGAAATACATGAGGAGAGACCACCTAAACACAAAAAGATCTATTGAAGTATTGATGTTCTGGATACCACCTTAAGAAGTCCGGAATTCCCATTCTTGTATTGTTTCGGTATTGTTTAAGTTATTGGGTGATAATTACGGGATAGTACGGACCATAGGCAGCAGTGCGCCAAATAGTGGTCATACCCTATATCTCTATTTCTAGATTTTGTGCCACGTTGGGGGCCTATGGTGCAGCTCTGTGCATGATCTTATTTGTGCATGTGAAGGTCCACTGTACGAATGCCGCCGGTGACTGTCGAAGTTGGAGGGTGGCGGGTGGTGTTTTAGGGTTCGCTAAGCAACTGCTGCTTAGCAACCATTGCTGAGCCAGGTCCTTTATATGTACATTTCTCTTGTTGCAGAACTTAAAAAAACCCAATTTATTGAGTACTGTACCTCAGGATACTTTGTGCCTTTGGCCCTTAGTACTCATTTATTTATTTGACGTTCCATTGGGAATTCCTGGAAATGGTCTTCACTCTGTGCGGTAAGGCTACCAAGCAGAGATAATGACTGATATTTCCTGTTACATTGTATCTCTGTCTCGATGCTTTATTCACCATTCCCTCGTTCCTGTTTTTTAGGCTTATTATTTGTATTCTCTCATTGAGTTTCTGAGTAGATAATGCGTCCTGTCATATTCAGCTCCCTGCACTCATTCTGCCTAACTTAATATACTGCGCAGCGTTTAAGAGGAAATCTCGTAACTCCGCTCGTTCTGCAATCAATTGTGTGTCCAACTGTGTTGGCAAGGGTGTCTAGTGTATCATGTACTAGGACTAGGAGGGAGACGGTATTCTGTTGATAATTATAAGGATCACTGCTTTGCATTAGATTTTTTTCTGCCTGCAGTGATGTTATTTGCTCTTCCTTTCAAAATAAATATTGAATGGGAAAAACATTGGTTTCAAATCTCAATGTTCTAAAGACTTTATTCTGGTTGGTTCGCAAAGCTTCGAATTTCACAGCTTTGTGAGTCCACCAAATGCCCCCCCCCCCCCTCCACGGCCGGTCGCACAACGAGTTTCCCCCACATGCCCGACTATGGATGTTTTGCATAACCATCCATTTGCAGCTTACGTGTGGGGAGGATATAATTTGATGACCGCCGATCATCGATTGATTTCTATAGCGCTCGCAGATGTGAGACACCTCTGGTGTCTCACATCTATGAGTAGCCTGGTACAGGAAGATGGCAGGCAGCTAACATCCACTGACGTCAGCTGCCCCCTCCCCCTGCATCACGATGTCAGCCCCCCCCCCCGCATCAGGCACTGCCAGCCAGTCACACACACTACTGGCACAACACAACTCACAGCCCCCTGTCAGCCAGTCACAAATTGGCAGCACCATACAGCTAACAGCCCACTGACAGCAAGCCACACACTGCTGGCACCATACAGCTCACAATTTGCTGCTAGCCAGTCACACACAGCCGGCACCACACAGCACTGACAGCCAGTCACACACTACCGGCACCACACAGCCCTCTGAAAAAAGAGAAAAGAAACTCGGGTGGGGTGCACGCTAAATCCCCAATTTTTTTAAGTTATTCTGTTAACATATTTTGTGCATTATTCTCATTTCTTATTTTTAGACATTTTTGTTATTAGTCAAAATTTGAAATCATTAACTGTAAGGCTTGGCATTATTCTGATCGGAGCGGCCAAACGTGCGT
Organism: Crinia signifera; assembly: GCF_055691185.1. Lineage (NCBI taxonomy): Eukaryota > Metazoa > Chordata > Amphibia > Anura > Myobatrachidae > Crinia > Crinia signifera. The sequence goes on along the minus strand of NC_139219.1, from coordinate 23,922,203 downwards.
ACGTTCGCCATTACCGCACGCTAGCCGTACGCGGCCGTTAGGGCTAAGTCCACCCACAAATCAGCCGCTTACGTACGGGCATAAATACCGTAGAAGGGGAGTGGCGTACAAATGAGCGTACGGCAACGTACGCGGACGGCTCAGCCCTTGCACTCCGACAACAGGCGTACAACTGAGCGTACGGCGCCGTCTACGGCCGTCTTTCCTCCGTCTCCCCACCGACTTCTTGCGGAGATCTGAGCGTACGCCAGTTTGCACGGACGGGTCCCTATTGTTTTCAATGGAAAACTCAGCTTATGTCACCGCTCGTGAGAGTGAGCGTACGTCCGTGCACGCTGGCATACCCTTCACATATATGGACCTGCAAATCTTGCCTCTCAACTACTAATCTGACAATTGATTAATTAATCTATTTGTTATTCAATTATTGTTTTCTATTAACTCAATTGTCTACCTTAATAAAGACCTAATAAAACTACATTTGAACCCACATTACATGTATATTTGTTATGTTCTAATGTGGCATTTTAATCACTATCTATGTGTCCCCATATTGCTGTTACTTTTAAATCAAGTTATGTTGGTGTTTCTGTATATGTACTAAATTATGTACGTAATTACTTTGTCCAAAATGTGTAACATGTATACCTACCCTGATGTTATGTGTGATGTTTTAATCGAACAACATTAAACATTCATGCATTTTCACTATGTGTTATTTTACTCAAAAACACACACATTCACACATCAATCATTACCCCTCACCTCAAATTACAAGTATAACTTACAGTACACATCTGTATGTACCTACCCTTACACGCCCTCTAACATATTTATTATTAAAAACACAGGCAATTTCAAACTGTAATCAAACTTTTATTTTATACAAAAATAAAAAGGGGGGGGGGATAAATAAAAAATTAAAGGCGGGCCTCCAGAAGGCCAAAAAGGAGCTGGAGGTACACAAGGGTCAGCATGATTTCCCGCATGAGGGCTGCCACCTCCTCCTGCTGCTGTTCAGTGTCTGTAATGAAGGGATAAAACAAAAAATTAATATATAACATACACAAATGTTTGTTGTATTTGTACATAATAAAAAGTTCAGAGTTATGTGTGAAGGCCACATACATTTAGAAACTACATTGAAGATGGGTCTGCTGTAAACACAGTACTAAAAAAAAATATGTTAACACACACATACTGTACATAGTAAATAACATTAATTCAATTACTCCTTCATCAATGAATGTATGCTGTATCCCAATTGGTACTTTGGTTTTGGGGGACTGTCCTCTAACCTCACAATTAGCCTGTGCTATTTAAGGGTTATGACATTGTTGTGGCTTAAGCACTCCTTACTATTTTAAATTTAGGACATTGCTGTACAAATTATAGGCCTACAGCTATGTTTGTAAAGCATGCATCCGCATGGCCTCACACACTATTACCAAAACAATCTCTACATTTAAGTTGCACCAGTGGCAGATTAAGCCTTTGGGGGGCCCGGGGTACTTTAGAGCGGGGGGCCCCCTTGCACTTGTCATTACTGGCCGCACACTGCATGGGCGAATATTATACTGTCAAAACATAGAGTAAAGGCAGAATAAACTTGGTCAATGGTTACCTGCAGGGGATATATATATATATATATATATATATATATATATATATATATATATATATATATATATAGACAGGGGGTTGGCGGCACTCGGAATAATAATAGACACCATATATATATATATATACACACACCACATGAAAAGCCTGTGTTTGTCCCTCTGCCCCTTACTCTGGAGGAGACCTCACAGTCCTAATGCTGCCTCTGATTAAAAACCCTCCTATGACTAAGCTGCTGCTGCTGTTCTCCATGGACCTGAGAAGCATGTAATGAGCTCCACCAATCAGAGCTCAGCACAAACTTCTCAGCCTCTGTCCTCTGGTGCAAAGTGTCATGGGACTTAGTCAACTCCCAGAAATGCACTGCACACTTGTGCAATCAGTGTGCCTTGCCTCCCGATGCTCAGCACCATAAATCATTGTCACATTGGCAGATAGGTGAAGCTGCAGCACTACCCCACCCATGCACAAAACATTTAGCTAAAAATAAAAACATAACTTAAACATTTTCTTTTAAAAAAAAAAAATGACAACCACAGGGGGCCCCTAGCTAGAGGGGGTCCCAGGGGCACTGACCCCTTGCGCCTCCATTATAATCCGGCCCTGTGTTGCACATCATGCTGGGAACTGGAGTTACCCAACACCTGGAGCCACATAACTACCACACCACTAATGTCGGATATCTCATTGGATGTACTGTTATGTCAATTATTCAAGGGGTGAGGCATGGCCACACTCAAAAAAACCACCAAGGGGAGCCTTGTTCCTGGAGAAGGACAGGACACACCTCATGGTCGGCCTGCAGTGATATGTTGCAACTAATGTTGATGTTGGATACACATATGTGGTTGTTGTGATTGTTTATGTGTAGAAATGTGTAGGTCAACATTAGACACATTATTTACTTACGGCTACTTGAGCCATCCTGGGCGCCGCTGGTTGGCTGTGCAGTGGTTGGGGGGGGGGGCAGGAGCAAGGAGGATGGTCCTGGAGTTTGGACCGAGGTAGTGGGTGTGACTGGGGAGTGAAGAGGTTTGGGGGTGGGTGGTGGAGAGGTGTAGGGGGGTAGGAAATGAGGTGGGGAGGGGGGGGTGGGGGTTGTGGAGGGGGTGGGGGTTGTGGAGGGGGTGGGGGTTGCGGAGGGGGGGGGTTGCGGAGGGGGGGGGTGTTGCGGAGGGGGGGGGGGTTGTGGAGGGGGTGGGGGTTGTGGAGGGGGAAGGGGATGGGGAAATTGTGTGGGTCCAAACTGCACCCAGTGTCTCCTCTTCTTCCTCCTCCTCTTCTTCCTCCTCCTCCTCTTCCTCCTCCTCTTTCTTCTCCTCCTCCTCCTCCTCTTCCTCCTCCTCCTCTTCCTCCTCTTCCTCCTCCTCTTTCTTCTCCTCCTCCTCCTCCTCTTCCTCCTCCTCTTCTTCCTCTTCCTCCTCCTCTTCTTCCTCCTCCTCCTCTTCCTCCTCCAGGGCTGCCTGGTCCCGGGCTGCCTGGTCCCGGGCTGCCTGCTCCCGGGCTTCCATGCGTGCCCTTGCCCGTGCTGAAATGTTCATGTTGATGGCATAGAAATCGAAGATTGGGTTTCATAAAAAAGGGGGAAAGAAAAATTCACATTAGTCATGCTCATAACCTTCACAATTATCATTGCTGTGATATTTCAGACATTTATCATGCAAACTATTTGATATCCTACACCCAAAAACTGATCAACTACTTAAACCCCCCCCTATACACCCCCTATACACCCATATACCCCCCCATATACACCCATATACCCCCCCATATACACCCAGTACTGTATCTGTTGGAGTTCGTGTATGCCTTGTGAGTCACATTTCAAAACATCACGTTACAATGCTTTCCTTACATATGTAATGTGTATGAAACTGTCATACAGCAACATGTCGCATTGTGGCCCTTTAAGCAGCGTAGTTATGACTACAGGGTTGCGTGTATTATTTTCCGCACACTGTAAATACAGTACTCCTCTCCATGCATATCGGTGTATCGTGCCCCCTTTAAGCAGCGTAGTTATAAGTAGAGGGTTGCGTGTATTATTTTCCGCGCACTGTAAGTACAGTACCTGTGTAAGTAACATGTGTCCGGAATTAAAGGGACTAGGTGGTAACCCTACACGTAGCACAGTGGTGCACATATCTCATGGTGATATTTGTATTTTTAAACTTGTAGGTGGACTGACTTCAAAAGTGCACTGAAGAGGAAGATGACTGACCGGTACAACCACAGCATGTCCACCGGGAGCGGTCCTATGCCTGACCATTTGGAGTATACCCCCCTGGAGCTGGACTCCTGTGACGTGATCGATGTGGGGGAGATCAGGGGGATCTCCAATATGGACAGTGAGCTCCCGGCGGAGGTCTTTGCTGCTGCTTTTGATGGTAAGTCACAGTAATGCATTGTATTTAGAAAGATATTTTTTATTGCGTATGTGATGGTGACATTGTTTTCAATTCTTATCCTAGCAGAAGCAGAAAGTCAGGATGTACCGGCAGCATCTTCCTCTGCAGAGCCACAGGTGGAGCAAGTGGTCCAGCCTCCACCAAGACGTCGCCCCCAGCCCCAGCCACAGGAGACATGGAGTGAGAGCCTGTTGGTGACGCTGGACAGGATCGAGCAGCAAGGGGTGGATGCTGCGATCCGTCAGCAGCAGGTGGCGGATTTTCTGGCGGAGTGGAAGGCCACAAACCAGCTGCAGGTTGAGGCCTTGAACCGCATTAATGAAACTCTGGCGGCTGGCATGCTAAGCATTGGCCAACACCTCAGCCGCCAGAATGAACTTCTTGCGGAGCAGCTGTCCACCGCCAGGTCCCTAAGGGACAATCCCCCATCTGCTGCCCCACCCTAAGCTGCTCCCCAACCTTCCACCTCGGCTGACCCTCCTGTGTCGACTAGGGGAAGACGCCGAAAGCCAGCTGAGCCAAAGGCCCCTGTCCCCAAGGCCCCATCTAAAAGGGGCAAAAAAGGGCCCAAATGAGACCTGGTTCACTTCCTCTGTGGTTGGAGCCCAAAGGTTTAAATTGCACTGGACATCCGCTTCCTGATTTGGCCATCGATCCATTTGCGTGCCATGGGCATGAAAGTTCGTATTTTGACCTCTACAAATGCAGGATATTTTTTTTTTGGTGGTTTGTATCTTGCTTAGTATTCACCCTGGTTGTTGCAGTACGTATTCTGGTGTCCCCATTTCTTTCACCATTGCATTTGCAGGGTAACACATGTTTGGAGATATGCAACCTCTTGTTCTGGCTGTTTTATTATTTGTGTGTCTATTTTATTTGTTTATTTGATTTCCCACATTAAAGTGTCAAGCTGTGATGCTGAAAAGCAAATAAATTTATTTTACAAATTAAATAAAAATTGTGGTATGTGTAATTTCTTGTGTGAAACAAATACTAGATTTATGTGTACTTACTGACCAGGGTATTTTTGAACATTTGTTGAAGTGTGGTCGAAGTTTCCCATGTGTAACCCTCTCCATGGCCATTCCCATGTTCCTATCCAACTTTTCCCTGCTAATTAGTTTGTGTCAGCACATGTGCAGAGCAACTTAATAGGTGAGAAAGCAGTTTGTGTGCAGGTGAGGTAGCTCCTACAGTAGTAGGTAAAAGCAGGTCCAGAACAATGCTTTCCTCATGGAGTGGGTGAGGCAGACAAACAAGGGTGAAAAGGTACATTTGTGTAGGAATGCATATGTGTCCTCCCTAAAAAAAGATGTGTGAATGGGCCAAACATGATAAATTAGCTTGTGAACAAACATGCATAACTTTTTAAATATATATGATTTGACAGTGTCATAAGCAGATGTAGGAATCCTTTGTTAGAGAGATGAGAGTGCAATAATGTGATTGGTGGCATCTTACATCCAGAGTGTAGTCAAATCCAAATCATAGCAGATGAGATAGTGGTACAGGTCATTATTTTGGGTACTATAAAAAGATTGTGTGGAAAATAGTGGTCATGGGCTTCAAACATTGCTGAAACATCCTTTGTAGGTGTTAGATGTGGTTTATGTTATTGTATCCTAAATACAAAACCTATGTTAGTATTAGAGTGAACACGTTGACACATGTCGACTTGTGTAGATTGAGTGTGCTACTGCGTAAAGTCTATGAAAGCACGTAGTGAATGTGTCTGTTTAGCAAATACCTACCTTAGCGTATAAAAAGATTCTTACCTTCAATTAAACAAACCTTTAAATGTGGAGAAGTATAGAAACATAAGCTTCCAATGTGTTTGCGTGCTGTATGTGTGGCTTGCAGGCAGTGAAATCATGGTTTGGAGTTAATAGACTGCAGCATTGCTTATTACATTCAGGTGTATGTGTTTGAGTAGTAATCAGCGTTAATTAGCCAACTCAGGCGCACGCTGGCATGCGGTATCTGTAGGGGTGGTTTGAGCTGGCGGTTGGCGGCCGCCTGTTTGGTGTCCGAAATGAACGGTGCCTTAGTCGATCGTGCGGTAGTAGCACCGCTCATTTTTTGTGCACACCCCCGTGTACGCCCATATTTACGCCCATTTTCCCTCATTATTTCGGCCGCTCCCATCAACACGCCCCTATGCCGCCCCATTACCCGTACACTCGCGTACAGGTTTTTTCGCACGTAGAGACCCGTCCGTAAGCGTTGTGGAGTGTTCGCGCCGGCGCATTAGCGTATCTGCACATGCGCAGATCGTTAAAAACCCCGGGACGTACGCGTACGGCCCGGACGCTCCAACCAGAATAAGGCCCAAGTGTCCAAAAGGATTTATCAAAAATTGTTTCGAATTATAAATCAAATTAAATTGCCTGGATCCCTGCGATTTATATTATATTAATAATATTCTTAATAAGGGACTGTGTATTAATGGTGATATTTCTACGCACTACCCCTAAATAAATGAATGAGGCTTTGTGTTGGTTTGAGAAACCCTTTTATTTGTTTCACACAGTGTGTTTAAAAACACTATCAAGAAGTGCAGTCAGACTAAATCCTAGGTAAATGTTCTGAGGGGTGTATTTGTGGTACACCTCTAATTCTTGGTCACAGCACAGTGAATTGACTGTGACTATTGATGGGCTGCTAACAGGGGGTCAGTGGAGCCGCTTCCAGTGGCCTGTTAATGTCCTCTCACTACAGCACTCTATCTCCACCAAGTGTGGATGGTAGTTTGTCTAGGCGGAGATAGAGAGCTCTAGTGAGAGGACATTAACAGTAGTTAACATGTAGTTCCCTATAAAGGTATGCTTTACCCTATCTGCCTTTCAATAGATTGGGTTGTAACATTCTGTGAGAATATCAATGGCCATATAGTACAATTGTATCCAATTTAACTATAATACTTGCATATGTATCAATCGTCCAAGGTGAACATATTTATATCAAGTTTACCTGTAACAGTTATCTCATACAGCCATGAAACACAATAGTCATCATTGGCATGTGAGTACCAATATCATTCGCCACAGCGCTGCACAATAAACCCACACGCTGATTGTCTCAATTGAACATATACACACTCTTAGACAGAGTTTTATCTAAACAATATGCAGGTCTAAGCATTAAATATCAAGGCAAAAGACTTACAAGGCAGAAACATTTTTTATCAGTCTGGACGATAACCAATTTTTGGTTTCATTGGACGCAGAGGCTCTTTATACCTGATGATCAATAGATAGAAGCCGTTACATACTTCATGGATGTAGAGGGACAAGAACCCTTCCAACAATTCACATTCAATGTGTTGATTCATGCTGGGCTCCGATTTCAGTACCAGCGGTATGTGCAATTGAGAGGGAGAGTGTGGGGGCCCCTAATGTATGGGGGCCCCGGGACAACAACCCCTATCGTCACTCCTTGGATCCGGCCATGGGACAAAGGACATATTGATAATATCATCTGTGTGCCCAAAATGAGGAATGGGTCCAATCCTTAATTTTTTTGCTGAAAACCTGCAGAAAGTCCAGCATGAATAATGACATTATGTGGAATATGAATTCAGTTCTCCCACAGTCACATTCACTTGCCTTCCTGGAAGTATTGCAATGTTAATACACAGTGGAACTTGCAGAGAGAAGTAGGGCAGCACCATGAGTCACAGAACAGTAATATGTGCGTACAACCCTTCACAGAAATATTAAATAATGCAATGTACTAAAACATTCACATTTTGTCCTAATAATAACACCATATTCTGTATTAATTATGTGGTTTTTTAAAAAAACACTAAATTAACATGTTGTGGGATGGGAATTTGCATAGAAATTTGGAACAATCCTAAAATTAAACCATATGTATAAACTTTGGATGCTTTACACATCAGTAAGATTAGAATGAATATTAGAGATGTGTGCCAGACTAAGGGCCTTATTCTGGTCGATGCGTTAATTTGCGAATTCTTTCGGTTGGCGTTTTTTAGCCGTCTGCGCATGCGTGGGCAACGCTATGCGCATGTGCCACGCACGGTCTCCGTACTCGTTCTCACTAATACCGTACAGAAATGTGCACCGCATTCACTCGTGAAATATGGGCGTAATATGGGCGTCATTCGGAACTACACAGGGGCGTAGTTTCAAAGTGGGCTAAACTGGGCGTAAACATGGGCGTACACGAGGGAGTGCACTAATTCTGGTAGGCATGCATTCGGACAGAACACCGACTGCAAACGAACCAACAGGCAGGAAATATGCGGTCTTCATAAGCAAGTTTCACTTTGCGGACACCACACGGTCATGCGCTAGGCATTTGGATCGCCCAATTAGTACGGCCGCACCTGAACCACAGTCAGCTGAACACAATACAATCCACTCCTCTACTCATTACTCATTAATTACACTCTTTTCATTGCTTCAATTGGAACCATTGCAGCCTAAATGGACCATTACTAAACACACAAATATATGCTGAAAGCACGGCTGGGTGAAGGGTAATGTAAAGATGTAGATAGTGTGTTGGTGTGTATGTGTGTGTTTGCATTTGAAGAATAATTTATGATACATGCATACATAACACATGGGCGTAAAGGGGCAAGAAAGAATGTTTGGAACTTTGCATGATGTAAGGGTTAATCTAAAGTGGTAGTAATGTGTTTAATGATCAATTCGAAAAATAATAGATGACCATTAAAAACAATCCCTTTTTAATGAGGTAGCCTAATTGCATAAGTGTGTCATGTGTGTGATGTATGAGTTCCGATGAAGGTGTATGTTTTGCGGAAATACACCGCATCGGTGCGTACGGGCAGGTTCCCGTCCGTTCTGACGCTGTAAGACTGTGCAGACGCTGTAAGACCATGCAGAATATGTGTGTGTCCACCGCACACGCAAGGTTTGGATGTCGTTCGTAAACACGCCCTCTTCTTAAAGAGTGAGTCCGTCCGAATGCGGAGGACCGGTGAGCGTTTCTTCGTACGATGACCGCACAGCGTGGCGTGCGGTCCGCTCCGAAAGAATTCGGAAATTTATGCACCAACCAGAATAACCTCCTAATTGTGCTGTTTTTAGTTATAATTCGGATTTGGTTTTAGATTTCAATGGTGACTGGTTTTGCATTTCCCCCTAAAATTTACAAAATAGCTAAAATCACATAATTGTTTTGCTCCTGGAGTACTATAAACCTCAACAACAACAACATTAATTTTCAGTCATTTCCACTCAGTTTTTACCACCTCACAGCTCATATTTTTGCTCACTATCATCAGGCAAAGGGTGGCTGGTTACTAAGCAACGGAGCAGAGGCACAAACACATGGCAGTTATTTCTGTTTAACAATGCATTGTTACAGTATTTCTGTTTAACAATGCAAATTAGCATTGTACTTTATTATCAATAACAAATCATAGCAACTCGCAAATACTTTCAATAGGAAACAATCCAGCACAGAAATTTACTAAGAATCGTGTGTGAATATCACATTAGCTCCTGAGGATACCTAGCCAAATCCCTAATTGCACAAGATGCCAAAGTGGACAGCCATCAGCAATCTTGAGCTCTTGCAATTATAGAGCACATTGGGATTATTGTAGTCTAAATTTGCACGTATTTGGGACATCAACTATTACCCCAATTGCTCCAGATCCAATCAGTGGACCATCATGAGACTGGTAATATTAAATTAATTCCCTAACCTTGTTGAAAATACCTTCACCCCTCAATTGAACGATATAATCATGCCACAAATTTTTATTGTTATTTAATTATTGTTTTTTTAACCCAATTAATTATAATGGTACTCTTTACCTAGAAGGGCGCCCGTCGTGGTGATCGCGGGTACATTTATGTCTGGCCGCGACGTGACCGACGCGATGCCCGCGATTTCCCATTGAAACCCATGTTAAACATGGAAATCGCATCGGTCGCGTCACGGCCGGCCATAAATGTACCCGCGATGCCCGCGACGCGATGCACCCGATTTCCCATAGGAATCAATGTTAAATGGCCCGACCGACGCGATTTTACTGTTAAATGCCTCAATGGACCCGATGTGGCCATAGGAAACAATGTTAAATTGGCCTTAGAGCCCAAATAGTTACCCTGAACTCTGAAATGTCCCCCCCAATTGTTTACGCCACCCCACGATCAACGTCAACCCGAAGCGTGGCGAGCGCAGCGAGCCCGCGAGGGGCGGCGGTACGCGTCCTCCGACCTTTTCATGCCCTACTATCCACGTCGGCGTGGAGTTGAGAATAGAATAGTGTGGCGAGCGCAGCAAGCCACCGAGCCCGAAGCGTGGCGAGCGCAGCGAGCCCCGCGAGGGGACGCGGATACCTTCACAGCTATACGCGTCCCCTCGCGGGCTTCACAGGTGTCCATGGCGACGCGGACACCTGTGAAGCCCGCGAAGGGACGCGTTTACCTGTGAAGGTATCCGCGTCCCCTCGCGGGGCTCGCTGCGCTCGCCACGCTTCGGGCTCGGTGGCTCGCTGCGCTCGCCACACTATTCTATTCTCAACTCCACGCCGACGTGGATAGTGGGGGTATGAAAAGGTCGGAGGACGCGTACCGCCGCCCCTCGTGGGCTCGCTGCGCTCGCCACGCTTCGGGTTGACGTTGATCGTGGGGTGGCGTAAACAATTGGAGGGGCCATTTCAGAGTTCAGGGTAACTATTTGGGCTCTAAGGCCCATTTAACATTGTTTCCTATGGTAAAATCGGGTCCATTCAGCCTTTTAACATGAAAATCGTGTCCATCGTGCCTTTTAACATTGATTCCTATGGCAAATCGTGGGCATCGCGTCGCGGCCATCGTGTGCACATTTATGGCCGGCCGCGACGCGACCGACGCGATGTCCATGTTTAACATGGTTTTCAATGGGGAAATCGTGGACATCGCGTCGGTCGCGTCGCGTCCGGGCACCTTTAGCCCACATACGACGCGACCGACGCGATTTTTTACCTCACGATGCCCACGATCAACATCGCTGGCGCCCTTCTAGGTAAAGAGTACCATTATAATTTATAGTCAATACATTTATTAATTGTAAACAGTTGTTTATATCCTTTCAGCCAGCGCTGGCAACATTTTTTTTTTACCTTTTGTACCTTTTTGGGGAGTGACTACTACCCCTTGCCAGCTGCTGCTTATTGCGCATCACACCTTACTGCCTTTCTCAGTGGCTCCTCAATGGCTCAGTGGCTCCTCAATGGCAATGGTGCACAAGCTTCGATTGACTTGCTGCCAGCTCCAAAGGTGAAATTATGTTGGTACTGTCTCTACCTGGCTGCCACCTAGTGCTCCATCTTCAATCATCTGATGGCACCGATTTATCCCAGGAAGAGGGGGGGTTGGCTAAATTGTTTGTCCCAGGCCACACAATTTCTGGTGTCAGCCCTGCCCCCTGCTCCAGAGCTAGCCTGGTTTACTCCAGAAGAGAACAGTAAAATATTTGCCTGGTTTACTGGTGCAACTACACAATTTTTAAAAAGTAATAAAAACAGCTAAAGTCATGTAATGTGGAACCTGTTTTTTTTTGTCCATGCATGATTATTAGCATCAATAACATAATTTTCAGACTTGATCAGTCGGTTTGACCAATATTCATTATACATTCTCCAGTGAGAAATAACACCTGACATGGAGTCCAAAACAGAAGATCCAGTTTTTAAGATCTAACCTTGTAGTAAGTTTCAAAACCAGGACTCAATTTTCCTTGGAATCCCAAATGATCCAAACGGGACTTGGTTTGACTAAGAACCACAATGTCCGGTGTGTTTGATTTTCAGCAAAGACAAACTGTTCACTAGAACTGTGAATGCCAACATAGTTGAAACTGTCTACAGGTTATGTTAGGTGCTGCCATAAAGTTAGGGTTAGGTGCCCATACACTAGTAAGATTTATCTTCAGATCTGGCTGGTTGGAACAAAAACATGGTTATGGATGAGTGTCAGCTTTTCCAAGCAAATGGTCAACTGTCATTTGCTCTCATCCATAACCTGGATTTTGGGTACTTGTGGAGTATCACGGCTCCCATCGTATGGCATCATATGCCATATGTAGTGGCATACGATGGCATGCGATGGTATACGATGCGATGCGATTTTTACAGATTTTTCGGCATTTTTGGTCAAAAATCGTATGCGATCGCATCGGATGGCATACGTTTTTGATCTTAAATGCATCCAAATGCATTAAAATTAGTATGAAACATGTTAATTGGCCCCCAACTGTCATTTTTCACTGTGTACCACCCCCAATATCAACGCCAACCCGAAGCGTGGCGAGCACAGCGAGCCCGCGTGGAGCGGCGGTACGCGTCCTACGACCTTTTCATACCCCCACTATCTACGTCGGCGTGGAGTTGAGAATAGAAAGTGTGGCGAGCGCAGCGAGCCACCGAGCCCGAAGCGTGGCGAGCGCAGCGAGCCCCGCGAGGGGACGCGGATACCTGTGAAGCCCGCGAGGGGACGCGGATAGCTGTGAAGGTATCCGCATCCCCTCGCGGGGCTCGCTGCGCTCGCCACACTTTCTATTCTCAACTCCACGCCGACGTGGATAGTGGGGGTATGAAAAGGTCGTAGGATGCGTACCACTGCGCTCGCCACGCTTCGGGTTCACGTTGATAGTGGGGGTGGTACACTATGAAAAATGGCATTTGGGGGCATTTCACATGTTTACTACACATTTCAATGCATTTTTATGCATTTCAGTGCAAAATCAGGTGCGATCGCATTGCATGCGATTTGATCGTATGCGATGCGATGCGATGCGTTTTTTTATCATACGATCAGCATTCAATCAAGGTCGTGGGAGCCGTGATACTCCACAAGTACCGGATTTTGTTCCAACCAGCCAGATCTGCAGATAAATCTGTGTGTGTATGGCCACCTTTAGGCTTGGGAGAACAACTTACCATATCATCGCTTCAAAGATGCCTACTCTGGAATTGATAGTCACGTGACCACCAGTACAAGGAAGAAGATGCAGGAGCTTCTGAAGCAACCAGGACAAGGTAAAAGGTGAGGCACCGGTAGACCACCACGAAATGTATGTCCACAGTTAATCCTGTCAAAATATCATCCATGTACTCATAATGAATGTTGACATGCTGAGCATGCTAACAAGCTGCATATTGACAGTTATACTATATAAACATTCTCATGTTGATGTGATGACCATCAACATGATAACTGTTGACCATTGCTACTCAACCCTTTCATTGCTACATTTCTTTGTTAATTAATTAAATAATTAATTGGTATTGTTCATTGCTGATATGAAATCAGTATGGTTTTTCTAGTGATGTTGGTAATGCAGCGTTCTGTTTTTGGTAATTATACAGGTACATACTGTCAGTGGCGTAGCTTTGTTTGGGGCGCCCCCCCGCCGTTAATGGGGGGGCGCCACCCCTCTCCCCCCCCGGCTGCCCGTGTTCCCCGTGCCCCCTCCACCCATTGCCGCAGGCTTACCTGTCAGCGCGTCCCGGCTCCCCTCCTGGCTTCAATTAATTCTATGCAGACGGACCACGATAAAATGGCCGCCCCCATACCGCAGACAGTTTCAGATAACAGTCTGCTTTATGGGGCAGCCATTTTATCGTGGTCCGTCTGCATAGCATTGATTGAAGCCAGGAGGGGAGCCGGGACGCGCGGACAGGTAAGCCTGCGGGGGATGGGGGGTGGGGGGATTACTATAGCACCGCAGCCCCCCCCGGCGCCCCCATATGCACAGCGCCCCCCGCGACCGCGGGGGCTGCGGTACTATAGCTACGCCACTGCATACTCTATACATTTTATAAGCAAACGCAGGGGGTTTCCAGTTGCCCGTAAACCCCCTTCCTTTTGGCAAGTTGCTAAAATTATGACAACAATAGCAATGGTATATGATATGATTGTGATAGCTACCATTAGTAGCAGCTTCTTCTACTTCTGCTGAGTGTGTGGATCTTAATTCCCTATCAATGCACCAGAGAGCAACTACCAGGAAGAAGAGACAGGAGCCTAACCATGAGGTGGGAGAATGTGTGCTTAGAAAGAGCAGCACTGGTTCTATTATGTTTGTGTATTTATTTATTATGGGATGTTTAACCTTTTCCTGACCACTTATTTATATTATTTCAATGTTTGATACAGCCTATACTAAAGACTATCTATAGCGTTAGATATTAATACTGCATCCCATACAGTATCCAGTGTTTAAAAAGACCGCTGTGTAAATTAATGTACACAGTCATTTCTCGGTTCCTCTACTGCTCCCCCAGACTCCTGCACTTTCTCCAATGTTCTGCAGCGTGGGAGATTGTGGATGGAGTTTGGAAACCCCCTGTAGAAATCGTGCATTTGCCACTGCAATAATATTCTAGTATTGCTGTAGGTTAGGCAGCATTTTAATGCTGCGGGAAAAATCTCTGCCTATTACAGCAAAACCACAAAACTCTGCTGCTTATTGGGAGTCACGGAACTGTGTTCACAAGAAAGGTTAGTGGAGTGCAGATAATGTAAGTAAGCAATACTCAGTAACTGACAATTACCGCACGCAGTGCTCTCGATGAGTAGCTATCGTTAAGGACCGGAGACACAGAGAGGACTCTCACAAATAGTAATTTAATGAATAGTAGTTATCCATAGAGCCATACACAATACGCTGAATTGCAGAACTCTTCAGAAAACGCTCTCAGCGCTTAGAGATATATATTTAAAAACGGGATTTCAATATATGATTATATGATTTTGGGGGCAGGTTCGGACCGATGACTACAGGTTTCAATGTTTTAACTTTGGAGTCAGAGCTTATTTATGCTGAGAACAGCCCAGGGAAGAATAATCAATCGTAATGAATTGATTTGAGCAAAGGAAAGCTAAGTGGAAGTGGATTGCTTAATAATTCATGTGTTTAGTCAGGATGAAGTGAAATCTACAGTTAATAAGAGAGGATTGAGAGATACCTAACACTTACCCCATACCCCTTTCCCTACCACATATCACAATAGCCATAAGAGCTTTTATTTCCTATTAAAAAACGTTCAAACCTTGAACCTCTAACACATAACTAAACCACCTAAAACCTACTTACCAATAGCGTAATCACAATGAACAGAAGCTTCTTATCAGAGGTGGAACTCTGGGAGGCAATGGAGTCATCTGCTGCCGGGCTCCTGCTCCCAAAGGGGCACCTCTCCTCCCCTGCGAGTTTGAATTAGTTAATTGAAAGCCATCAATATCGCTGACTCCCCCTTCTAGCAGGACCATAGATGTCACACTCTTTATTTTAAACAAAAATGTGTGTGTGTGTGTGTACGTGTGTGTGTGGGAGCACCAATATTTATCTTGCCTCCGGGCAACTGGGATGAACTTACACCACAACTTCTTACTGTATCTAATAAATAAAAGACACGGACACTATACGACTTGGCTAAAAGTTCACAGCTTTTTATTCAAATTATTAATTGACGAGGAAAAGTTGGCCAGGAGACACTGCATTTCCGCTTTAGTTTGTAACCTAAGCCAAGCCCTGGGGAACGACTAACACATTCCCCGTGTATCATCCCCTTCTATCATGGCAAGGGCTCACATAACCCTCATGGGCCAGTCTGGATGTTAAGCACACAAGCAACGCCCAGGTCCCCTCGCACAGGGCATACTCGCCAAATCTTTAGAGGGAAGGTGCCACCGCTATGAATGCATTCATTTAAAAAGCCACAAAAATGTAGTTTTCTTCCGCCAAAGCCAAGTACCAAAGGACGTGGCCCACCACCAAAAACGAGTACATCACTCAACAAAGGACAAAACGTCCTTGAGAAACAAGCCGAGTCCCAAAGTATTAAGACAGATCCTGTCAGGCCTAATAAACCAGGAGGGATCAGTACCTAAAAACTCATGCCATACAACCTTACCTCCAATGGAGAACACAAACTTGGAAATGGCTACAGTATGTTCACCTTCCACCTAGCCCTGTCAAGCGAATCCTCTTCAGCTGCAATGAGACAAAAACCTAACATGAATCAAGGCACCAAAACCCAGAAATACACAATAAAATGTATATAGCACCTATCAAGGGAAGGGAAATGACCCGGGTGAAGGGGAAAAACAAAACAACCTCTCGTGTACCAAGGGGTCAAATCATGGCACCTGAGAGGAAAAACAAAAGGCACCCGTCACCACCCTTACTTGCCGAACGGTGCCTTTCTGCAAACAAAAGTAAAACAACGTTTTCAGGTTGGCGCAGGAAGCGCAACGCAGACTAAATCACATTAGACACATACGCCCTCAACTTCCACCGGCCTTGTACCTGAATATCAGTAACCGAGGCTCCAGCCGTTGCGGCCGAGATCGCAGCCCCTATTCTAAAAGAAGAATAATGTGTGGAGTTTTGTGTGTTGCGCAATTAGCTGCAGCTGGCACAGGGGTAGTCACTCCCCAGTAATGCTATGGAAAAAAAGATATGTTGTGCCAGCGCTGGCTGAAATACATTTGCAAGACTGTATTACAACAAAATACAAGTTTCATTACTACACATAAGAAAACATTAATCTAAAAAAGTGCTACAGTGTACATATAATATGCTGACTGAGATCTTGGTCAGACCTAAAGGAAAGGAATACATTCAAGTTCCCACTGGGTGTTATATATTACCAATCCACGCTTTGTTGCAGTAGGTGCTGGGTATATAGAGCCTTGGAGGATTATAGGAGAATGATGTGCAATCTTGCGTTCTTTAGAAGCAATATCTCCCTGGTATCCGCATAGAAATGCCAGGAATTTTGGGGTATTTAGACCAATAGAACTCAAAAATTCCCAAAAGCGAATGTCCAGTCGGAGTTCACGGCTCTAGGTGACATTCAGGTAATGGATGGTAATGCCAGTTGGAGATAATTCCAAGTGGTAACTCACGGCTCTGGGTATCAATCAAGCAATGGATGGTAATGCAAGTTGGGGGTCATTCCAAGTTGTACCCAACGCGTTTCCCCGGATGTACTGTGTATGACCCCATTTTTAGGGGAGGGCAATTTATAGCACTCAGTAGATTGTAAAAACCACGCACACCTGTGAAATCTAGATGCATTGAAATAAAAACCGTCTTGCAAAAAAATTCCATACTATATATATCTAACTAGGTGATTCATCGCGCCCTACGGGCGCTCTTCACACCGTCGTAAGGGGCTGCGCCCCCTTAATTTGTGAACATTTGTATATGAGAAAGATGGTTAGAATTGTATGAAAGATGGCCTGTATTGCAACTTGAGTTATAGGTGAAATGTGTTAAATAGAGAGCATATGATGTGGAAGGGGGTGTGTATTGTTTTGTTTAATTAAAAAGTGGTTACAGAGTAAGATGTACATTGATAGTGTGGATGGTACAGTGACATTTGTGGGTGTGGGGGGGGCTGTGTGTGCATGTTGTTTAGGTGTGTGTGTGTGTGCGCAATAGTATAGTAGGGTGTTTCTGAGTCAGCGGCTCCCCACTGGCGGAGGTCACGACACAGGAAAACAGGAGGCTGGGTAGTGATAGGGGTGTGTGGGCATAAGGGGGACTAAAGAGGAGGGTGGGAGATACTGTGCAGCTTCTGCCAGTGGATGAGGGTCCAGCGTGGCAGTACAGGATGGTGGCCCTTAGTCAGTGTCTCCTCCTACTGGGTGGGAGTTCGGGTGCATGAGAGCAGGAGGCTGGGCTATGAGGCATGATAGGGGCATGTGGGCAAAACAGCGTCAGCGACTCCCCAGTGGTGGAAGTTACGGTTCAGGAGAGCAGGAAGATGGGTAGTGATAGGGGTGTGTGAGTATATGGGGGACTAAAGAGGGGCTTAGGGGTGCCGTGAATTGCGGGAGGGGCGCGGGGGTGCCGTGAATCAAGGGAGGGGGGGCGCAGGTGTCGGCGAATCGCGGGAGAGGGTCCGCAAAGCGTGGGAGGGGGCGTGAATTGCGCGAGGGGGGTGCGCGGGGGGTATGTGAATTGCGGGAGGGGGGGCACAGGGCGCGATGAATCACCTAGTTGGTTATATATTCTTGTAGAAGGATGGTAGGATGTTGCTGTCATTCAGAATGCATTTACATAAACAGTAATAGTAGCAGTAAAACGTCTGACTTAAAACACCTACAGTAAAACAGAACAGGTGTTATATATTATACAAAGAATTGGTTGATGATGTGTAGGTTGACGTGCACATAGTTCATAGTTGTCACTGGAAAAAAATTGCTACAAGAAAAAATCAACACAGAAAGTTCAACACATGTAAATGTTGACATAAGTGTGGAACTTCATCGGTGTCCATGTCGACACATGAGAATGAATATGAAAACATTCCAAAAAAGAAAAATAAATCTTCAAAAACTCATGTCAACCTTTTTCATTGTCGACCATAGCCGTGCCAGTGTTTTGCATGTGCCATTTAATCCTGGGGTTGCCGTGAATCGCGCGCGGGGGTGGGGGTGAGGGGTGTCCGCTAATCACGGGAGGAGGGGTCGTGGGTGGATGCCGTGAATTGCGGGAGGGGGGTCGCGGGGGGGGGGTGTGGGTCCCGCGAATTGTGGGAGGGGGGGGCGCGGGGGGTTGCAGTGAATCGCGGGAGGGTGGGTCGCGGGGGCGGGTGGTTGCCGCAATGACAGGAGGGGGGTTCAGGGGTGGGGAATCGCGGTCGTGGGGGGCACCGTGAACTGCAGGAGGGGGGGCCGGCGCGAATCGTGGGAGAGGGGTCACGGGGTGCTGCGAATCGCAGGAGGGGGGGGTGTCACGGGGTGGGGCCGCGAATCGCGGGAGTCACCGGGGGTGCCGCGAATTGCGGGGGGTGTGCTGCAAATCGCGGGAGGGGGGTCGCGGGGGTGCCGCGAATCGCCACAAGAAAAAATCAACACAGAAAGTTCAACACATGTAAATGCTGACATAAGTGTCCATGTCGACACATGAGAATGAATATGAAAACATTCAAAAAAAGAAAAATAAATCTTAAAAAACTCATGTCAACCTTTTTCATTGTCGACCATAGCTGTGCCAGTGTTTTGCATGTGCCATTTAATCCTGGGGTTGCCGTGAATCGCGCGCGGGGGTGGGGGGGAGGTGATGGGTGTCCGCGAATCACGGGAGGAGGGGTCATGGGTGGATGCCGTGAATTGTGGGAGGGGGGGGGCGCGAGGGGTTGCAGTGAATCGCGGGAGGGTGGGTCGCGGGGGCGGGGGGTTGCCGCAATGACAGGAGGGGGGAGTCAGGGGTGGGGAATCGCGGTAGGGGGGGTCGTGCGGGGCACCGTGAACCGCGGGAGGGGGGCCCGGGGGGTTGGCGCGAATTGTGGGAGGGGGGGTCGCGGGGTGATGCGAATCGCAGGAGGGGGGGTGTGTCACGGGGTGGGGCCGCGAATCGCGGGAGTCACCGGGGGTGCCGCGAATTGCGGTAAGTGTGCTGCAAATCGCGGGAGGGGGGTCGCGGGGGGTGCCGCGAATCGCCACAAGAAAAAATCAACACAGAAAGGTCAACACATGTAAATTTTGACATAAGTGTGGCACTTCATTGGTGTCCATTTCGACACATGAGAATGAATATGAAAACATTGAAAAAGTGAAAAATAAATCTTGTCAACCTTTTTCATTGTCGACCATAGCCATGTCAGTGTTTTGCATGTGCCATTTAATCGTGAAGATGCCGTGAATGGGGGGGGGGGGGGGGAGGGAGGGAGGTGCATACCTCCCAACATGACCCTCTCCAGGAGGGACACATTGCTCTGTTTCTGGACTTTCTTCTTAATTTATGGATTACCATCACCTGTGCTTAAACACCTTTCTTCTCAATTACCCTGTTTAAAACAGGTGATGACAATCATAAATTAAGATGGAAGTCCACAACCCAGCGTTACAGCTCCAGACACACTTTGAGTGACAGATGTAGCCAAATATATAAGAGATAGGAGGCAGTAAAACATATATATTAGAACATATCAATAATAAAAACTATGTATAGGAGGCTGTTTTAAAACCTTTATTGTAATTAGACTTCAGCTGATGATACACCTGTTTGGTCATGTGACCCGGAAGTAGGAGACCCCATATCGTGATTTAGATTAAGGTGAACTCACCTTCTATTTAGGTATCACCTAACTAGACTCCATTGCCAACGCTGTTACTGTGGAGTTGGCAATCATTCCGTTGTGCTGGAGCCGCCTAAGATCGCGCTGCTAGCATCGGGTGCTGTGTGTAGCGTCATTAGTATTCACTGTCTCCCAGCAACTGTATGTCATTTCCGGGTACATGCCCACAATGAGTCAAGGCCAAGAATGTAATAGGCTATGCCTATAATCCCCCAAGGCTCATATACTAGTGTTCCCGCTAGGCTGTTTTAGCGGGGCGCTGCGCCCTGCCCGATTTTTCAAGGGCAAAATGCGCCCTGCCCCTCTGGCAGCGCCCCGCTAAAACAGCCTGCCTCCTCCTCTTATAGTGATATCGGGGAAGCCCGGCGCCACAGTATATAGCGGTGCCCGGCGCTTCCCCGGCAGCGGAGAGCCTTCGGTGCGTCCGGGCCTGCCCCCTTCAATGACGATGCTGGCCGGGCCCGCCCCTTTTCCTGACGACGGCAGCCGGGCCCGTCCCTTTTCGTCATGACGCGGCCCGGGCCCGCCCCTTTTCGTCACGACGCGGCCCGGGCCCGCCCCTTTTGTGACGTAGGCGGCACGGGACCACCCAGAACAGTGACAATGGCAGGCCCGGTCCACCCCCTTGACGATGCCCCCCGTGCAGCGGCGCCCTGCCTGCCCCGGTTTCTAGAAGGAACACTAATATAACCAGCATATACGGCAACAAAGAGTGGATTGGTAATATATAATACCCAGTGGGAACTTGAATGTATTCCTTTCCTTTAGGTCTGACCAAGATCTCAGTCAGCATATTATATGTACACTGTAGCACTTTTTTAGAGTAATGTTTTCTTATGTGTAGTAATTAAACTTGTATTTTATTGTAATACCGTCTTGCAAATTTATTTCAGCCAGCGCTGGCACAACATATCTCTTTAACTCCTATTCTAAAAGAGAAGGTCCCATAAAAGCTGCTGTCTAAACCCAGGGCCGATATACATCGCTTAAGCACCACCTTAAACTTAAATTGTGAAAGGGGGAGCGAATCCTCGCGCACCAGCCATTGGTTCTCCCCTGCAGGGTGGAAAGCCGTGTAAGCAGAGGACAGGGTAACTGGGCAAATGGAGCTACTGGCATGTGCCAGCCTTCAATTCTGCCCGGCAGGTGAATATCCTCGCAGGGGCGTAACTAAGCCTCCGCAGCCCCCGCCATGGCGGGGAGGCGCAGAGTAACTATGGGCGCCTGGGGGGCTGCGGTGCTATGGTTACCCGCTGCGCTGCTGCCCGGCCGCATCTGCGGTCACTGTCCCGTCACTCGCTCCCGGCGCCGGCTCCTGCTGATAATGAAAAGTGACACTTAGAAAATGGCTGCCCCCGTATTGCAGACAGTTTTGGCAGCCATTTTCT
Organism: Crinia signifera; assembly: GCF_055691185.1. Classification (NCBI taxonomy): domain Eukaryota; kingdom Metazoa; phylum Chordata; class Amphibia; order Anura; family Myobatrachidae; genus Crinia; species Crinia signifera. The sequence continues at coordinate 23,900,703 of NC_139219.1, read as the reverse complement.
AAGAGTCACTTTTCATTATCAGCAGGAGCCGGCGCCGGGAGCGAGTGACGGGACAGTGACGCAGATGCGGCCGGGCAGCAGCGCAGCGGTGACTGAGGGAGACTGGACGGGACAGTGACCGTCAGGTAAGAGTATGGGGGGGGGGGGGCGCTGAAAAAATTTGGCGGGGGGGCGCAAAATATATAGTTACGCCACTGTATCCTCGTTAATGCGAGCGGCAGCTAAGTGAGGTGCAATAGTAATCGGGGCACTGACAGCAATAAAGAAGACACTGTCAGTTCCCTGATTACTCTGCCGTCTTACTCAGCTGCATACTCCGCAGTTGAGTAAGGCAGGTACAGTCTCTCCATCCAGCCTGCTGTGAGCAGGAAGCAAACGCTTTCAGTGACACGCTCATGACATTCCCTTGGTAATGGTTAGCTTCAGCTCTGAGGTCACAGGTTCAATTCCCACCAAGGCCCTAACTGTGTGGAGTTTGTATATTCTCCCTGTGCTTACGTAGGTATCCTTCGGGTACTCTGGTTTCCTCCCACATTCCAAAAATATACTGGTGCAGTAGTTTAATTGGTTCCTACAAAAAGTAAACCCTAGTGTGTACATGTGTTTAGGGCAGACTAGATTGGCCAAGTGGTTCTTATCTGCCTTCAAATTCTATGTTTCTATGTTTTTTTTTAGGTTTTTAATAATTTGAGGCATCAGCATGCATGCGCATTAATAATTTTTAGGGGTTACAATGATGCATAAAGGAGATCCTGACTGATTTTACAGTGACAGCTATAAAAACCCAACTCAGAAAAAAAAAGCATTGGCGCAACAAAAACACTTTGAGCAGGTGGGTGAAGCGAGGAAGGGGGCGTGGCATGAGGAGGCGTGGCATAGATCCATGATGCCGAATAGGGATGGGGTTGAGGGCATGACAATGTGATCGGGTCATCATGGACACGACTCACCTGCACAAAGTAATGATTACGAGTCAGAGAGCTGGGCCACAATGATGAAATTCAGCACGAAACGCGTCATTGGAACCCTGCCAGACCACTTTTACTGCGGGGGGCCTTCTGTTGACTGCGTGCAGGGAACACCCAGCCCGGGAGACTCGCCTACTCTGCCTGGAGTGCCACAAGATTTTCAGGAGTCTCCCAGCCGTCCCAAGAGGCTAGGCAAGCATGAGTCCTGTAATAGGCCATTTGGAATGGAGCAATGCTCTGCTGGTTTCTACAGCATCTAGGTAATAATCTGCATAATGGAAACTATGAGCATACCTGGGAAATGGGAACACTCAGCGTGCTCCAGTCATTTATTTTCTTGTGTTCGAGAATTGATTTATTTCCCTCCAGTTATTGTTATAATTGTCAGGTTGACGCTGGTTTTTGTAATGCGGAAACGTTCCGTACTCTCCCCATGTAAATCATTTGGCAGGTTTTGTAATTAAAATTTGCAGATCTAGCAGATGCCCCTGTACTTAAATCCTCTGTGATTAATTTTTACTTTTTTCCCCCCTACTCTTCCAGCCAAGCGTTCTGCGCTGAAACAAATCTATTCTATGCCTTCCGAGTAAAAAGCTAATTGTTTTCATTAAAAAAGAAAAAAAGTATTTGATTTCTCATCACGTATAATTAATGAATATTTATTTTGGCTTGTGCATTTGCCAATATGGCCATTCAAAGTTTTCGGCATGCACAGAAAGGTAACACTTTATTCTCCAAAATGTATTTATTATTTAGAAATATTTTAATCTTCAGGGGTGTACAATTGCTTTTCTATTTGATTCTGATTTGATCGGGATCAAATCTGGATCGAATCGCACAGCCAGGCAAACATATTAGGGGGTTTAGGGGCAGATTTATTAAGCTAGGAGAAGAGATAAACTGGAGATAAAGCGGAGAAAAGGTAAAAGGAGATAAAGCACCAGCCAATCAGCTGTGTTTGAAAAAGACAGTTGGGAGTTGATTGGCTGGTGCTTTATCTCCTTTTACCTTTTCTCCGCTTTATCTCCAGTTTATCTCTTCTCCAAGCTTAATAAATCTGCCCCTTATTCTAGTTGATTTGCAAGGGTGCGGAATCGCAGGCTTGTGAGTCCACCAAACCCCGCCTTGTGAATGGTGTCCTGGCCACCACCCATTCACAAGGGCTATTCCCTTGCAGGGCCGACGAATGGGATCCACCCACATCATTCGATGGTCAGCGACTCTCAAGTCACTTACATATGCGTGGACGCTCGGGAGGAAGTGGGCGGGCAGCTGACATCCGGGGATGTCATCTAGCTGCCCCCCGCAACTGTGTAATCGGGGCACTTGCATGAGAACGCCCACAAAACGCTGGGCATTCCCATATGCAAATGGACCGATCTGCTGTTTCACGCCCCTCCACGCCCACACCAGGCGTATGCGCATGCACAGAAATGACCCTGCGCATACGCCCACCATCGGAGCCCCTGCGAATATTCTGGTCCGTGCGAACGGACCAGAATAAAGCCCTAGATCTGGACTATATTACAGATCTTTACTTTATGATATATTCTTGCCTGCACAGTCTGTTTTCTATTCGATTTCGATGCCGCGGGGCCGTGCATCGGGATCAAATCGAAAATTGACCAAATCGAACCGTATGTACACCACAATATACAATTATTTTCATGTAGCACCATGTCAATGTCAGCCTCCTCCAGACACAAATTGGCGGAGCTGTGTTTTCAGTTGCAGATTTAAGAATCAGGATGCTCTTAGGCACAACAGTAATAGCGCCCCCTACTGCCCAATTTTTATATTTGTATTGTTTGGTTATAACACACCACTGGTACCATCCCTGTATTGCTCAATGGCACACAGGGCCTTATTCTAGTTCACTCTTTCTGACAAATTCCTTCTCAATTGGACAAAACCATGTGCACTGCAGGTGGGGCAGATGTAACTTGTGCAGAGAGAATTAGATTTGCCGGGGTTTTACTTCAAAGTGAGATCTATATTGCAGTGTAAAAATAAAGCAGTCAGTATTTACCCTGCACAGAAACAAAATAACTCACCCAAATCTAATTCTCTCTGCACATTTTACATCTGCCCCCCTTCAGTGCACATGGTTTTGTCCATCTAAGAAGGATTTTGTCAGAAAGAGTGAACTAGTATAAGGCCCACATTGAGATGCAGGGCGGGGGGGACTCAATGTCACAATTCGTTAACATAGTAATGTTTCTGTGGTACGGGCTTGATCACTATTGTGTAAAGTTGCAGATGACTGCGAGTAGATAGCCGCCGCCCACACAGAAAGAGAAAACGGCCCTTGCAAATCTGCGAGTGAATTGCGAAACTATCGCAGATCGCTATCCACCTGCAATTCCCGAACCATCAACGAATGTGAGTAAAGTCGCCCATACACGTCCCGATACGGGCGTGCGTTCAGTGCTTAACTAGCACACATCACATAACATTGCATTGCCTGTGCATGCGTTGTGCATGCAATGCGATGCAATGTGATGAAAACTAAGTACAAAAAGTATGTGCAAGCACATATTTATTGTACTGCGCGGGAGCACGCACCTCAAAGCACACATCGGACAGCCCGCATGGCAGCGTGTATGGGCTGCTTAAGTCTGAACCTTATGCAACTCTGCAACTGAGACCGGATGATCAGGGGCCGGAGCTGATGTCACAGACCCTCCCTTAGACACTCCCAGGAAACAGCCTGTTACCACCCACAAACGCACGGCTTCCTGTCAGTCAGCTCCATTTGCTTTGCATGTACGAACCATGCGCTGTTTTGTCTCATGCATGCGCAGTCAAATCGCTCGATTTGTGAATTCACTATTCAGCAATCAACTCTGAATCAGGACCTACAGTACTGTATGTGTCTTTGATGGATTAACGCTGTGTTATTGGAGGGACTTGCTGAGGAGACTTGTTAACATATATGGGGTTATTCTAGTTCATTCTTTCTGACAAAATCCTTCTTAGATGGACAAAACCATGTGCACTGCAGGGGGGCAGATGTAACATGTGCAGAGAGAATTAGATTTGGGTGAGTTATTTTGTTTCTGTGCAGGGAAAATACTGACTGCTTTATTTTACACTGCAATATAGATCTCACTTTGAAGAAAAACCCCACCCAAATCTAATTCTCTCTGCACAAGTTACATCTGCCCCACCTGCAGTGCACATGGTTTTGTCCATCTAAGAAGGATTTTGTCAGAAAGAATGAACTAGAATAACCCCCATACTGTGTACACTTTACATGGAACATTAGTACTTTATTCATATTCTTACCTCATTGTACCGACAGTAATAATGTCATTCCCAAAATGAGCCAATTAAAGCAGCAAGGGCCTGATTCAGACCTGCTCGCTATTCAGCGTATTTTCATTGCCTAGCGAGCAGGTAAACACCGCTCACCGTCCATCCCAACGCCTGTCCCCCACCGCGTGAATCCCCACATTTGCATGCGAGGGGATGTGCACACTTACACATCCCCTCGCATGGGGCCGCGTGGGCGGAAAAAAATTCAATGGTTGAAGACCAAACAAATGATTTTTGTCCGGCTTACAGATGTGACATCGGCCGCCCGCCCTGAGCAGGCACCGCCTGCCTGCGTTCCCCTGCCCCAGCCTGCTCTTCACCCCCTTCCCTCTCCTCACAGTGCAAACTGCCTTCTTCAGCTAGCCTTCTCTGGAGAGCCAGGGTGAGCCAAGGCCCATTGTTCTCAGCTACAATACAATACATAGAACAATACAGTAGGGGATTAGCAGAGGATTAAATCCGACAGCTCTGGCTCACGTAATTCTATTAAAGGGCTGGATGAGGATGGCTCTATCTGTAATTGTGGGATCAGATCTTCCTGTGCTCAGCACACACAGCAATGAAACTTATGTTTTTGTTTGTAATGCTACATAAGCGATTGTATTTGATGTAATTGGCCTAAGGCGCCTTACGAATTATGTTGCTTGGCCTATACCTTTACTTAACTCTTAAGTGCCTAGAAATAACTCGCACGAGACACCAGTGCCGTCTTTCCCATTGGGCACGATGGGCAGTTGCCCGGGGGCCCTAGGACCTAGGGGCTCCCGGCCCAGCCCAATGGGAAAGATGGTGGCCGGGGTCCGGGAATCCGCTCACCCTCGCTGGGGGATCCGGGCAGGGGGATCAGGGCGGTGGCGGTAGCTAGAAGCCTGATTCGGCGAAGCTCTATTTGCCGGCGGGGCGGGAAGCGCTGTTGCATTTGAATAGACTGGCCGGACGCTGATTGGCTGAATTCAGAAAATCAGCATCCGGCCAGTCTTTGAAAAGGAAACAGCGCTTCCCACCCCGCCGGCAAATAGCGCTTCACCTCCTAGCTAGCAGTGAATTTAATTTCGGGGGTCCGTGTGCCGGGGTTCTGATCACCCTCACTGGGTGATCCGGCAGGGGGATCAGGGCATCGGTGGCGGTAGCTAGGAGCCCGAAGCGGCGAAGCGCTATTTGCCGGCAGGGGGGGGCGAGAAGCGCTGCTGCATTTAAAATGACTGGCTGAATGCTGATTGGCTGAATTCAGCCAATCAGCATCCGGCCAGTCTTTTCAAATTCAACAGCGCTTCCCGCCCCCGCCGACAAATAGTGCTTCGCCGCTTCGGGCTCCTAGCTACCGCCACCGCCGCCCTGATCCCCTTCCCCAGCGAGGATGGTCGGATCCCCGCCACCCGGCCACCATCTTTCCCATTAGCGCTATTTGCCGGTGGGGCGGGAAGCGCTGCTGCATTTGAAAAGACTGGCCGAACGCTAATTGGCTGAATTCAGCCAATCAGCGTCTGGCCAGTCTTTTCAAATGCAACAGCGCTTCCCGCCCCGCCAGTTAATAGCGCTTTGCCACTTCAGGGCAGGCTCCTAGCTACCGCCGCTGCCCTGATCCCGCTGCCCGGATCCCCCAGCGAAGATGATCGGATCCCTGGCCGCCGGAAGCTGACTGGCTGCCGCACGGAGCCAGAGAGGTGAGGGTTGGGGAGGTGACTGTGGGCTCCTGGGCAAACTAATTTGGGGGGGGGGTCCAGTGAACTAGGTTGCCCAGGGGCCCTTCCTAATGTTAAGACGGCCCTGCGAGACACCTTAAACTATAAATAACAACCCGGACAACAACTGCATATGTTTAAACAGGTCATAATATTTATTGAAGTGGTATGACCCTTATTTGTCTAAGGAATGGCCAAGAAAGCACTTGAGACCAGCACCAGTCAAAGGTGTTCATCAATGGTAGCGACTGACATGCCCCAATCCAACAAACACCCCCTACGTAAGGTACAGCCCCCGCTGTGACGGACTTACCGCCCCTTCTATGGCATGGCGAGGACACCTCCAGGAAGTGTCCAACGTCCCCCCGCTGAGTCGGGACTCACCAGCAGTCCTGGCAAAGCAGTCAGGTGCTCTCGACCAGCACCTGACTGCTGGTCGAGAGCGCCTTCTCCACAATTCTATAATTAAAGTTATTGAAGCCAATTGGGTGATGGCCCAGAGGCCAAGTAGCACAAGATGAAAGGGAAGGGAGGGTGGGGATCCAGACACAAAGAGGAAGTACTTCCTCCCAAGGTTCCCTAATATACCCCTCTCTAAGCTAACTCCCCCATGCTACCTGATTGACTGATCTACTTGCCACTCACTACCTGAGGTTTTCCCCGGGCACCTGACTTCCTTCAATAGCTTTATTTAAACAACCATCAAATTCACAGGAGCCTATGCAGCCCTCCTTCTATCTAATTAGTGCTATGCTAGTAATAAATACTCTGTACTGCGGCTATTTGCTTCTGCATTAGCTTCCCTTCAGCCGGACTGGGCACAGGGCTGCCTGTCTCCGGGGGTCAGCCTCTTGTTAATATAAAACAAATGGAAGCAGTGTTTCTAATAAGATACTTGAGTGATCTCTTGGAAACAGCGTGAACCGCGAGCAGAGCTGTCCTATTTTACTTACGCTTCTCGTTTAGATTATTTTATTTTTCTTTGTATCTTCTATGGAATTGATTTAATTTCACATTAATTGCACCCTTAGGGAGAATTCCAGCCTCTGTTAGTATTTAACCCGCTCTCACCCATCAACTTAACACAATGGGCAGTATTCGATGTGAAAAATTCTCCGTGCATGGCGAGAGATTTTTTCTCTCGCCATGCACTCGCCCTGTTCCGGTGGGCTCGCTGCCACTCCTGCTCCCACTATTCAATGTGGTTAAGACTCGCCGCCACTCGCGGCGAGTCTTAACCCCTGCAGCGGACGAGCGTCCGCGGCAGGGAGCTGGCAGGGAGCCAGGGGACGGTGGCAGCCAGGGAGATTAAAGTCTCCCTGGCTGCCCCAGAACATATGTGGAGGGGAGGTGGGCTCCCCGGGACCCAGGCAGCACAAGCTGCCCCCCCCTATAGCCAGCGGGGGACCCAGTATTCACTGCACCCGATCGTGCATATGTAATGATCGGATGCAGTGAATATATGAATATCTAATGAGCGGCTCGAGAGCTCCGGCCCCCTGCTGACTGCTCTGTGTAAAAAAAATAAAATAAAAAAAAATTTAAAAAAATATATTTTTTTAAATTGAATATATGTTCATGTGCTATAAGCACATGAATAAAAATAACATGCCCCTTCACAGAAAAAAAATCCTGATTTTTTGACACCAAAATTAAAAAAAAAAACCTTTTAGTTTAAAAGTTCACATTCCAGTTCTCCATGAAAAGATGGAGAATTGCTACACGGAGAGACACGGCGAAAATCACTTAAAAAGACGGCGAAAATATCAATTTAATAGGGTGGTTCACTTTTGGAGAGCAAAATGCTCCTTCCAACGCGAAAACAGCACAAACTCGCCATAGAACAAGGCCAATTTTTCTCATTGAATACTGGCCAATGTCTGGTGTCCACTTGTTGGGTTCTTTGTAATAGACGTAAGGCGGGTACTGTATGTGTGTGTTTTGGGTGAAGTGGTTTCAGATACCCGGCAACACTGTAAATCAGGGAGTTTTGACTCCCACGTGGGGAATATTTGCACAACCATAAAGGTGGCCACTCTAAGGCAGGGATGGGGAACCTTTGGCCCTCCAGCTGTTACTGAACTACACATTCCGACATTCACTGCTACAGTTTTGCTATTTTGCCATGCTAAAACTATAGCAAAGCATTCTGGGATGTGTGGTTCAACACATCCGTGCTCTAAGGGGTGGGGCTGAAGCATATACCTAAATTCAAATAGGAGACTAACCAACTGCCAGTGAGTGCCAGCTGGTGATATTTGGCAGCAGTTGGTTAGGTTCCCCTATTTGAATGTTGGACTGCACTGCAGGCCCACCCCTGGATCTGCCACTTATTGGAAGCAACTTTTTTGATTGGAACCCCCAACACACACACACAAAATATCTAATTTCCTGGCCTGAAATTATTTCCGAAGTGCCCCAGCACCTGACATAGGAGAGATTCAGCCATGGCGATGAGTATGGAACAAGTGACACTTGTTACTTGTACAACATAACACATTATACTTGTTAAAACCTGCGCCATTGCAGAAGGTGACACAGTGCGACCATTCCAGTTTTAAAAAAGGTTTATAAATCTGGACGTGTCAATCATTAGTGCCCATAAGTGGGTGCCCGTTCTCTCCCGCTGAAGATCACTCCTCTGCCGGTCACGTTAACTACAAGCCAGGGATGTGGTGTCATGATGACAATTGACAGTGACAGATACATTTTAGTAAAGGTAACATTATGGTTCTATTTTTAGTGTATTGCTGGTGATACTTGCTGACTGGGGGGATTGAGTTGTGCTGCGGTCTCTCAGCATCTTTTATTATGTACACGGAAATCAATATTTTTGAGGATGCTGACTGCAAAGGTGCCCATACACTAGTAAGATTTATCTTCAGATCTGGCTGGTTGGAACAAAAATATGGTTATGGATGAGTGACAGTTTGGCAGTTTTCCAGCATTTCCAAGCAAATGGTCAACTGTCATTTGCTCTCATCCCTAACCATGTTTTTGTTCCAACCAGACAGATCTGCAGATAAATCTACGTGTGTATGGCCACCTTAAACGCAACATAAATACGTGCTGTCCCTCTATACCCATGAGCGATATACTGTATGGGGCAAGCAGGAGATCTATGTGGCCCTGGAGGTCAGAGGAATCGGCTGATATCTGTATTCAATTGCAAAAGCAGCCCTCATATGTTGTTAATAGAAGGATTGACCATCGATGGTGAGTCAGCCATCGACAGAGATGAATGGAGGCTGCAGACACCTCAATAATAAATATTATCAGAGAAATGGTAAATGCCACCTTCCGCCCCCCCGCCGTGCAAATTCCCGCATTGGCATGAGAGGGGATATGTACGTATACAGGCGAAAATTCATTCGATGGTCGCCAACCATCGGAAGATTTTTTTTCCCCTAAGCTGACTTTTATTTGTGACAAAAATGGTCAAAAAGGGGGCGGGGTCTGACGTCATGTGACATCGACCCATCTGCGATCCCAGGGGAGCAGCCAGTGTTTTAATGGGGATGCCCGGCCCCATTACCTCCCCTGCAAACACCTCGGTGAGTCAGCATATGTGCATACGCAGACCCGCACAGTCGGAAATGGAGCCCCGTTGGTTGAAACTGAATCAGGCCCTTAAAACTTTCCTCCTGGCCTTTTCCTGTTCATTCTAATGAATGCTGAAGAGTTTGCATTCGGTAATCGCATTTATCTGAAATGGAAAAACTTATTAAGTTTGGTTATTTGTATTAATTATAGGAGAGCGAGCGGAAGAGACATTAAGGGTAATTTCTCAGCGTGGCTGACCCCTCTCTAATGAGTAGAGATTATATTGATTTATAATGTTACTGGCGAGGTGAGATAATAAAGGCTCCGTCCCTTCCCCATCAGTGATACAAGAATGTTACGTACTAATTGAAGGCAGCGATACAGGGCACTCACCCCATAGGTGCTGCTGCTGTAACACATTATTGTTAAAGGAGAAATACAGACATAGTAATGTTCTATAGTAATACTTCTCTCCCTTAACTAGGAGAACGGTGGGGTGTTATAAACGCCTCTTCCCCCAAATAACCCTATAAGCTGGAACAAATATGCTTTTATTATAATTAAAATAAAAAAATCAGACTTCACAAGGTATAAATTATTATATATTATTATATTTTGGGATCTGCATTATTTTTTTTTAACAATGAGCCTAATTCAGGCAGCAATTTTTGCCAATGGACAAAACTATGCTGCACTGCAGGTGGGGTAGATGTAAAATGTGCAGATAGAGTTAGATTTCTGTGAGGTGTGTTCAAATTGCCCGCCCCCCCTTCCCGCCCCTCCTGGAGAGAACGTGCCAGCGAGTGTGAAACCCAACAAAGTTGTCGCATTTGAATCAGCAATGGTATTTATTGACTTTTAGACTTATGCCCAATAGGCTTTAAACCATTTTCCACCACAAATGTATTATTTGTGGAATGAACCAGGATGGAGCAGGACGGAAGAAGGGCTGAAGGCCATGAATTGCTCATCGGCTGATAGTGATGGAAGCCCTGCTATCCCTCGGAGTACATTTCGCATTGAAGCTGTTTCACTATGTGATAACCCAGGAGACTATCACTGAATTACAGGTCAAAGAGTTTGGACAAGGTTGATTAGCTCAGCGGAACCCCAGCTTGTTTTAGATGGGTCACAATTACCAATGTGACAATGTCCTAGGAACCACAAACAGGCAATTCCCAGAAGAATGTTGAGATAACAGGTTGGTCTCTTGTTCTTATCTACGTATATGTCAGCGGGTATCTAAGGAAAAATGTCTATGCTCAGTGTATACTGTACTCCTAGAATGCTATAATAGAAGAAGATGTCTGAAAGAAGAAGTGGTGTCTTTGATGAATGTACTGTATATTTTATCAGAGACACGACTATAGCTGAGAACGAGGTTATATATGTTGTGGTGTAAAAGGGTCCTTGAGCCTCATCTACTGGACAGGCAGGCACCATGAGAACCACATGCGTGCGCATGGGGGGTGTCCAGACCCCTAAAAATTACCAGCGCACACACACCTCCTGCCGCTTCTGGCCTTCAACCCACAGGCTGCACGCACAGCCTGTCTGCGGTGGCCCCTCCAAAAATGCCCACCGCCTTGGAGGAGACAGACACTAGAGGTCCTACCTGACATGTCTGTCAGAGGAGCGCAGCATGCCCAGCGCTTCCAAGAAGTGTGAATTCTGGGATTGCTGATGCGCTGTTAGAAACCCCCTGGGCAACAAGCATGTAATTCTCATTGGCATCAAGGATGCAAACCCCCCTCCCCCTGACAATGAGCATGTAACTCCTAGCAAAACTAATGTAACCCCTGAAATTGCGCAATATATCCCTGGCAATGAGCATGTAAGTAATATGGAAAAGGCATTATGGTGTGTGTGGTATAATGTGTGATAGGATTATGGTGTGTAGTATAATGTGTAATAGGCATTACGGTGTGTGGTATAATTTGTAATGTGCATTATGTTGTGTGGCGTTATGTGTAATGGGCATTATGGCGGGTAGCGTTATGTTTAATGGGAATTACGGTGGGTGGCATTATGTTTAATGGGCATTGTGGTGTGTGCCGATATGTTTAATGGGCATTACAGAGTGTAGCATTATGTGTAATGGGTATTACGGTGTGGCATATTATGTAATAGGCATTACGGTGTGTGGTATAATGTGTAATAGGCATTATGGCATGTAGTATAATGTGTAATAGGCATGACGTTGTGTGGTATAATTTGTAATGGGCATTACGATAGGTGGCATTTGTGTAATGCGCATCATGGTGTGTAGCATTATGTGTAATGGGCATCATGGTGTATGCCATTGGAAGCGGTATATCTGTCAGAACAGACTTAGGTCTACAGTCATTAGGTCGACCCCGGAAGGTCGACTGTCCCCAAGGTCGACAGGGTTAACGGTCGACATGGCTCAAGGTCGACGTGGCTTAAGGTCGACATGGGCCAAGGTCGACATGGTTTTAGGTCGACAGTCATTAGGTCGACATGAGTTTTTAACTGTATTTTTACCCGAATGTCGACACAGTCGACATGGACACAGTTGGAGTTGAACCGCAGCCCCTCGCTTCGCTCGCCATGCTTCGGGCACGGTGCCTCGCTGCGCTCGGCACACTATTTTATTCTCCCACCACACCCTAGTGGATGGTAGGGCATGAAATACCGCCTGTCGGCACATGTCGGCTCAAAAAACAGTGAAAAACTCATGTCGACATAATGACTGTCGACCTAAAACCATGTCGACATTGGCCCATGTCGACCTTAAGTCATGTCGACCTTGAGCCATGTCGACCTTTAACCGTGTCGACCTTGGGGACAGTCGACCTTCCGGGGTCGACCTAATGACTGTCGACCTAAGTCTGGTCTGACAGATGACCGTTTCCCATGTGTAGTGGCCATTACAGTGTCAATTTTTGCAGCAAGCCTTTGGCGCACACTGTCCTTATGTCTAGTGTGTTTGTGAGGAATAATTCATTCTGTAGCCCACGGGTAGCCAACTCCAGTCCTCGAGAGCTACCAACAGTTAATGCTTTCCAGGTCTGTGTTAGCCAGTAATGAGTGCACCTGTGTACCTGCGAGGTGAGCTGGAAAACATTAACTGTTGGCAGAGCCGGCCCTAGCCTAAATGACGCCCTAGGCAAGATTTTGGCTGGTGCCCCCTAGCATCGCCACTAGTTCCGCCTCTGACCCTGCTCCCCTTTCCCAGCACCATCAACCCTCATCATAGCGGTCATCATTTTGGTGCTCCTACCCGCAATATTTTAAATAGAAACAGTACACACATTCGGTGCGCAGCCCAAACAGGGGTGTGTTCTTGCTGGGAAGGGGCATGGCCACACAATAGTACCCCCGATTTACATTATGCCACACAGTAGTGCAACTTTATTCACATTATATCATGCGATGGTGTCCCTTATTCACGTTACATCACACAGTAGTACCACTTTACCTTATATACATTACTCCTCACATTATTCACATTATACCCTTAGAAAAAAATCCTGAGAAATTATTGTATTTTAAGCACCCTCCATGGCCACACTGCAACCCAGCAGTGTGTGCTGGGCAGTCGAGAAGAGCTGCAGCTGCTGCTGTCACTTAAGGGGAGGGGGCCCAGGGCCCCTTCCATCAGACTTTGGCCTGGGTAATTTGTACCCCCGATAATACCACACAGTAATGCCCCTTACACATGACACACATTATTAATGTCCTTATAACCATAATGCCCCTTACACATTATGCCAACCTTTATTAATGCCCTTCATACACATAATGACACCCATAATACCCCTTACACATATGTTGCACATTATTAATGTCCTTATACACATGGCACACATAATGCCCATTACACATATGGGTACTTGTGTAGTTTCACGGCGCCAGCATGGCGCCATGCTACTTCCGGGTGTACGCTCGCCACGAAATATGTCCAAAAAAGTAACTTAACTCCATGCCAACATGGATAGTTCATACCTCCACTATCCATGTTGGCATGGAGTTGATTTTCAAATAGCGTGGCGAGCGTAGTGAGCTACCGAGCCCGCAGCGTGGGCGAGCGTAGCGAGCCCCGCAAGGGGACTCAGACGCACGGCTCCATGCTGGCGCCGTGAAACTACACAAGTACCCACATAATGGGTTATTATTAATGCCCTTATACACATGACACACATAATGCCCCTTACACATATACCGAACACTATTGCACAACCAACCCACCCACAGACAGCACTCGCACAGCCGCAAACACTGTGACCTCTGCCTGGATACAGATGTTTCCTCATACATCTTGCCTCATTAGGCCATGCAGCTCCTGGCCAGTTCTGCTTACGTTGGGTGCCTTTTTTGCTGAAAATTTTTCCTATTTGCATTGTTATGTGACCAGGACACACAAGGAGCTTCTGATGATTAAAATGATATGTGGCATGAATATATTCTGTGTGTGACTGTGGCTGTACCTGAATACGGAATGCTATGTTACAATGATTTCCATGAATACACTATTTCATATGCAGATACAGCCTCACTCACACACAGAATATAGGCATGCAGAAGCTGCTGGTGCCCCTAGGCATTCCAAATGCCCTAGGCAATTGCCTAGTTTGCCTATGCCTAAGGCCGGCTCTGACTGTTGGTATCTCTCGAGAACTGGAGTTGGCTACCCCTGCTGTAGCCCATAAACATAAATAAGTCACCTATTTAGTTTGCATTGATGCCCAGTAGGTGGTGATGGAAACGCCCAGTAGGCGTAATAGACACGCCCAGTAGACATGATAGACACGCCCCTCCAATGGTTCACACCCTAATAAAATGGGCTGTGCAAGCTTATGATGGGAACATTGTCACTGCTGACTGTTGCACCACTGCTGATGCATGTAGCCTCCAACATTTGGGTAGAGACCCCAGAGATCAATGTCAGATGAGCTTACTGTATATTTTGTATTCCTTTTTATAAGTGAGCATTGTTATGTATTATAGTGAATAAAGGATCAGTTTCATTGTTTCATACTATGTATGTTGGCCTGTTGTGGCATTTTGTAGAATAGGGGGTAGATTTATTAAGCTCGGTGAAGTGATAAACTGTCTGGTCTTTATCACCGGCCAATCAGCTCCTACCTGTCATATTTCAAATCAATCCTGTAACTTCACAGGTAGGAGCTAATTGGCCGGTGATAAAAACCAGACAGTTTATCACTTCACTGAGCTTTATAAATCTGCCCCTCGATACTGTGGGCGAGATGTATCAAATGGAAAATGCGGTAAAACCCCGGTTTTACCGCATTTTCCTATGTATCAAAAATGATACCACAGTGAAGGGTATCGCCACCTTTGGGTGGCGATACCCTATAGAAGCCTATGGGATTCTTTTCGCCGCCCGCCGCCGCAGACCCGCCGCCTCGCTGACTCCCCCTCTGGCTTACCTTCCTGAAGGGTCCTCCTGGACCCTGGAAGGTAAACATCCCCACCCCCTAGCGACGCAGCCGGACGTCCTTCCGGCTGCAGTGGGGGAGGAGCGTGACGACGCGTGAGGGATGCAGGAGCCGGCTGGGAGGTGACGGAGACCCCCCACACACCCCATTCCAGGTATCGTGGGGGGCCTCCGTCACCGCACCGCGATGCCAGCCTCATATGTTAGTACATATGCAGCGGCATCGCGGCAGGGGGGGGGGGGGGCGCGAAGGGCGGCGATGTATTTTGATACATCCCGCCCTTTATCTGATCTGGATTTGTCCTGCCTGGATACTGATAAGTATTGGATGATGAGCTTCACATACAGTAATGTCTGACTGATACACTGTACTGTATGTTGTGCAATACTTAGGGAACTCAGACGTTATGTTGCTATGGGCCTGATTCAGAGATGTAGGCAAATTACGACACAGGTATGCATTTGTATGAAGCAGATGTTTTCTGTGGGAGAACAAGACTGAAGTTTTAGACAGGGGTAACTCTTCTGATATGACTGCACAGTCAGCCCAGCTACAGAGCTGTATCGCATGCGTGGGACTAATAAACTACTGAGTGCTTGGGGAGGAGGTATACAGTATATAGAATGGGCCTAATTCAGACCAGCTCGCTAGGCTGCATACATTTGAAGCCTAGAGAGCAGGTTAATGTCGCCCCAGCGAAAGCCCCCCTCCCACCATCTGAATCCCATCGCTAAGCTGCTAGCGGATGTGTGCGCTTACACATCCGCTCGTATGCGCCGCATAGAAGAAAAAGCATTCGATGGTCACTCGCCATCGAATGATTTTTCCTCTGTTTGCAGCTGAAGTTAGCCGGAACTTACTGTGCTTTTCAGCTAGACGGTCTTCTGCCAATTGGGGAGGGTCATTGACATCATGTGACGTCATACGCCCACTCTGAGCAGGAAGGGGCAAACCAGCGTTCCCTGTGGTCCGTCCAAGCGTTTCTACGGGGGCGCCTCCTGTTTTTGTGGGCACGCCAATGAAATGCTGGGAGTCTACCCAGGAAACACCCCCAGCCTGTCACTCGGGCTGCGAGCACCTCGGCCATGAGAAACTTAAGAGTGCCTTAGAGAGAGATAAAGTGGAGGAAGATAAAATACAAGCCAATCAGCTCCTACCTGTCAGGCTTAGTACAGAGACCCGTTAATACATTCCCCCTTAAGTCCTTCACATCCACGATCCCCCAACTACGCTGTCAGCCAATACACAATATATTGGATCACATTTACCACTGGGATTACATTACGGAGGGGCCCAGCTGATGTACTAAAGCTAACAGGGAAAGTGAGACCGGACCTGAGAACCGGAGGAAGGAGACAGCTCTGTGCAGCACCTCTACTGATAAACACAGCGTAATGTCATTTATCTATAGATGGTGATTTACCTACTGCGAGGAGAGCAATAGGAGCATGTAACCAGGTTAAGCACGAGGCCCTCATTTCTCCATGTTCAAGTTTATCAAATTAAATGTGTATTAATAGAATTGCTCTACAGCCTCATCATCTGGATGGCGAGCACCCGGGCTCCGATGCCAGCTTTATTATTGTGGCGTGCGTATATTAAATACTATCAGAATCGATAATCCTGCCAGAATGTAATTAGAAAGGAAGAATCTCAGGCGCACAAACAGGCGAAGGGCTGTGGGGTTATGGGAAACATTATTGGTTCTCTCACTCACAGCATTACATTATAAATAATACTGCCGCCATACCAGGAATCATTACAAAGGGGGTTGCCATTTACCCATGAGAATTGATTGCGGTTAATTGCTTTGCCATGGGCCATCCTATTAGCCCCCACAAGATGCAATTTATCAGGGATATGGTTTCACCTGCCTCAGGCAGGTGAAGTAAAATCCCAGATGGGTGCTGTTAGTTATGGCTACGAACCTGTATGTATTTAAATAAACAATTTTTTTTTTACAGTTCTAATTGGGCACCCTGAAAACAAATACATTGGGAATGAGGCGTGTCATCGGAGCCCTGGGACCTGCCCCAAATAAAAGTATCATGTGACAAAGGTGTCACCACAATGACACATTTCTTCACATCATGGCAAGGGGAAAAAAATGCAAAAATCATCAACTGATCACAGATAATATATTTCATTCCATGCATTTCAATGGGAAGGCCCACTGAAATGCTTTGCCCGTTTAAATTCACAGTAAAGAAAAAATCTAAGTTGACTGAGTGAGCAACAGCAAAGAACTCTATTCTGGAAATGTTCCACTAGGGGACGTGGTAAACTAATTGGGCGTCCACCTGCTCAGGTGTCGACACTGAAAAAGTGAAAAACTAATGTTTTGAAACGGGTTGACCTTTTTCATGTCGACCTTTTGTGTGTGTTGACCTTTTGTCAGTTGATCTTGTGCATGTTGACCTTCTTCTGTAAACCTAATGACTGTCAACCTAATTGTTGCCTGTGAACTATTGCCCGCCCACTTTATTGTAGTCATCTCATGATTGGTTTAGGACTTAGGTCCAGCTTACCGTGTCCGTGTGATGGCCCCTGGAGAATACACGCCCCCGCCGCTGTTTTGCCTCGCAACCATGTGATGGTATGTGTTACGAAGACTCCTCCCCTCACATGTGCCCGCAGCCGGAAAAAAACATTTGATGGTAGGCAACCATCGGGTGATTTGCCCTGCCTTCAGTGGAGACTAACTTATAACTGCGGACAGCGGGACGAAGACAGGGCAGGCGGCTGATGTCATGTGATGTCAGCTGCCTAAACTCGATATACTTTGTCCCGCCCGCATTCCTTTGGGGTTGCCCATGAGACGTTGGGCGTTCCCATCTCGGAGCTCTGGCACCACCCCATCCCGCCTCCCTCATCACTGCGAACGGCCCAGCGACAATGTAAATCACAGAGGCCGCTCGCAATCGGGGTTTGCACATGCGCAAACTCCAACCATCTGTGCAGGGGCCGAATTCAGTTCACTACGAGTGAACAAGAATTGGCCCCCTGATTCAGACCCACTGGTAAACGCAACCCGATGTGTGTGGGGGGGGGGAGTGGGTGTGCAGGGGATGGACGCATGGGGACACCCAGCATTTCCTGGGCATGCCCACAAAAAGGATGGGTGTAGAATAACGCCGGGCATCTCCGTGAAAACACAGGTGTGGCGAAGCCTGCATGGGGCAGGTGGCTGATGTCACATGACGTCAGCGCTCAACTTGTTCTCGTCCATTTCCGAGGCAAATAAAAGTCAGTGTAGATTACATTTTATTTGCGAACGGGGGGAAAAAAATCATTCCATGGTTTGCATCCATCCGATGATTTTTCACCGGCACGGCCACATACGAATGGCGGTGAATGGGTACACATCGATTTGCATGAAACCATGGGCATTTATGCAGTGGCAGGGGTGGGCATTAACTTGCCTGGTGGGCAGCATTTACCCATACTTGCCTACCCTCCTGCAATGGCCAAATCGGGTCCCCCTCCCACCCACCCCTGGGAAGGTACGCAAGTCTCCTGCATCACTGCCGCAGCCCCCGCTCCCCCCTTCCCCACGGTATAAAATCCCGAATTTTGCTGGTGAGCGGGGAGGGGCTAAAATTACACAAATCGCGTAATTTCATGTCATTTTAGCCCCTCCCCCAATCCACGGACCCGCAAATTAAAGCAGCTGGCTGCAATGGGGCGGGGCTTGGTGCTCTCAGCCTCGTCCCCTCAAAAGGTATCCTCATCCCGCCCCCTTTCTCCTCTCAGAGAGGAGTAATAAAAGGTAGGCAGGTACGTGTTTACCCCCTTCGCTAAGCAGCGTGAGTATTAGGCCCAGTCTTTTTAGTTCAATAATTGGGGGCTGCTGAAAGAAAATGTTTTCAAGAGTTTTAGGAAAAAAGAATCTTAATTACTGGAAATTAATCATTTATCTGAAGACTTTATTCCACTTGTAATGTAAAAAACGAATTTCCCTGTGTGCGATTCCTTCATCATCCAATCCCTACAATGTTAAGA
This sequence comes from Crinia signifera, assembly GCF_055691185.1. Taxonomy (NCBI): domain Eukaryota; kingdom Metazoa; phylum Chordata; class Amphibia; order Anura; family Myobatrachidae; genus Crinia; species Crinia signifera. The sequence continues at coordinate 23,881,767 of NC_139219.1, read as the reverse complement.
CTGATTTGTTAATTACAAGTATTATTTTTAAATACAGTGCGAGTGACTCAGACAAGCCAGGTGAGCGAGAAATTCTGCACCCCCTGCTCAGATAATGGGGGGCACTTAACCTTGTAATTTTTACACAACAGTCACACAGATTCAGCACTTCGTCGTGCCGTCGGCTGAGAGAAGTGACAACCCGAAATGACCTTTCATTCTGATTTAAAAATCTTTTTTCTTTTTCTACCTGTAAGTTTTGAAAGCATAATTTAATAAAATGGTGCAAGAACAATTATATACTGTAACATGATTGTTCTGTAAAATTAGAGGGAAACGGACGGCAGGTCGGCAATAAATAGATGGCAGTCAATAGATTGACCACTATTGATTGACAGGCCATATGTTGGTAGATGAAAAAGGTTGACACCAGTGGTGGCTCTTACCTCGGCAGAGAAGAGGGGCTGCCGGGATGCCCCCCCCCTCCTCTTACCTCGGCAGAGAAGAGGGGCTGCCGAGAGCCCCCCCCCTACAGTGCCGCCACTGCTGGTCCCCGCCACCGCCACCTGCGTGTCCCGAGAAAGAAAAGGCGGAGACGCGTCTGACCCACAGGAAAGATGCATATGCTTACTGTGGCAGTCTGCATAGACACCACTAGATGGCGCCTCAGTCGCTCTTGCATGCAATTCGGAATCAGACAGAGGGGGGAATTTTTGAAAATTCGTATATGAATTAATATGAATGAATATGACAGGCATCGCCGTCTCCTTGCATTTATAAATTCGTATTCCGGAGGGAAATTTTCTAATCAGTTGTATTTGACCGATTCGTAATTTCCAATGGTGTATGGATTCCTATTTGTATTTTAAATACAAATTTGTATTTTGAAAAACAAATTCCTATTGGCAGCCTGCACGGATCAATCAGATCCGTGCAGGCTGCAGTGTAAAAAAATGGGAAAACAAAGAAATAATACAAAAACGTGTACAGGCATAACAGCCGTTCCTGGTTTTAAAAAATCAGGGAAAAACCGAGTAGGGTTCCCCAGGTGATGCAATGATGCCATTGTGGCTCTATACCAGGGGTAGCCAACTCCAGTCCTCGAGAGCTACCAACAGCTCACATTTTCCGTCTCACCTCGCAGGACACAGGTGCACTCATTACTCACTAACACATTTGAAAAGATCGACAGGTGGATCCAGCAGTGCAACCAGACAAGTCTCCAGGGGTGGCCCAGAAAGGCCACAATCCCTCCCAAGAGGTCATACCCCTTTTTAAATGCATAAGCTCAAGGGGGTACTGGATGACGCACCAGGTTTCACGGTCTCCAATAATGCCCCTGCATCTGAGCAATATATATCAGGCAGCGAGAGAACAGTCTCCCTCCCCAGCCTAGCACATAATGCTGTGTTGTTGTCTGCAGAGAGACCAGGCAGCAGTTTCTGCTCTCTTCTTACCAGAGGAACCACTGCTGTGCTGCTATACAGCAGCCAGTGTCAAAGGGCATGAGAGAAGTGTTATGGAGATGAGGGACATTACCCTGGCTGACCCCACCCTGGATTTGACACTATATGCACTTAAAAAAAATAATAATAACTACTGTATACATCAGCCCATCAGTGTGAAATTACATTTCACAGAATGGTGATGGAACAGTGCAGCTGTAAGGTTCCACCACTGGAACAAGTAGCAATGTACAACATGGAAATCATGACCTGCTGTAAGAGTTTAATACAGCTGTGCTTGGTGCTTTCAGCTAAACCACAATCTATTTATTCTTTGGCGTCGTCTTATTGATGGGAACAATAATTTCTTATTTTGAGGACACCTAGGAAGCTAAGCTGCCATGTCACCACCTGATGATATAAAGCACTCGGCGGAACACGAACGATAACTAGCATTTATCAGTGTCATCTTAGTTAAATTCTTCGGCATTCAGCCATAACTTAGATGAAACCTCCGCCGCAGACAATGGGATGGGTGCAGATTGTGGACTGGACCTGAAAAATAATTTGCGGTGGTTTTGTGACTTTCTAAGACTTTTGTCCCCAAACAATGTATGAGTCAGTAAGCGCGTGCCAGTCTGTATTACAGAGCCGCTGTCGGGGAAAAAATAAATAAAACGCAAAGTGCTGAGATAAAAGGTTCGAGTGCTGTAAATTCTGCCTAATTGCTTTCATGGAAAATACAATTAGAGTGTCTGCGCGCTGCTTAGAAATGAGCGAATGTGGTACAATAAAAAGGAAGTAACATCAGGAATAGGCTTTGCTGAGCCGCAGCTGTCCAACGTCTGCAAACAGCAATCAACCGCTCATAAATGCTTTGTTACATTTTGTGGATACAAATTTGTAACAGTTTATTTTGAAAATAATAAATACTACTACGCATGGAGGCTCCAAACAGACAAACAATGCTACGTATTCACTTGGTACAGGAGGAAATCAAGCAGTGAGGTTTCTATACAACAGTGAGTGACAGATGATGACAGTAACGGCCATTGGGGTGGATTCAGATGCCGCAAATTTGCAGCCTTGATTATCGTAGGTCTGCAGTGCCAATGATCGAGCCCTACATGCGGCCAAAGCCAGTGACCAGGGCCACCGAGAGGGGGAGGAGAGGGTACTAATTACTCGGGCTTGATGGAGGGGCCCGGCAGGGGCCCTGGTCCAACCCCCCCTCCGCCCCCCCCGGGCAGCAGCAGCACACACCTACAGCATAAGCGTTTCAAAGGGCATGAGAGAAGTGTTATGAAGATAAGGGACATTACCCCGACTGACCCCACCCTGGATCTGCCACTTCTGATGCTGAGGGGGGAGGACAATAACAACCCCCACACACACACACACATTTTACCGGGGCCCGGCATACCTCTTGGCTGCCCTGCCAGTGACGCACGCTAGCTGATTAACAGCCAGTGTTTGGGGGCCGCAAAAAGACAAGGACCCACCCATTGGAAGAGAAGGACACTGAGTTTATACTTATGTGGTGCTGAACACTTGTGGGGGGGGGGGGGATCCATTAGATGTGTGATTGCAAGGCCATTGGCAGCCATGCACATGTGTGCTATTTCACTCTGGCAGGGAGGGGGCTAACTGTTCACTGGGCTGCAAAGAAGGGGGGCAAGCACAATGATGTCTCTTGCGGGCTCGCTGCGCTTGCCACAGGTTCTATTCTCCATCTATGAGGGTTGTGGACCCCCAAGAGGGAGAATAGACCTTGTCAGTTGGGATGCCCTTTGTCAGGCATTTACACAGTATCCCGGATCTGAGTACTGAACCGGCTGTTGGGACATCATCTGGCACCAGTACAGAAGTGTCCCTTTTCAGTGTTGCTGTGATGCATACATATTGCTGCACAGTTTTTACTATAGCATGCTTTTTCGGCTGTTTGCAGAATTTGGGGCGCTGATCGCTGAATTGGGGGGTGGGCGTTGACATCATGTGACATCAGCTACCTGCCCCAAGCAGGGAATGCCACGTCTGCAGCCTCCTCACCCAGCAGCCTATCCCTAACCCTACAGTCCCACAGCATGGAAGCATGGCCCACATTAGTCCTTCATTTTATCCCCGGATTGTCACCTGCAAGGTCCCGGCCCCCTCCCCCACCCCCCAGTCCTGGTGGCGGCACTACAGGCTGCAGCCTAATCAGCCTATTGGTTAATCAGGCACTGGGTACAGTATCCCCTGCGTGCCCCTCTTAATCTGGCTATG